>NC_133395.1:127488567-127794483 GCF_047511655.1 Castor canadensis | reverse complement strand
CAGACGACATGATCCTATACCTTAAAGACCCAAAAAAACTCTACTCAGAAGCTTCTAGACATCATCAATAGCTATAGCAAAGTAGCAGGATATAAAATCAACATAGAAAAATCATTAGCATTTCTATACACTAACAATGAGCAAACGGAAAAAGAATGTATGAAAACAATTCCATTTACAATAGCCTCAAAAAAAATCAAATACCTAGGTGTAAACCTAACAAAAGATGTGAAAGACCTCTACAAGGAAAACTATACACTTCTGAAGAAAGAGATTGAGGAAGACTATAGAAAGTGGAGAGATCTCCCATGCTCATGGATTGGTAGAATCAACATAGTAAAAATGTCTATACTCCCAAAAGTAATCTACATGTTTAATGCAATTCCCATCAAAATTCCAATGACATTCATCAAAGAGATTGAAAAATCTACTGTTAAATTTATATGGAAAAACAAGAGGCCACGAATAGCCAAGGCAATACTCAGTCAAAAGAACAATGCAGGAGGTATCACAATACCTGACTTCAAACTATATTACAAAGCAATAACAATAAAAACAGCATGGTACTGGCACAAAAACAGACATGAAGACCAGTGGAACAGAATAGAGGATCCAGATATGAAGCCACACAACTATGAGCAACTTATCTTTGACAAAGGAGCTAAAAATATACGATGGAGAAATAGCAGCCTCTTCAACAAAAACTGCTGGGAAAACTGGTTAGCAGTCTGCAAAAAACTGAAACTAGATCCATGTATATCACCCTATACCAAGATTAACTCAAAATGGATCAAGGATCTTAATATCAGACCCCAAACTCTTAAGTTGATACAAGAAAGAGTAGGAAATACTCTGGAGTTAGTAGGTATAGGTAAGAACTTTCTCAATGAAACCCCAGCAGCACAGCAACTAAGAGATAGCATAGATAAATGGGACCTCATAAAACTAAAAAGCTTCTGTTCATCAAAAGAAATGGTCTCTAAACTGAAGAGAACACCCACAGAGTGGGAGAAAATATTTGCCAATTATACATCAGACAAAGGACTGATAACCAGAATATACAGGGAACTTAAAAAACTAAATTCTCCCAAAACTAATGAACCAATAAAGAAATGGGCAAGTGAACTAAACAGAACTTTCTCAAAAGAAGAAATTCAAATGGGCAAAAAACACATGAAAAAATGCTCACCATCTCTAGCAATAAAGGAAATGCAAATTAAAACCACACTAAGATTCCACCTCACCCCTGTTAGAATAGCCATCATCAGCAACACCACCAACAACAGGTGTTGGCGAGGATGTGGGGAAAAAGGAACCCTCTTACACTGTTGGTGGGAATGTAGACTAGTACAACCACTCTGGAAAAAAATTTGGAGGCTACTTAAAAAGCTGGACATCGATCTACCATTTGATCCAGCAATACCACTCTTGGGGATATACCCAAAAGACTGTTACTCCAGAGGCACCTGCACATCCATGTTTATTGCGGCACTATTCACAATAGCCAAGTTATGGAAACAGCCAAGATGCCCCACCACTGACGAATGGATTAAGAAAATGTGGTATCTATACACAATGGAATTTTATGCAGCCATGAAGAAGAACGAAATGTTATCATTCGCTGGTAAATGGATGGAATTGGAGAACATCATTCTGAGTGAGGTTAGCCTGGCTCAAAAAACCAAAAATCGTATGTTCTCCCTTTTATGTGGACATTAGATCAAGGGCAAACACAACAAGGGGATTGGACTTTGAGCACATGATAAAAGCGAGAGCACACAAGGGAGGGGTGAGGATAGGTAAGACACCTAAAAAACTAGCTAGCATTTGTTGCCCTTAATGCAGAGAAACTAAAGCAGATACCTTAAAGCAACTGAGGCCAATAGGAAAAGGGGACCAGGTACTAGAGAAAAGGTTAGATCAAAAAGAATTAACCTAGAAGGTAACACCCACGCACAGGAAATCAATGTGAGTCAATGCCCTGTATAGCTATCTTTATCTCAACCAGCAAAACCCCTTGTTCCTTCCTATTATTGCTTATACTCTCTCTACAACAAAATTAGAGATAAGGGCAAAATAGTTTCTGCTGGGTATTGAGGGGGGGAGCGGGAGGGGGTGGAGTGGGTGGTAAGGGAGGGGGTGGGGGCAGGGGGGAGAAATAAACCAAGCCTTGTATGCACATATGAATAATAAAAGAAAAATGAAAAAAAAAAAGAATTAACCCAGAAGGTAACACACACGAAAAAAAAAAAAAAAAACAGGATTAGAAGAAATAACCAGCCAAATGTCCTGAATTTAGTGAAAAACATCAATTTACAGAACAGAGAATCTCAGCTAAATGCATGCAGAATAAAAATACTAGCCAGGTGGTGAGGCTTATGCCTGTAATCCCAGCTACACTGGAGGCAAAGGTCAGGAGGATTGCAGTTTGAGAACAGCCTGGACAAAAGGTTAGTGACACCCCATCTCAGACAATAGGCTGGGCATTGGTGGTATGCAGCTGTGATCAGAGCTATGTGGGAAGACATAGGTAGGAGGATTGCAGACAGAAGCCAGCCAGGCAAAAATGTAAAACCCTACCTGAAAAATAAGTAAAGCAAAGAATGACTAGGGGTGTGACTCAAGTAAGTGGTACAGCATCTGCCTATTAAATCAAGGACCCAAGTACAAACAAATCCTAGTACTGCAAACAAAGAAACAATAGCAAAGCCCAAAGCAAAGTCAAGGGGGAAAAAAGACATGTTAGGTATAGGGGAACAATAACAAGAATGATGCAGAAAGAAAGGAGGGAGGAAGAAAGGGAGAGAGAGGGGAAAGGGAAAGGGGAGAGGCAGAGAAAGAGGAAGGGGGAAAAGAGGAATGGAGGGAGAGGAGGAGCTAGAGAGAGAGAGAGAGAGAGAATCAGGGATTAAAATGTTGAACAAATATCCTTCACAAAGAAGCGTGAACTGAAGATATTTTCATACAAACAAAATCTGAAATAATGTCTCCAGCAGACTTGCACTTCAAGAAATGCAGAAGAAAGTCCTTTGGATTGAAGAGTAGTGGGGTCAGATGGAAATTCTGATCTACCAGAAGTAATGAAGAAAACCAGACAAGATAATGTTGTGAATAAACATAATTCATAATTGTCTCTTAATTTCCTTACAAGACAACTAACTGTACACACATATACACTGCTTATGGGATTATGTCATTTGTAAATTTGAAATCTATGAAAACAACAGTAGAAAAGAGAGAATGTATAAATGAATGCACACAGAAAGTTATTACATGTAACATGAAATGGAACAATATTTGCCCTAAGTGTGCTACGTTAAGCTAAGGGTGCATAGTGTAGTCTCTGGAGGAGCTAAGAGCTTGCATACTACAGTCACTAGCAAATTTCACTCACATATTTGCTTTAACATCATTTCTCATTGACAGCTAAGTTCGAAGTAGGTAAAACAACTCTTATAACATGTATAAATAATTTGGTTAAGGGCTGAAACAAGGATAAAATATAATGCATTTTTATGTCTCTAAGTGTTATTATCTCAACCTAAACTTTTAACGAGATCTAACATCTAATAAATCCTTGAATTGGCATGCTTAGTTAGTTGTAATGTTCCCCCAGGAAAGTCTACATGACAAAATGGAATATTCTTCTTTCTTTATTTACTTTTGTCTTTGATATTTTGGATCAAGTTTTGTTTGTTTGTTTGTTTGTTCACACCATGTGTATTCTTATATAGAGGCCACAAAATCCCAAAGAGAACATTTTTGAGGGTGATAATAAAAGTTTATTAAAGGTTAGATAAAGTTGTTATAAGAGGCTATGGTGGGCCAGGTGGAAGACAGAAGTAGAGACAGCTCAAAGAAAAAATGTAAAATGTAATGTATCGGATAGCGTCTATTGGTCATTAGAATAGCTACTGAAAAAACTTTGATCATAGTAAATAACAGAAATTCTATTCTACAGAAGAAAACACATTTTCAAAGCAAAAATACGCCATCTTATACCATTTGATTTGTGTTTGGATCCAAACC
The DNA here is from genome assembly GCF_047511655.1 of Castor canadensis. Taxonomy (NCBI): domain Eukaryota; kingdom Metazoa; phylum Chordata; class Mammalia; order Rodentia; family Castoridae; genus Castor; species Castor canadensis. The sequence continues at coordinate 127,790,454 of NC_133395.1, read as the reverse complement.
ACAAATCCATGAAAAGAGCACTATTCCATAAATTATAGTCCTCAATTTTAATAATTAAGTTGTTGATATATCTATACATTGAATAAATTTTCTAACATAGATTTTCATTGTTTTACAAACAACATAAAATGACAACATGATATTTTTAGACAATTAAAACACTAATATGATAGCATTATTTATTATTTGTTAAAAAGACTCTGGCTTCATGTGTTTAATCCTATTTTAACGGAAACAAGTACATAAAATGGGATAATTTTGTAGGTTTTTCTCTTGGCAAAGATTGCCTTCTGCAGGATAGTTTGCCCTTTAAGATTCTATTTCAGGATCAGATTGTGATCAGGAACCAGAAATACTGAAACATCAGTCAAAACAAAAGGAATACAACTGCAATTATAAAGAGTACATTTACACTGTCTCCATTTTTAAAAGACTAAAAATAGAATTTTAGAAGAAAGCTTGATTCTTGGAATGACAAACCTGGGTCTGTACCATTTAACTCATGATTTTAAATGGGCACAATGAACAAAGAATTTATTTAGCAGAGGATTGTTTAACAAATGTGTCTACTCACTTGGATTTCTGATCAAACCTGCATGATTCTGAGACTGCTTGTCACTTTGGGGCTCTGTCTTTGACCATTTTTTTTTGTTTCCCAGTCTTTCCTGCCTGGTCTTCATCAGACTTCATTTTTTCTTTATTCTTAGCCATCGATTGTGGATTTGTCTCATTCATCCCAAAGACCAGCTAGAACTTACAACCTCAATACAAGCCAAATTTCATTACTCAGATGGAGAATTCTGTAGCCCATGGATATCACTAAGTGGATGAATAAATGGCTTAAAGGTTCACATCAAAATAAATGTGCTCACCTACTGTGCCAACAAGCACACTAGTGGTGTACAGATGATTTAGGAAAAGGTACAAAGTTTCTATTCTTATCTTTACTTATGAGGTAGAAGAAGAAGTGAATCCTATGCTTATTAATACCTACAGCTCTCATAAAGCACGACTGAAAATACAAAGACACCAATATGATTCAAAGTGCATCGTCTAACTTTGCAAACTAGTGCTATTCTGAATGAAAGAAAATTCCCTGCAGAAAATTCAAGTAATAAACCCTTAAGAGCAAAGGCTAAGTTGAAGGACAACCAAAATTAAAGGACAGTGAAAAATCAGGCAGAGAAAAATGAAAAAGCAAAATAAGATAAAAATTCCAAGAGTTAGGACTGACCACATGTCTAACACCCACCAGTCAAAATTAACTGTTATTTGTAAATTATAAAATTTCCTTTCTCATAAAAAAGGTCTCCTTAAAACAAAACCTTGCACAAGTATTCCAAAGTTTTAAATTTGTTTAATACCATCTCTCAAACAATCATATTATAGTAATGGCAAAAGTAAAACAAATGGAAAACACAGAGGCCAAAAATTATCAAAGGATGAGTTTCGTGAGAATAATACATGATTCTTGAATCAAGGCATGTCTACAAAGATTTGAGACATGGGTTGTTCTTGGGATGGAAAATTGGAAAATAGTTTGGTTGAATGTGTGTATTAAACACATAAAAATGATTATCACATTGTACAAAGGCTTAATAATGGGCTGGGCTGGGAAGCATCTCATGTTTGTGGGGCGACGTGAGTTCTCTGCCTTACAGATAAGGTTACATAACTTTCTAATCATACACAGATTTAAATCCATTTTGAAAATTAAAACAGACATTATTTCTGATGAGAAATACTGTTAATAATAATATGGTTTAATAATAAAAAAGAGCTACAAATAAACTTGCAGGAATATTATATTCAGCTGTGACTGTGGGTAAGCGATTCTATTCTGGTACATAATTGTCTTTCCTCTTCTTTTATTTTCACCTTAGCTCTCCTTTAGCTCCTGTGCGATCTCTGCTCATTGCTTTAAGATTGCTGTAATTATTATTTACCAAATTTGGATAATTTGCTTTTCCAAAGGACAATAATTAAGCTATCAAGAGAACTAGATTAGGTGCCCAGGTGTATGAGGAGGGGCATTAAACACTATAATTCTAGACAAGAGAAACTAAAGGAACTTGGTAATCATGTTATTCTATGACTTTGGAACAAAGGGAAAAACTATCATCAGTTTTTGATATTCTGCGTTTGTTTATCTAGCAATCATTAATTTGTGAACAGTCAAGTCAAATATGAAGCAAGAAGCCTACATACTAAATACACAGAAGTTGACCTCTTCGGGGGGTTATAGCTTTGTCCTTTACACAGGACAGGTTTACAGAAAGACTAGAATGAAACTTGAGTTCTGGGTGGGGTCAGGGAAGGGAAAGGTCACTTCCACACGAGAGAGATGGAATTTTGATGCAATATTTCTAGTAATGTTAATTTCAGGACAGCAGATTCTGTTATTAGGTAAAGTAAAAATGCAAGGAAGCACCATGGAACCTTGACTTTGCTGGACTTCATGTGCAAAGTCATGTATCGAGATCTGACCATTCAAAGCCTTCTATGGTTGTCTAAGCAATCTGAAATGTATCTTATTCATTGTGGCAGAAAGTGAAGGTTGCTTTCATGTGAAAATTGGCTGATCAAGGTAGTTTTAATGTTTTTTGATGGTACTAGGATTTGACTTTGGGGTCTTATGCTTGGTAGCATGAGTACCAGGGTAGTTTTAAACATGGTGATTCTGTTTTCTTTGTTTCTTTCTTTTTTGGTGGCACTGGGGTTTGAACTCAGGGCCTCACACTTGCAAGGTGGGCACTCTGCCGCTTGAGCCAGTCCACCAGCCCAAATATGGTTACTCTGGAAGCAAAGTATGGGAAGAAATGAAGTTGGTATAGTGCAGGAAATGGATGCAAGGCAAACAGATGACATTGCTGTCCAGGCAAAGACACTGGAAGAGGCAAGCCATTTGGAACCAAAAGAAAAAGTATTTTCCATGATAAAAAAAAATGACAACTTTTTGGAATGATGAATTATTCATCATGAGTATCCAAGGGTTATGCTTTTTTCTTTTTACTCTTCCATTGTAAACAATATTAGCCCTCCTGAAACATCTAATAGCAAATGCTTTTTTCCAAATCCTTTTTGGGATATCCATCGATGATCAAAAGAACTTGAAATGTTTTTTTGTTGCTTATAAAATGTTTATAAACACATGATATTTCATGTGTTCTAAATTTTCTATTTGAAGCAAAAATAATGCTTTTCTAAATACCAGCTGCAGAATGAACTTCCAGAGAAAGCTGCTTTAAAAGTCTCCTTTTCTTTTAAGCCAATATTTTTTAGTATTTTTCTCTACACCTTTTACTATTAACCCCAAGTAATGAATGGCGGGTATAGAAGGGAGGGGACAGAAGAAACTTTGTCCATTTGAAAAAGGTTCATTGTTTTTGCCCTATTTTGCAATAAGAGCTAGCTTGGACGAGGTTTTATTGTTTTGAACCACAGGCTTTATATTACCTTAGGAAAAAAAAAAAACCTCTCAGCTGCAAGTTGGATGCTCCTGGCAGCAATACAAATCTAGCACCACCCGGGGAGGGAGTGTGTTTACTTCTTCGCTCACTTCTGCCAGGGTAGAGGAATGCTGGACACCAAGAGACAAGGGAGGCTGCTGCGCACTGCTATCCAGTCCCATACCTTGGGCCTCCTCCTTTTGGAACACACAGGTAAGTACACTGTGGTGTTAAATCAAGCAGAGCATTCATCTTGAGCAAGCCTTGAGTAGTACTGAGGGTCTCAACACCTTCAGGAAGTTCAAGTTGAGATAGTTTAGTAGTAAGGCTACCCAACAAGTCCCTGAAAAGGTCCTTCTGTGTTTTGAGTTTCACTGTTATTTATATGCCTGTATGTATTGCAGCATGTTTTCTTATAGGCTACAAGAAGCACTAAAACAGCAGTTGTTTGTTTTTACAAATTCTCGTGTAGTTATTAATCTGTTATTCTTTCACATTCGAAAACTATAAGATCCTGTAGAAATCTTTGTTGCTCATCAATGAAATACTGTCTCGTACAAAGTTTAGTTCTCAATGTCAATGTTTTAAAATAATGCAAATGGATAAAATGAAAGGCTTGATATTAAACAGTGAACTTCAGTTCACTATAGAGATAAAAGTTTCCCAAAATATGGTATCAGTCTCTAAATATAAAACTCAATGTTATGAGTTTGGGTTCTTAATGCATTTGTATATCACAATTTCTGTTTCCTCTTAGATGTCAGAAGCTGAGCTGGAAAAGATAAAAGTAAGAGCAGCTGAACATTTTGAAAATGACAAAAATAACATTTCTTGGTTAAAGGAAGGTAAGTCTTCTTTTGATTTTTTTATTGGTATAAAAATTTTGCTTTTGTTTATAAGCAAGAGATAGCATGGGATAAGAAGGAGCTATCCAATGATATTAGTATTTCTTTTTTTTTATATACATGTGATTTGAATATCAGTATGTGGTACTGGATCTACAGTACTGAAATTCTTCTGCATCTCTTATTCCAGCAAACAGATTATTGATACAACTTAACATGTATTTTCAATCTGGATGCGTATTCTCTTGCAGGGTTTTATAGTACTGTAGATTTTTCTCCTTTATGACCAAGAAGACTGAGTAATTTGAGGACAAGTATTTTTAAATAATAATCACAGAAAGGAAGGCAGGCCATAGGAAGTAATGCCTTCAAATAGAATCACCATTCCCTGCAATTAGAGAAGCCACCATCCCCAGGGGAGAAGGCTGTCAGCCAGGGCACAGCGTGCATAAGACGGCTACTTGAAATACACACTTAAATCGATATGTTTTCCTACGATGAGTACTAATTCGTGCACTTGCGAAAATATGTTTAAACCCATGATTGTTTATTAGAAGGCTTGGTTTTATAATCTTTTTGGTTTAATGAACATCGTTAATGTCTCTTAAAGGAAGCTGATTTGATATTTTATGTAAATATGCATGTTGTGTCTTTTTCACAATTTCATTAACCTATTAAATTGTAAAGAGATAACTCTTATATAGTTGAAATCCTTAAAAAGTGTTTTATGAGGTCATAGAAGACTAAAAAAAAAATCAAAAAAGTTATACATCTCCAAAGAAATAATGATAACATAAACAACATTTACTGGTGGTTTGCTGAATCATCATGACAACCTATGAAGCAGTTACCTCAAATTTGCCAATGAGAACACAGAGCCTAGAAGAGTTCAAGTAACTTACCTAAAATTACAAAATCAGGAAGATTCAAAGGTAGGACTGCATCCCACGTTGTATAACGCTATAGCATATGAATTTAAGCACCATCTTACCATGTTCCAAAGGAAAAGATGGTTCAGCTACTTCTTAAAACACAATCTGTGTTCAGAAAATATTTTCTTACAGTGATTAAATCAACACCTCCAACTTTATCATGCCATCACACCCAGTTATCCTCCATCCTTTTTTTTTTTGAAAATGTTCACTTAAAAAAGTCATTTCTTCTCCCCAACTGCCCAGAGATTAAAAGTAACAGTGAGATATCATCTCTTTAAGAGACTTTATTTCAGGATAAAAGTAGATACAAACATAAAGTATTCTCAGAATCACTTCCTTCAAAAAGCCACAGGGCTAGAGAATTGTCTGCTTTTTATCAAAAGATGTTTTAAATAGAATCTTTTAAAAACAAGGTGGAAGAAAAAAATGAGCTTGGATCAAAGAACCCCCTGTGCTTGCCTTACAAATCCCAAATCCTCAATACAGATGCTCTCTATAAACCACTTATAGTGGTTTATATTATTTATTTTTATTTTAATTGGTCCACACTATAGATGTCATATATAGAGATGATGATGAAATTGATAGATTAATTGTTTCCTAAAGAATTTTCTTTTAAAAATTATGTCCATTAAATGCAGCTTAGGTATTGAATTCTTATAATCTGTAAAATCTAATTTCCCAGGTGACCTATTCTTATCCCATTTGGACACTTCATTTAAGCTACACTCAAATTATGTTTACAATATTTCATAAAAGGAAATTGAGCCAGATGCTAGATGACAACATCTTAATTGAGAATTATCAGGATGAGTTAGTTTCAAATGTAAATGTCTTTCATTTTTGCTGTTAAGAAAAAGTGTATGGATTGGCTTATTAAAAAAAAAAAAAGATAAACTGGTGCTGTAAAAAGTCCATGGCATTAGAAGTCAGGCAGGCATGGTTTTAAATCTCAGCTCAGCTATTTACTACTTGTATGACTTTAACAGGTTACACTACCTCCCTGTGCCTTTGATTCCTTGCCTGGAGATTAGATTACCAGCTTCGTTGGATTTTTGAGAATGAAATTTCATTAGTTCTGTATTTCTTGTCTTCTTTAAAATATAACTCAGAATTGTAGTATTTTCGAGAGCTTGCTTTACCCTTGAACAATCTGAATTAGTATTAGCACTGTGTATTTTTGATAGGTTTTAATGAACTTTCTTTACTTGATATCTACAGTAAGCTGGGATGCAATCAAATTGTCACCATTTTACAGATTAAAGCATTGAGGTTAACAGAGACTATGGGTCATGTGAAAACTTGCAGAACTGAAAGGGGAGACATGGATCTCACATCCAGGTCTCCTGCCTCCAAATTCTGTTCTTTTCCTTAAGTCAACTTATTACAGTGACTTCCCCAACAGTTAACAATCACAATTTAAAATTCATCAACCTCCTCCCTGCCACCCTGCTTTAAAGAAAATGAAATAAATGCTTTAAGTTGTTCAAAAAAGATTTTTTTCTTGAATGTCAAAAGTGAGTGCATCTCACATCACAGTGTCCAGGTAATCTCCCGCTGGACCAACATCATGAATTCTGCCCACTTGTGGATAATCAGAGCAGAGCCTGAATAGGGATGGAGTAAGAACTAATGGTGGCTGTCTACAAAAAGCACCCAGTATAGCATATGACCTCAGGGTGAGCACACAACCACTGGGCTAGGGATATAGTCAGTACTTACACAGAGCGCTTACCTAGCATGTGTGAACCCTGGGTTCAATCCCAGCATCAAAAAAGAACAGACAAAAAAAAAAGTTATCACCATCACCACCATTCTGAGTACTGCTGTTTCGAAGTCCTCATCTTCAAATCTTCATTCAATTTATATAACTTAATTCAATGTTTATTAATTGTGTCATTACTAGAGCCAAGATAAGAACATGTTAGAGAGCATCATAAAGAAGAAACACTGCATTCAAGGAGTTTGTTGTTTAGTCATCTTGCTTTTGCCTGAAAGTCAAAAGGGCTCTTTTGTGCCTTCCATTTTCCTTCACATGCATATAATTCTGACAGCCTCATAGTGGAATCAAAAAACCGATGAAAGCCACACTCAGAGCTATCATCAATCATTAGGGTAAACAGTGTTTGAGAAACACCACTGGCTGACCTGCAAATGCACTAATTTTAAAATGAATTGAATCCTATTTCAACCTCTGTCAAACTATCCAGCAATCTTCTACCAATACCAGTTATGTTGCCTTGAAATTCTGGAGTTCTCAAATTTCTGTCTCTTCTCTGTCTCTCTCTCACATTTCTGGGTGCAAATAGAAGGAATTTAAGAGGATATGGGTGAAACCATGGACAGAAATGTTTAAGAGTAAGATGATTCTCAAGTAAGATGTCCAGAGATCATACTGGGAGAAAACTTGCTTAAAATAATCAGAGTTCAGACATGGTAGTGCACACCTGTAAGTCCAGCAGGATGGAGAGTTTGAGGCTAGCCTGGGCTATGTAGTAACATCTTGTCTCAAAAACCAGAAACTAAAAACTAAAACAAGCAGAGTAACATGATACAGTACTGAAATAAGTTCCAAGAAAAATGAAGGGCATCCTGTAACTGTGGATGAAGGTGTCTAAAAAGGCCAGTCACCATCTGCTCGTAGAGATGAGGAGGAGGGAATTCTGGGAGTACTGCCATCAGAGAGGTGGAAGATGCCTAGTTTAGTGCTAGGGAAATGGGCACATTTGGTTATTATCTGTGTGTGTGAATTGACACAAGATGAAGGGGAAAACCAGAGTGATTTCTAGCTTTGTTTGAAGAAGTTGGACATTGGTTCCATGTTGTCACGGCAGGGACTAATATATTGAAATGTGGTTCAGTCCTATAAAAACAAAATCTATGGCCAGTATGCAGGGGAAAGGGAAGGGAAGAAGGATGGTGGTAGCTATGACAGCAACACATTCAGCAGCCCTGAAGTGAGGAAAAGAGGACCTGGATAAAACTCATAACAAGGATAGGAAGAAAATAGGTCCCAATGTGAAAAACTATATGGAAGAGAAATTGATATAACATAGAAATTGGGGGAGAAATTACAGGTGGAATAGGATGGCATGTAATACCCCATTAAGCCAGGGAGCATTCTGGGTAAGCATTTCAGAGCTTGTACCTTACACCATTTGATACGGAAGAGAAGCATCAAGATGAAGGGATAGAAGCCCTTAAATTGTTGCCATTTGCAGTTTAAAATCACAGCATAACCAGTGCTTGAATTGCATGCAATTTCTTATAGTATCTCCTGATTTTCAGGAGACTGAGAATTTGGACTTTTTTGTGAAATCTACTGATCGCTAAAGATTAAGTAATGATAATAATAAAATAAAAACAACAATAATAAAATAGCAGGCATGACAAACAAAACCAAGTTCTGTGGGTCTTTTTCAACTCCTAGGGAGGCCAGTGTATAACTTCTGTTTTAGGAGTTTATATCTCTAAGCATAATCTAATAGATTTTCCTAAAAATAATTTTCCATAAACATTGTGCATTATCAGCACAGATATCTATTATCTATTATCTATTAAAATCTAATAGATTTTCCTAAAAATAATTTTCCATAAACATTGTGCATTATCAGCACAGATATCTATTATCTATCTATCTACCTATCTACCTACCTACCTACCTACTTACATATCCATTCATCCATCTAGCTATCCCTATTCAAACATCAATACACATACATAAGCATATTTATGCATATCAGAAAGTTCAAGGTAACAGTCATTTGAATCAAAAATGTGAAATTCAAAACACTGAAATAATTACAGGTGGCTCACACTTGCAATCCTAGCTATTTAGAGGATCACAATTCAAAGCCAGCCCCAGGCAAATAGTTCACATGAGATCCCATCTCCAATAAAGCCAGAACAAAACAGAATGGAGGTGTGACTTACATGGTAGAATGCCTGCTTTGCAAGTGTGAAGCCTTGAGTTCAAACCCCAATCCCACCAAAAAAGAAACAGAAATAAGACTAGCTACATATAATTATTTTAATAAGGGATCTTGTTCATATCTGTCACAGGTAGGGGAAGAATAAATAATCCCAAGTTATAAGTGTGCCCTCAATGCAGCAAAGCAGTGACTGGTATCTTGTATGTACTGGACACCATTTAATCAAAATCAAGAATCATTAGAGCCTAGTGGCAGTGGCTCATACTTATAATCCTAACCAGTCCAGAGGCTGAGATCAGGAGGATCAGGGTTCCAAGCTAGCTTGGGGAAAAAGATCATGAGACCCCCCCCTCCTCCATCTCAACCAATAGCTGGGTGAGGTGGCATACCCTTGTCACCCCAATCACACAGGAGGTGGGAGGATTGTGGTTCCAGGCCAGCCCAGGTAAAAAAGTTTTCGAGACTTCGACCCAACAGAAAAAGTTGGGCATAGTGAAGCACATCTGTCATAAACAGGTGGATCATGGTCCAGGCCTGCCTAGGCAGAAAGAGAGACCCTATCTCAAAAATAAACAGAGCAAAAAAGACTGGCAGAGTGGCTCAAGTGGAAGAGCACCTGCCTAGCAAGCATGAAGCCCTGAGTTCAAACCTGAGTACCACAAAGTAATCGTCATCACCATTATCATTAGAAACTAATACTCCAAAATACTGGAAAGGACCCCAGAGGCCAAGTACATGTTCCTAAATTTCCTCTTCTTATTGAATGCAAATCCTCGAATGCCGTCTTGTTCTTGACCTCCATGTTTGTTTGCAAATGAGATGGTGAAAGGTAGGATCTTACATTTACTGGCATTCATAAATTCATTGGATTCCTCTTTAATTCTAAGTTAAAGAAATTTATTCACTAGCTCAAAAATTAATTTCAGGTCATGAACATTAAAATGACTCCAAAATACTCATTTTATTCGATTTAATAACCATTTGATGAGGCTCCTCTTGAACTCACAGACAACATGCTAGGCAAAGGAACAAAGATGCCAGAAAAAATTGAAAATGTCACAGTTCCTGCATTTGAGGAGTTCATATATCTAAGTGCTCAGTTACAATGCCTAAAAATATTAATCCATGCTAATTCTGTCACTCAGATAACTCTCATTTCTAAAGGGGCTGGTTTTTTATGTTTAGCTTAAAATTAAGCCATACTAATGCCTACTTTAAATTGTTAATTTCCATGAATAGCGTATCTTGAGATTCCTTTTATTCTGTAAACACAGGAAATGGAATTATTAACTCTTATTTCTGTACTATTCATTAACTTGTGGAAATATGTTATATAATAACCAAATAGGGTTAAGAAAAATAAAATGTTCATTTTTAAGAAAAGCTGATAAGGGAAATTAGATATGAAAACATGCCCTTGGAAATCATATAAATACATAAAACACAGACATTGTCTTCCTGCATTTCATGTCACTATAGAAGAATGCCATGGATCAGGTAATTTACAAAGAAAAGAAATGAATTCCTTATAGTTTTAGAGACAGGGAAGCCTGAGGTTGAGGGCCCCCCTCACCTGCTGAGGGCCTTCCTGCTATGTCATCCCATTCCAACACATTCTCTTTTTTGGCGGGGAGGGGAAGATATGTTCAAACCCCAGCACCCATTAAAAGAAAAGTTCACGGCCAATTGCTTTGAAGCTTTGGAACAAGATGATATGATAGAACTTGTGTGGAAACTATTCCTTAGAATCAGCAGTCAAGGAAGTTGTCTCTGAGGGAGAGACATTTGCGCCTAAGTGACAAAAAAAGAAACCAGTCCTGAAAAACCTCAGAAGAACATTCCATTATGGAGAGTCACCTATGCTAAGATACTATGGCTCAGAATGACTGGACAGAAAGGAAGGATGGAAAAAATAAAGAGAACAAAGGAGGAAGGAAAAGGAGGAAGGAGGGGAAGAGGGAGGGAAGGCAATTAAATTTGAAATAATACAGGACTTTGCAGTCAGACAGGACATTTGGTATTTTTTTCTTGACTAGAATTAGCAGTCATTGGAGATTCTAAGCAGGGGAAGACAAGTAACCATCTGTATCGTGTGAGAGAAAGAGGAAGCAGAAAGAAAAACACAATTGCACGTGACCAAGCAAAAGATGAGAACAACGGTGGGATTGAATTATGAATGTGGAAGAGAGAGACTTGCATATAGAATCTATGAGGAACTGGAGCTAAACAGAACTGACTAAAATGTCCAAAAACATCTCCATTTTAACCATTATGTGGGCAACAGAAAGAAAAGGGATGAAGGTGGATTCCTGACTTGAGAGTGTACATGTGAGTGGAGAAGAATGAGAGGGAAACTGACTAGAGAAGCAAGAATCAGAAGTGGATAGAAGTCAAGTGTGAAATGCCTCAGAAACATCTCAATGAAAATTGTCACTTGGGTAATGGGACATATGTGATTGGTTGGTCTATGCTGAATAATGAAGACAAGGAAAAGTTTCCTTGAGATTTTGATTAGCTCAAAGGATAAGGTAGAATTTATTTATGGGGCAAGTGATGGAAATTAAATAAAATTTCTGGTAGAAGAAATTGCATTTTGAAAGATTCTGGGATAGAACAAGATGTATCACATCCCAAAAAGAGAAAGAAATCAAGGGTGACTGAAACATTTTGACCCAAGAGAAGATTGGTGCTTTGGGATTATGGGTAGGAAGTTTAGCCAGAACAAACCTTAGCACCTTTCCTAGGCCCTGGTCTGCATTTTGGATTCCATAAACATCTTCACTCCAAGAATGCCACCAAATCTTTAGTTCCTGTGGTAGTAACATGCACCCACATCATTTTATTTTCCAGAGAATATAAGGGAAAGAACCACCACAGAACGGCATGTTACTTTCAAAATTTAGCAAAATTAAAAGAGAGCTTCATCAGTAATTGAGAAAAAAATTGTAGACACTGAATTGAGTTTTTAATAAAAAGGGAATTTATTGGAAAACAAAAGAATGGGTTACAACCCAGTAGGAAAACCCAGGTCCACCTGAGGCAGGAACTAATCTTGCTCTGGTGAGCCTGACAGTAAGACCATACTCTTGAAGTAAATGAGCTCCAAATACATCTACTGTTCTATTTTTTAAATTAGCATACATTAATATTACAAGGGGGGTTAATTGTGATAATTCCATAGAAGTACACAGTGTACCTTGAAAAAGTTCATCCACTCTTTTATATTCCCTTAACCATCCCCCACTTTTCAAACAGTATTTGGTGGCTTTCATTACGCTATCTTTATTCATAGATAGATAGATAGATGATAGATAGATAGAGGATAGAGGATAGATAAAGATCGTCTTCACTCCTCAGTACCTTCACCTTTTCCCCCTCCCTTTTCTGCCCTCATATTTCCTTCCTCAAGACTCTAAGTTCCCAGCAAGAAAAGTCAATATCAAGAGCTTTGGCCACCAGTCTACTTCCTGGTCAGGCAGGGCAAGGAACCTTGAAAGATAGCCCCACAAGGCTACACAGAGTGAGAGATAGACACTTTTTCAGAGGAGTACAGGTTTCTGGAATCAGCATAAAGGCAAAAAGTTGCTGTGTTGCAGCTAAATAGTATCTAAGAGCCAGGACAGTAATTACTAGTGCTTTTCTCCACCAGGGATAATATTTTCTTAAGAATCTGATGCTCTGCTGATGAAGCACTCAGCATTTCAGGAAGGAGAGTACTTGCTTTAAATGTACTGGGCTTCTATTAAAGTTCAAATATCAGAAGCATTTGGATTCTATGATAACCTTACTTCATATTTAGAAAGTTCAAGACAAAATGAGGTCATTTGTATTCTCACAGGTCAACAAATTAAGTTCCAGAAGCACATCTTACAGCCAATTTCTTTCAAGCATCAACTAAGCCTGTAAAGGAGTAAGTTGATTTCATGTAAAATGATGCTGTTGATCCCAATGGAATGGAAGCCTCAGAAGATGCCACATCAGCCTTGAGAGTATGAATGGATGAACGGATGAATGCAAAGTCCCCTGCAAGTTTTCAAACAGCAGATTTAAAGACTCTTTCAATGATGATAAGTAGTAGATCAAATCCAGAATGATCTTAGCTCAACATTATTAATTACAATTTTGTGAACTAGGAGTGAAGCAAGTCCATAGAGACTGGGAACCAATCTGTCCTATCTCAACAGGAAGAAGGAAATTGTAGGTAACTATAAACTGAGAGATTTACACCCTTCAACAGAGATTTTCAGCAGAATCATTCATTTCGTATATGTCACAACAGCCACTGATGTGATACACTTAATCAACATTAGTATAAAGAGCAATCTTCTAGCGAGAGGGAAAAAGTCTCTTACGTTCTATGCCTCAGGGATGAGGACATTCTATTTCTTGTAAATTCTACAAAGAGATAACTCCGTTTATACGATTATGGCCCATTTCTTCCAGCTTTGGAACCACATTTAGAGGGAATATACTCTAATAAAATGCACCTGCATGAGGTGTTCACCAGACCATTAGTAAAAAAAAAAAAGAAGAAATGTGAATAGAGAAAATGAAGACATCAAACTACATGAATAAATCATTTCAACCATTTTAGCCATTATTTAAGCCTGTCAAGACATAAATGGAGAGCAAAGACAAAAAGTAAGGGCAATGACAGTAGATTTTGCCAGTGTATAACTTCAAGAAAAAGTACAGAGGACAACTCATAAAAGTGTAGTATTAAATAAGACAGCAGGCAGTTCTCTTAGCTACATTTCCTCACAACCCTGGCTCTAAAATGAAACTGCTGTGTTGCAGAAGGAGGGACGTGAGTCATGACTTCTGATCTTCAACATCAGGCAACAGGGGAATAAAAGAATAAAATTTTCAGTTTAGCTCCAAAATTTTCTGTTTGCTTGTTTGGTTTTTGTTTTTTTGAGACAGGGTCTTGTTATATGCCCCAAGCTGGCCTCAAGCTTGTGATTCAACTTCTTCGGCCTCCCAAGTGTGGGGATCAAAGGTATGAGCAACCAGGCCCGGCTTGAATTTTTTTCTTTTTTATATTTAGAAAACTCAGCATTAGAGATAGGAAAGCAATTATTTTCTAAAGACACCCAAGGACATGTGGAAAACGTCTAGAGTATAAACTTCATAAAAAGGAGAATATAGCAAATTCCATATTCAAACCACAGATTAATAAAAAAAATAAAGAAAGCTCTCTTCACATGTATCTTAAAACTAATTTCTCAGACTGATATGTGCAAATCCAGACTGAAGAGAGAAGCCATTCATATTGAAAGAAAGAAGCATTTGTCTTACAAAATAATATAAAATCTAGTAAACTAAATCAACAAATGTTTTCATTTCTTAAAGGCACAGACTTACACAAGGAATATACAACGACACTCATGCACAAGGAACCTAAAACGCAGTTGGGGAAACAAAACACTGACAGCACGTCCTGTCTGCCACAGGATTCAGACAATCCTAAACTCTCCGGCTGGATTTGAAATACAGTAGAATGTGCAAAACCAATTTGCATGGAATTGTTCATACCGAATCTCACATACACCAAACCATATGAGGAGACCTAATTCCTTAGAAAGACGCAGATTTCACTTAAAGTCAAAATAAGGTGTGTGTGTGTGTATGTGTGTGTGTGTTTACTAGACTTGCAGGTTTGGGCTACCAACTATAGTAGGAGTCATTTAAAAACAGCAGGATTAACTTTAAAATGCTAACTTAGATTTCTTACACATGTGACTTTTTGTATAAATATCCTTTGTCACCTAGCCCTTTTCTTTTAAAAAGGAAAACAATACCTTCTCTCTTAAATAAGAGAAAAAATACAATAAAGAGATAGAGATACTTACAAGATAATAAGGAGTTCGCTTTTCCAAAAGAAAATTCTTAAGTTGACCATTTATTAAGTAGTGAAAGAAGAGAGGAAATTACGCTATTATTATTACTTTTTAAAGTAATACAACTTGGGAGACAGTGTATTTATAAGGCATGCACAAACTTAGAGTGTTCACATTCAATACCCTGTTAAAACTACTAAATTCTGTAAGCCAGTACTCATAAATTGTAAAGCAACTCTCTGGCCTCTGAACTCTAAGCCAAATAGCCAAGTAGGAGTTCTGTGATATAACTTATTCTATGAAAGAAGAATGTCTGGCTTCACTGTTATTTAAATCATTCTCGTCTTCCAACACTCCGGATATAATTAGGAGAAATAACTATTTCTCATGATTTCAGAGGCCAATCCAACTTAATTTTCAAAAATACTCAACAGGGAAAGCTACAAGTTTTGAACACTAAACTCCACATCACTATGCTGCTGAAATAAAATATTTTATTCTATCCTCTCAGGCCTTCTAACAATACATGTATGATTATCTTCTCCATATAAGAAAAAATAGTTTCTGCTGGATATTGAGGGGGTGGGGGGGAGAGAGAGGGGGCGGAGTGGGTGGTAGGGAGGGGGTGGGGGCAGGGGGGAGAAATGACCCAAGCCTTGTATGCACATATGAATAATAAAACAATAAAAAAAAAGAGAACATGGTAGTTTCTATGAGAGAATCACACATATAAACAATACAAAATGTCTGCAATCAATTAGGTGTTGCAGGAAGTAGTGGTAGATAAGGAAAGTTCGGGTGTAAGTCAACAGATTTAAATAAAGGAGACATGGTATTTTGTTTCCCTAACTGAATTATAAGTTCCTTCAGCATGAGAGTCATTATAAATTCCCTGTGTTAGTATGAGTCTTACAGGAAATGAAAACATTTGTTGATCTAGTTTACTTAATTTTAGATTATTTTGTAAGACAAATGCTTCTTTTTCAGTACGAATGATTTGTCTCTTCAATCTGGATTTCCACATACTGGTACATGTTGGATATGTTGGTTTATTTACCTCTTTTTTTTCAGCAACCAGATAGCTCTTGGGGCCACAGCAGATGCTCAAAATGAAATGAGGAAAATAAAGAATAAATCAATAAATTCAAATGAGATATGGATTTCAAAGCAGGAAAGAGTACCCCTAGAAATCAGAAACAGGAGGCATTTAGCTTGTATATAAGTGATATAAATCGTGAATAGAGTTTTGCTTGGCAGTAATGTTACAACCTGGTGGAATGCAATACTCCAAGTGTGACCTGCAAAGTCTGGGGTGTGCCCTGTTCAGAGAACAGTAGTCAGGTTTGCCTGGGTAAAATGTATGCGTGGAAGACTAGAAAACACACTGGCTACATTAGGACAGGCTTTAATACCAGACTGAAGAGCGTATGCTGAATGTTATAGGACACTGGGTTAGGGTCGCAAAGACAGGGAAGACCTAAACACAACTGGCTTTGGAAAGGTGTGTGACTTGAAGATCTTTATGAAAATGGTTTGGAAGAAAAGAGACTGGAAAAAAGTGGATGCATGTTGCATCCACAGATGAGAAGGAGTGATTTTTGAATTAGGATACTGGTTGCCAAGATTACCACAGCAAAGGAAGTCATGGTGCTGGCCCTTAAGAGAGTGCTGACCCCAGGACCTTGGTCATGGATTAGAAATTAAGGGATAAGAGATAGGAGGTTTCAGAGACTATAGAAACCACTGGATTTAATTGGAATTTCCCAAATGCCTCTGTGTGTATGATTATATATAAGTCATCTGTTTGTTTCAAAATAATTAGAAAATGCAATGGCAGAAAAACCCTCCCATTAGTAACATATGTCATATATGTTTATCTGTACATGCATGTGCAGACAGACAGACAGACATGAGATTGTAATTCTAATAAAGTCTGATTATACAACATATTTAATGTTTTCCTGAGTCAAAAGTGGATATGAATGCCTTTCCAAGTCAATAAATACAGATTTATAGCACTATTTCAATGACTACACACCTTGCATTTCATGAAGTAATAAAATATATGTAAGCAGCTATTCAATTTCAGATATTCAGGGTGTTTACATTTTTTTTTCCTTTTAAATCTCAAAGGATCATATGATGGATTTTGGGATCTCCTCCTAAAGTAACTGACCCAAACCACCATGTGAAGCTCTGATACTTTACTGGCTTTCTAGGACAGATCACAGTCTACTGCCCATCACTGCCTCAGTGTAATTGCATGAAAACCACAGGCAGAAAGTCTTGTCATACTGTTTCTACAGATGAAGAAAATAGAGGTCAGGAAAGTTTAAATGATTTGGTTCAAAGTCACGTAGGGGTCTTTCACATCTTTTGTTAGGTTTACACCTAGGTATTTGATTTTGTTTGAGGCTATTGTAAATGGAATTGTTTTCATACATTCTTTTTCTGTTTGCTCATTGTTAGTGTATAGAAATGCTAATGATTTTTCTATGTTGATTGTATATCCTGCTACCTTGCTATAGCTATTGATGATGTCTAGAAGCTTCTGAGTAGAGTTTTTTGGGTCTTTAAGGTATAGGATCATGTCGTCTGCAAATAGGGATATTTTGACAGTTTCTTTACCTATTTGTATTCCTTTTATTCCTTCTTCTTGCCTAATTGCTCTGGCTAGGAATTCCAGTACTATGTTGAATAGGAGTGGAGATAGTGGGCATCCTTTTCTGGTTCCTGATTTTAGAGGGAATGGTTTTAATTTTTCTCCATTAAGTATAATGCTGGCTGTAGGTTTGTTGTATATAGCTTTTATAATGTTGAGGAACTTTCCTTCTATTCCTAGTTTTCTTAGAGCTTTTATCATGAAATGATGTTGGATCTTATCAAAGGCTTTTTCTGCATCTATTGAGATGATCAGGTGGTTTTTGTCTTTGCTTCTGTTAATGTGGTTTATTACATTTATTGATTTTCGTATGTTGAACCACCCCTGCATCCCTGGGATGAAGCCTACTTGGTCGTGGTGAATAATCTTTTTGATGTGTTGCTGAATTCGGTTTGCCATTATTTTGTTGAGGATTTTTGCATCAATGTTCATTAAGGAGATTGGCCTATAGTTCTCCTTTTTGGAGGTGTCTTTGCCTGGTTTTGGGATAAGTGTAATACTGGCTTCATAAAATGTGTTTGGCAGTTTTCTCTACAAGGAAAACTATACACTTCTGAAGAAAGAGATTGAGGAAGACTATAGAAAGTGGAGAGATCTCCCATGCCCATGGATTGGTAGAATCAACATAGTAAAAATGTCGATACTCCCCAAAGTAATCTACATGTTTAATGCAATTCCCTTCAAAATTCCAATGACATTCATTAAAGAGATTGAAAAATCTACCGTTAGATTTATATGGAAACACAAGAGGCCACGAATAGCCAAGGCAATACTCAGTCAAAAGAAGAATGCAGGAGGTATCACAATACCTGACTTCAAACTATATTACAAAGCAATAACAATAAAAACAGCATGGTACTGGCACAAAAACAGACATGAAGACCAGTGGAACAGAATAGAGGACCCAGATATGAAGCCACACAACTATAAGCAACTTATCTTTGACAAAGGAGCTAAAAATATACGATGGAGAAATAGCAGCCTCTTCAACAAAACCACCTCATCAGCAACACCACCAACAACAGGTGTTGGCGAGGATGCGGGGAAAAAGGAACCCTCTTACACTGTTGGTGGGAATGTAGACTAGTACAACCACTCTGGAAAAAAATTTGGAGGCTACTTAAAAAGCTGGACATCGATCTACCATTTGATCCAGCAATACCACTCTTGGGGATATACCCAAAAGACTGTTACTCCAGAGGCACCTGCACATCCATGTTTATTGCGGCACTATTCACAATAGCCAAGTTATGGAAACAGCCAAGATGCCCCACTACTGACGAATGGATTAAGAAAATGTGGTATCTATACACAATGGAATTTTATGCAGCCATGAAGAAGAACGAAATGTTATCATTCGCTGGTAAATGGATGGAATTGGAGAACATCATTCTGAGTGAGGTTAGCCTGGCTCAAAAAACCAAAAATCGTATGTTCTCCCTCATATGTGGACATTAGATCAAGGGCAAACACAACAAGGGGATTGGACTATGAGCACATGATAAAAGCGAGAGCACACAAGGGAGGGGTGAGGATAGGTAAGACACCTAAAAAACTAGCTAGCATTTGTTGCCCTTAATGCAGAGAAACTAAAGCAGATACCTTAAAGCAACTGAGGCCAATAGGAAAAGGGGACCAGGAACTAGAGAAAAGGTTAGATCAAAAAGAATTAACCTAGAAGGTAACACCCACGCACAGGAAATCAATGTGAGTCAATGCCCTGTATAGCTATCCTTATCTCAACCAGCAAAAACCCTTGTTCCTTCCTATTATTGCTTATACTCTCTCTACAACCAAATTAGAAATAAGGGCAAAATAGTTTCTGCTGGGTATTGAGGGGGGGGAGAGGGAGGGGGCGGAGTGGGTGGTAAGGGAGGGGGTGGGGGCAGGGGGGAGAAATGACCCAAGCCTTGTATGCACATATGAATAATAAAAGAAAAATGAAAAAAAAAAAAAACAAAGTCACGTAGGTAATAGCCAACAAGACTAGGTCAGTAGTCAGATATTGTAATTCCAAATCCAGAGCTTTTTCCATTATAAAATTTGCCATGATATATATTTAAAGAAAGATAAGCAACAGTCTCCTATTTGCATTTATCTCAAATACTAAAATTAAAGAAAAAATGTAAGAGTTTGGGAACTCACTGAAAATGATGCATGTTTAAATCTGTTTGTTTAGTTGGTTTATCTGAATACCCACTTTCAGCCAGAGTGATTTGAATAGGAAAGAGAACTTAGTTTGAAATTAGGCAAAGATTCAGAGGCTGAGCTATCAGTAGATAGTAGTGATTAGACAGTGCTGAATGAATTGCTACATTCATCTGTGAGATAAAAGTTGGAGTTCAGCTTCCATAATATCCAGTCAGTTAAAACACAAATGAATTTTATGGATTAACCATTTTAATATCTTCCCCTTGACGTTGGCTCACTAAACAAAAACATGGCTGAGGGAGGAGGGAAGGGAAACCTTATTTTGTTTGCTTATCTTTATGAAACAAGCACTTGAAAATAAAACATATCACATCAACTTGTGGGGAAAAATAACTCCAGTGGCAAAATCACTATGATCAGATTAAGAAATAGCAATATATTTTTGCATGGTTAATAAACAGATCAAAACCTTGCAAACCTGTGGATATTTGGATGTCAAATCTAACTTTAATTTTCAAACATCCCTATCTGGTAATATCATCTCTCTAGCAATAAAATTTTATTACAAAGCCCTGATTTCTCATATTCAGAAACTCTTTTCCCATTGCCAAGCTCAGACATACCCTGGTTTTCCTTTTTATATTTGAAATTTGAAAGAATTTGTCTCCTTAAATCTTTAAACAGTAAAAATTAGCAAATAATAAAAGTGTTAAAAGCTTTAAACCAAAAATGAACACATTTCAGCTAGTCTTCATGGGTCTATTTCACCCACTGTACTTCTCAATTCTGAATTAAATTCACTTATACTCTGGTAGACAGGAGCCTGTGAGTTTATAATAATTCTTTTTGGTTAAAGTTGTTTTTTTGGGAGTAATCAAATGATGCTTTATGAAATGCCTGGTTTCTTAGTTTAGGAAAAAACAATAATCAAATGCTTAAGGAAGGAAAATTTTAAACTGCTCATTTTACACAAGGGTATAATAAACTAAGTCAAATACTTTTATGTCCTCAAAGGAGTTAATGTAACTCAAAAAATTTTGATGGTACAAATACATATATTGCTTCAGAGGGCATCAAGGCATATACAATAATAAGCAGCCATATTTCTGTCTAACCAGTTGAAACCATAGAGGTTTTATGAATTTGTCATTAATAGTAAGAAAAACTAAATTACTAATTTGGTGGGGTGATGGTGGAGATGAGCAGAGGTATTCTCTAATTATAGCTTTCTGGTGGCCCAAATATCTAAACTCTAAATTTCCATGAAGACTTCCTTGTTTTGTTTTGTTTTCTTTTAATGTTTAGTTTTGTTTTGTGGTCCAAGACAAGCATTGTATAACTGTTATTCCAACTTCCCTTACCATATGCAAGTAAACAGGTAAGGCTCTTGGTTTCTTT
The DNA here is from genome assembly GCF_047511655.1 of Castor canadensis. NCBI lineage: Eukaryota > Metazoa > Chordata > Mammalia > Rodentia > Castoridae > Castor > Castor canadensis. The sequence goes on along the minus strand of NC_133395.1, from coordinate 127,769,242 downwards.
CAGTTTGGTTTTGTAAGGACTCATTTTACGATGACTAGTCATACAGAGCAATGCAAAATAATGCATGCAAATTATTAAATTGTCCAGCCTCAAATTTGGCAAGCAAAGTACTGTGCTTATATACAAATTTAGTTTGTTTTCTTTTTTAAAGTAAACAGAAAGCTCAGACAAAGATAAGCTTCTATCATTTTAGAAGAAACTTTTAAGGGAATAACATATTCCCTAATTCACCAATTGACACACAATGGTTAAGCCTGTATATATGGGGGACATTGGAACATATGTTGACAAACAACTAGGCCAGGAAAACAGACTCCACAGGATTTATTAGCCACATGAAAAAGTTTGCTGAAGGGACAACAAGAAAATACAGAGGTCATTACACTATTGCATTTGCCAGAAGGTGACGTACTTTCTATACAAGTATGAATATGGTACATTCAAACCTGTTGAGGGTTTGAGGGAGAATAATGGAGGGAATGAACTATTTTGGTGTATAATACACATATATATGGAAATATCACAATGAAATTCTCTATATAATGATCATATACCAATGAAAATGTTCTTTTTTTAATAAATGAAGGACAAGAAGGTAAAACAGGTCCCATCAGGGGGTGTGTACCAGTGGAAGGAGGGAAGGCATTAAAATAAAGGGTGAGGGAGGGCAAATAAGGTGGAAGTATTTGGTGTTCATGTAAGTGAATAGAACAATGAAACCTGTTGAAATTACTCTAAGAAGGGGAGGAGGAGAATAAATGAAAAAAAAAAGATGGGGGTGAATCTAATTAAGATACATTATGTTAATGATACAATGTACCTCCTGTACAACTATAATATGCTAATGATTAAAAAACTTTAAAAATAAATAAAAAGACTACTGGCTGCAGTGTAGACTGGAAAGAGAAAAAGTGCATTGATGACAAGCCGTGGGAGGGCTTGCGGCAACCCAATTAGAGTTACAAGAAGACAACTGTGAACTAGGAAGATAGAAATTCTGAGAACTCGCTGAAAAATGCCATGGTCAGAACTTCCAGGAGAATTGGTTGAAAGATGAAACAGGAAAGGATAACAAGGCAGGCCCAAGTTGCTGGGCAAATGACCATGTTCTGTTCTCAGGGCAGACTCTGCCTGGTGTGAATAGAAACACCAGATGATTTTCAAATTCTTTTATTTGGAAAAGTATGTTAACCAATGTCAAGTTGTTAGAAAGGATAGTTTTTAGAAATTGGGGCTCTGTTTTTTTTGATCTCTGGTCTCCTAAAATTAGGTGCATCATAGGTTCTTGAAGAGTTTGTTTCACTCTGTTAGTCAAAGAGACAATTAGCTGAACATTTGGAGAAGTAATCAAAACATAAGGTTTTAATTAAATTTCATGTTTAAAGATACATTGAAGGCTTATGAGAACAGAAAATCTTTGGTTAGTAACAGGTATAAAAGACTCACTCATTTTTACAAAGTGAAGAAAGTTAATATTCTAATAATTGTGGCTTTCACCCTTTTCCTACCAACAAAATGCTACTGCTGTGAATTAATTATAAAATTTAAAAGATGATTCAAAATTCTGTAGATGTTCTCAACTAACTGATAACACGTTAGATACAATCTTATATGGTGTCAAAATATCGGTGAGACTTGCACATCAAGGCAAATAGAAACAGGCCTGTTTCTACTTTCACACATAGTTTAGCTTTGCTATTTCCATAAGATTAAGAGACATAATGAATAGGTATGGCAAACAAGGAGAAAACAAAACACAGACATGTTTTTGTTTAACTACATTCAGTGTCATAAAAATAAAACTATTTACTTTTTGATGAGTGCATGTGTTTTTATTATTCTCTGAACTTCTCTGATTTAATTTTCCATAATTGAAAGGAAGAAAGGAATGGAGAGAGGAAGGGAAGAGAGGTGGGAAGGAGAGAAGAAGAAAAGGTGGGAGGTAAAGAAGGAAGGAAGGGGAGGAGGGAAACTGGTACCAAAAGTCATATTTGGGGCTGAGTTCAAAAATTTGGTCCAATTTTAGAACCCATGGAAGATGAATGAATAAGGGACCACAAAAATAAAACTTTATATTGAAACCAAAATATAACACCTTTGCCTGAGATATTCCACATGAATCAAAAAGATTTGTAGATCAAACCATATGGCACTTGAACCTGAGTGTCAGTGGTTCATGCCTTTAATCCTAGCTATGTAGGAAGCTGAGATCAGATTGCAGTTCCAGGTCACCCTGGGCAAAAAAAGTTCATGAAATCCCATCTCAAGGGGAAAAAAAGCTGAGTATGGTGGTACATGCCTGTCATCTCAGCTACTGCAGAAAGTATAAAGTAGGAGAATCAAGGTTTAGGCTGGCTTAAGCAAAAAGACCCTGTCTCCCCCCAAAAAAACAGAGAAAAAGGAGCTGGAGGTGTGGCTCAAGTGGTTGCCTAGTATTTATTCAAGCCTGAGTTCAAACTCCAGTACCATCAGAAAAAAAATATAGCACTTGAAAATATTTCCATTACAATATTTATATCATTGGGATGATGCAGTGGAAGAGCTGAGTCTTTGGAATTGCACAAAACTGTATTTGAAATCTGGGTCTATTATTGATTTGTTGTTGATCTTGGTCAAATTACCAGCATGACTCAGCTTCAGTTTCTAAAGCTACAGACCAATAGCTACTCCAGCAGACACAGTTTGTTGCTTTCCCCAAAAACCATTCTCCTTAAAGAGTATCAATTGTGTTCAGGATTTGAGTCTTAGTCAGCCAAGCATTTCCAGAGAGGAGGCCCCACCACCAGTGTCAGATCAGCCTGAGTCAATTATGGTGGTGCTCTTATGCCTGCCAGTGATGGATTGGGACAAGGTTGTGAAAGAATTTGGAACAATGAGACATGGAGGGCTGTCCACTGGGTGCTTCCCGTAAAGGGTTTTGATTCATTTTGTTTTGTTTCGGGGGGGGGGGGAGTTAGTTAATTGTTTCTTTTATTTTGGTTTGTTTTTTATTTTGTGGCTCCTAAGAGGGTTCACAAAAATGATAGTCTCCAATTTCAAGATGTGTCAAATCTTTATGCAGTACTTGAAACTGAGAAAGTCATTTTATAATCAGAGGAGAAGCCAGATTGAGCACAAAGCTACAAACTGAACCAAAAATACTATAAAAACATGAGAAAAATTCGATTCTTAAAAGTATTCGTATTGATTTCATCAATCCTTGAGCCATCTTCTTTTTTTTAATTATTCATTTATTCACATGTGTATACATTGTTTGGGTCATTTCTCCCCCCTGCCTCCCTCCCTAACCTCTCCCCTCCTCCTCCCCTCAGTTCCAGGCAGGTCCTATTCTGCCTTTATAACTAATTTTGTTGAAGAAAAGACACAAGCATAATAAGGAAGACAAAGTGTTTTTGTTAGTTGAGTTGAGGATAGCTATATAGAAATATTCCTAGCATTGGTTTTGTGTATGCATGTGTTTATGACCCATGTTAATTCATCTGTAACTGATCTTTACATTGGTACTGATCCCCTTCTCATGATAACCTCTGTCATTTTAAGGTTTCTGTATTAGTTCCTCTGGAGTGGGGACATCAAACACTTTCATGTTCTGGGTTTTCTACCTTTTTCTATATCCCCCATATGTGCTCTCCCCTTGTCATGTGATCCAAGTACAACCACATTGCTGCATTTGCCCTAGATCTAAAGTCTGCATATGAGGGAGAACACACAATTTTTGGTCTTCTGAGCTTGGCTGATCTCACTCAGAATGATGTTCTCAAGTTCCATCCATTTACCTGCAAATGATAAGATTTCATTCTTCTTCATGGCTGAGTAAAATTCCATTGTGTACAAGTACCACATTTTCTTGATCCATTCATCAATAGTGGGGCATCTTGGGTGTTTCCATAACTTGGCTATTGTGAATAGTGCTGCAGTAAACATGGGTGCACAGGTGCCTCTGGAGTAACCTGTGTCACATTCCTTTGGGTATATCCCCAAGAGTGGGATTGCTGGATCATATGGCAGGTCTATGTTTAGATTTTTAAGAAGTCTCCAAATATTTTTCCAGAGTGGTTGCACCAGCTTGCATTCCCACCAGCAGTGTATAAGGGTTCCTTTTTCCTCACATCCTCGCCAACACATGTTGTTGGTGGTGTTTTTGATGATGGCTATTCTAACAGGGGTGAGGTGGAATCTTAGTGTGGTTTTGATTTACATTTCCTTTATTGCTAGAGATGGTGAGCATTTTTTGTGCTTTTTTTGCCATTTGAATTTCTTCTTGAGAAGTTCTTTTAGTTCAGTTGCCCATTTTTTAATTGCTTCATTTAATTGATTCCCTGTATATTCTGGTTATCAGTCCTTTGATGTGTAACTGGAAAATATTTTCTCCCACTCTGTGGGTGGTCTCTTCAGTTTAGAGACCATTTCTTTTGTTGAGCAGAAGCTTTTTAATTTTATGAAGTCCCATTTGTCCATCCTTTCTCTTAGTTGCTGGGCTGCTAGGGTTCTATTGAGGAAGTCCTTGCCTATACCTATTAGTTCCAGAGTGTTTCCTGCTCCTTCCTGTAGTAACTTCAGAGTTTCAGGTCTGATATTTAGGTCCTAGATCCATTTTGAGTTGATACTAGTACAGGGTGATAGACATGGATCTAATTTCAGTTTGCAGACTGGTAATCACTTTTCCCAGCAACATTTGTTGAAGAGGCTGTCTTTTCTCCATTGTATGTTTTTGGCATCTTTGTCAAAAATGAAGTGGATATAGTTGTGTGGATTCATATCTGGGTCTTCTATTCTGTTCCACTGGTCTTCATGTCTGTTTTTGTGCCAGCACCATGCTGTTTTTATTGCTATTGCTTTGTAACATAGTTTGAAGTCAGGTATTGTGATACCTCCAGCATTGCTCTTTTTGCTGAGTATTGCCTTGGCTATTCGAGGTCTCTTGTGTTTCCAAATGAACTTTAGGGTAGATTTTTCAATCTCTGTGATGAATGTCATTGGGATTTTGATGGGAACTGCATTAAACATGTAGATTGCTTTGGTAGTATAGCCATTTTTACTATGTTGATTCTACAGATCCATGAGCACAAGAGACCTTTCCATCTTCTGTAGTCTTCCTCAATCTCTTTCTTCATGGGTTTGTAATTCTCCTTGTAGAGGACATTCACATCCTTTGTTAAATTTTCTCCTACGTATTTGATTTTTTTGGGGGGGCTATTGTGAATGGAATTGTTTCCATATATTCCTTCTCAGGTTGTTCATTGTCGGTGTATAGAAAAGCTAATGATTTTTGTAGGTTGATTTTGTATCCTGCCACCTTTCTATAGCTGTTTATGGTGTCTAAGAGTTTTTGGGTAGAGTTTTTTGGGTCTTTAAGGTATAGGATCATACCATCTGCAAATAAGGATATTTTGACAGTTTCTTTACCTATTTGTATTCCTTTTATTTTTTCTTCTTGACTAATTGCTCTGGCTAGAAATTCCAGTACTATGTTGAATAGGAGTGGGGATAGTGGGCACCCTTGTCTCATTCCTGATTTTAGGGGAAATGGTTTCAGTTTTTCAGTTTTTCACCATTAAGTATGATGTTGGCTATAGGTTTGTCATATATAGCCTTTACAATGTTGAGGTACATTCCTGCATCTATTGAGATGATCAATGGTTTTGTCTTTGCTTGTATTGATATGCTCTATTACATTTATAGATTTGAGTATGTTGAAGCACCCCTGCATCCCTGGGATGAAGCCAACTTGGTCATGGTGTATGATCTTTCTGATGTGTTGTTGGATTCAGATTGCTATTATTTTATTAAGGATTTTTGCATCGATATTCATTAAGGAGATTGGCCTGCAGTTCTCCTTTTTGGCGGTGCCTTTGTCTGGTTTTGGGATGAGAGCTATATTGGCTTCATAAAATGAGTTAGGCAGTGTTCCTTCCTTTTCTATTTCATGGAACAGTTTAAGGAGGGTTGATATGAGTTCTTCTTTAAACATTTGATAGAATTCAGCAGTGAATCCATCAGGTCCTGGACTTTTCTTTTTTGGGAGACTCTTGATTGCTGCTTCAATTTCTTTTTGTGTTATACATCTATTCAGGTGACTAATATCTTCTTGGTTTAGTTTTGGGTGGTTGTAAGTTGCTAGAAATCTGTCCATTTCTTCAAGATTTTCAAATTTGTTAGAATATAGGCTCTCGAAGTAGTCTCTGATGATTTCCTGGATTTTCGTGGTGTTTGTTATTATCTCCCCTTTTGCATTTCTAATTTTAATGATTTGGGTTTTTCTCTCCTCATTTTAGTCAGGTTTGCCAGGGGTCTGTCAATCTTATTTATTTTATCAAAGAACCAGCTTTTTTTTAATTGATTTTTTGTATGGTTTTTTTTTTGTTTGTTTGTTTCTATTTCATTGATTTCAGCTCTTATTTTAATTATTTCTTTCCTTCTGCTTGTTTTGGGATTTGCTTGTTCTTGTTTTTCTAGGAGTTTGAGATGTAGCATTAGGTCATTGATTTGAGATCATTCTGTCCTTTTAATGTATGCACTCATGACTATAAACTTTCCTCTTAGGACTGCCTTTGCTGTGTCCCATAGGTTCTGGTAGGTCATGTTTTCATTTTCATTAACTTCCAGGAACCTTTTAATTTCCTCTTTTATTTCATCAATGAGCCATTCATCATCGAGCAAAGTTTTGTTCAGCTTCCAATTGTTTGCATGTTTTTTACTGCTGTTTTTGTTGTTGATTTCTAGTTTTAATGCATTGTGGTCAGATAGAATGCATGGGATTATTTCTATTTTCTTATATTTACTGAGGCTTGCTTTGTGCCCTAAGATATGATCAGTTTTGGAGAAGGTTCCATGAGCTCCTGAGAAGAATGTATATTGTGCAAAAGTTGGATGAAATATTCTGTAGACATCAGCTAGGTCCATTAGATCCAAGGTGTGATTTTCTTCTTGGGTTTCTTTATTGATTTTTTGTTTGGATGACCTATCTATTGGTGATAGAGGAGTATTAAGGTCTCCCACTATCACTGTGTTGGAGTTTATATATGTTTTTAGGTCCTTCAGAGTATATTTGATGAAATTGGGTGCGCTGATATTGAGTGCATATAGGTTGATAATTGTTATTTCCTTTTGGTGTATTTCCCCTTTTATTAGTATGGAGTGTCCTTCTTTATCTCATCTGATCAATGTAGGTTTGAAGTCTACTTTGTCTGAGATAAGTATTGTTACCCCTGCCTGTTTTTGGGGACCATTGGCTTGGTAAATCTTCTTCCAGCCTTTCACTCTCAGCCAGTGCTTATTTCTGTCAGTGAGGTGGGTCTCCTGTAGGTAGCAGATTGTTGGATCTTCCTTTTTAATCCAGTTTGCCAATCGGTGTCTTTTGATGGGGGAATTTAGACCATTAACATTCAGTGTTAGTATTGATAGGTATGTGGTGATCCCTGTCATGTAGTTGTCTTTATTGAATAAGGTTTGATTGTGTGCAGCTGAATCAATGTTACTCTTTACTTTCTTGCCTTGTCTTCTCCTGTGGTTTGGTATTGCCTGCCCTTTCATGGTTTTGTTTGCTTTCATTTTCTGTGTGCAGAATACCTTGCAGAATCTTTTGTAGTGGTGGCTTTGTGGTCATATATTGTTTTAGTTTCTGCTTATCATGGAAGACTTTTATTGTTCCATCTATTTTGAATAATAGTTTTGCTGGGTAGAGTATCCTGGGGTTGAAGTTATTTTCATTCAGTGCCCGGAAGATCTCACCCCATGCTCTTCTTGCTTTTAATGTTTCTGTTGAGAAATCTGCTGTGATTTTGATGGGTTTACCTTTGTATGTTATTTATCTTTTCTCTCTCTTACAGTCTTCAGTATTCTTTCTTTGGTCTCTGTACTTGTTGCTTTAATGATAATATGTCGTGGGTTCATTCTATTTTGGTCAGGTCTGTTCAGTGTTCTGGAGCCTTCCTGTACCTGAATTGGCATAGTTTTCTCTAGATTTGGGAAATTTTTTGTTATTATTTTGTTGAATATATTATGTATTCCTTTTTCTTGCACCTTTTCTCCTTCTTCAATGCCCATAATTCTCAGGTTTGGTCTTTTGATGGAGTCAGTGAGTTCTTGCATTTTCTTTTCACAGGTTCTTCAGTTTTTCCTTTAATTGCCATTTCATCTTCAAGTTCTGAGATTCTGTCTTCTGTTTTTTCTATTCTGCTGGAATGGCCTTCCATTTTGTTTTGTATTTCTGTTTCATTCTTTTTTCTGAGGTTTTCCATATTGTGGATTACTTCCTCTTTAATATTGTCAATTTTTGTCCTTAATTCATTTATCTCTCTGCTTATGGTGGTCTCAGTTTCAGTTTGGTATTTATTTAGGGTTTCTATGATTTCATTTATTTGTTTCTGTTTTTTCTCATATTCTTTGTTTTTGTTGTCTTGGAATTTCTTCAGTGCCTCCTGTATGTTTTGGTTGACCATGTCTAGTGACATCTCTATGAAATTCTCATTAATTACTTGCAGGATTTCTTTTTTCAGGGTGTTCTGTGGGCTTCATTGGGTTCCTCGGTATAGTTTATCTTTGTTTTGTTGGAGTCTGGATCTGGGTATCTGTTTCCTTCATTTTGCCCTAAGTCCTGTACTACTTTATTTTTTATTTTTTGGGGGGAGAATGGTTTCCATCCCTTTTTCTTCTTCCCATATTTCCACTAGGTACCATTTCTGTCTCTGGACTATGTGTAATTTTGTATTAGCTGGGTTGCCATATTAATACTAACAAAACCAAGAGAGAAGGATAAAAAAGAGAAAGAGAAGGAAACATAAAAGGAAGAGAGAAGAGAGGATCAGGAGGATCAGGGTTCTAAGCCAGACAGGGCAAATAGTTCACAAGACCCTATCTCAAAAATACCCAACACAATACCGGGCTGATGGAGAGTACCGGTCTAAGTGGTAGAGTACCTGCCTAGGAAGTGTGAAGCCCTGATTTCAAACCCCAGTACTGCCAAAAAAAAAAAATTAGTAAGCATCTACTCCTTAGGTAGCAAATGACTTCATCTTGAACTATCTGTAATCTGTTGTCAGTGACTCCCAGAAGCACTAAGGAGAAGAAGATTCTGTGTGGGATAAGGGGAGCGAGTCTGTCTTAAGTACCAGTGGGAAGAATAATAGCACATTGCAAAGGACTTGCCTCTCTGAGCCACTGATGCTTGTAGCACTGTGCTAAGGATATCATTTCAGGAGAGTCTGAGTGTGGTGGAAGTTGAGTCAAAGAGACAGAAAAATAAAATACATTGCGAAGCATGCAAGAACAGAGCTATGCACATAAGCTGGGTCACTCCAGGGAAGCAAGTTATAATTCTGCTCAGAGAAAACTGGTAACTCAATATTTTTAGAATAACAACCACAGTGTGCACATACCAGGTGCTTTAAAATTGCCCAGCACTATCCTAAGCATTTGTGTGTATTAATTCACTGAATTAATTGAAGATGACTATGATGATTATATCCATTTTACAGATGAAAAAACTTAGCTCTAGATCATGTAGTCTTCCCCTGATCAATAGGTGTAGGGAGAAGACAGGTTTTGAACCCCAGATGCTCTGGCCTGTGAGTCTTTGATGCTAGTTATTAAAATATAGGAAAAGTACCTTTTAATGACAAAATTGCTTCAAAAATGTTTTTTCCTCAGTAAGAAACAAGTAATTTGCAACTCTATTGATTTCATTTTAACCCACATAACTTTGGCAGTGGAACTTCAAAAAGATACGGCTTAGCTCTAGGAATCTCTTTTAGTCTTGATGTTTGTCAGTCTTCAAAGGCAGAGGTTGTTTTTCTTTTTTTCTGTTTTTGCTTTTGTTTTCAGAAAGGTTAATAGAGTTTTGCTGGAAACATGTGAACAGTCAAATGCAAATTTTGCTAGTGAAGAATTGGAATGGGGCTAACTTCACTCTATAAAATTGTAGGGCGGGATTACAGAAATAAATCACAAGGATTAAAAGTGCAAATATCCTGGCCTTGTTCAAATTACAATGAACACTTCTCCTTCCAGTTGACACTCATTAAGTCTCTGTTATGAGATAAATGCTGTCGATGAAACATAATGTGAACCCTACTTTTGTGGAAGTTTAAAATGAGGTAACTGTTTTTAAGAGTTGCACTGTGAAAACCAGTCTAACTGGACTTCAAAATCAAGTTCATTACAGGGTTTTAAAAAGCAAATAACCACTATATCTGCCACCCAAAGGCATGGAAAAACCCTTTTGTAGGATGGTAGGTAGAGGGCAGACTAGAGATTGAACATCAAAAGTGAAGTTAATATTAACAGAATATACAGTAACTATTTGATTTTTGACATTTTACATATTTTTGAAAAAAATATTGTACACTCTCCATCCAGATGTAACAAATGTTAACATTTGGCCTTATCTGCCTTTGCCTATTTTTTTTTGAAAAATAAGAATCACTTACTCTTTATTCTCTCTTACTCTGCATAAAATCATGATTTTAATTTAAACCCCTTCAAATACAGATATCCGAACCCTAACTTTTATGATAATTGCTGCAAAGAACCTGACCCAAGTATGAACCCCTTTAATCTGCCCGAGCCTCAGATAGGTGGGAACACAATGAAGCCTGCTATGCCAATGAAGTAACAGAAATTGGGAGAGGGTTGGACAAGTGGGGTTTGAACCTAGCTCTTTCCTGTTGCTCAGTGTAGCAAGTGTCACCACATGCAAGATTAAATTTTCTTCAAGGTCATTCTTCTTTGCACCAGTCTATACCTTCTAAGAAAATTGACATTATCATCAGTTTGAATGGTAATCATCTACTCTCAGCTCTGCCAAGGCCAGGCCCTATTAACTCACTCATTCATGAGCTTGTACTAACTGTCAGGAACAGTACACTGAAAATCTAGACCAAAAGGTAATCCAAAACACTAGATGGTGTTATAAGGCTCCCACAAACCAAGTCCATGTCCTCCTATCAAATGATGAAAGGACTGAGAGGCATCTTTTGCCTTAGGGCTATTAATGTCCTCAATCACCTAGTACTAAAATGAATGCATTCTACTGGTTGACTATTAGTCATCCTCCAAGACCATTGGTGGAGTGAGTCAGACCGAAGTTACCAAGTCACCAGACTTAAAACCTGGGCAACTAAGGGACATCAGCCACTTCTTTAGTCTGCTGCTCCATTCCATCTTGTTACCAGAGTGAGTCTGGATTGCAGGCTTATGCAAGCACCCAACAATCAAAGGACTCATCCTTTCATACTTGTGAAAGAAAGCAGATTCATTATTCCTGCACATATTTACTCCTTCTTCCTGGTACTATTTAAGGCATACTTTGGAAAGAATAAACAAAATAGTCATGCTATTTGTATTTTAGTGGAGAATAGCAGGCATTAAACAAACAAATGGGTACACTTATATTCTGGCAATGATAAGTACTAAGGAGGAAAAGCAGGAAAGATATAAATAAGGGAGTCAAGGAAACCTTCTCTGATTAGGTAACATTTAGGCAGGGACCACAATGAAAAAAGGGCAACAGCAATGTTTATTTTTTTTTTTCAACAGCAATGTTTATATCCAAAGAAAAACATTTCCAGCATAGAAAATAGCAAGCACAAAGTCTCTGAGTAAAGAGAATGCTTATTTCAAAGCCAATGAAATAGGATGGGCCAAGCTGAATATTAAGTCTAGGTATGTCCAGAGTCTGATCACAGAAGACCTTGCAGGCCATGATATAAGTTTAACTTTCAATTCAAGAGAAATGGGAAGGAATTAATATGTGTAAGTAACAGGATCAGGTTTATAAAATATAGATTGCCAGGACTAGGCATGAGATCACTTGGGAGTTCAGAGAACTCATGAGAATCCATGTGGAATCTGATTATAATGCTTTGTAGGTATCTGTCCAAGACAGACAGTTTCCTTTCTAAAGACTGGGCATGGACAGTGCCACGAGACATTAAAATACAATCCAGAGGCCACCCAATTAGAATCACCCTAAGGTGATTCCATTTTGGGCCCCACCCAACTTATGATGATCTAGAATTTCTGTGCATATGATTGATAAATCTGTATTTTAAATAAGATGACTCGTGAGTTACAGTTTTGGAAAAAACTGGAGTCAAGAAAAGCTTTTCAGAGAACAGGATTCTCAAACTGAGTTCCAAAGCCAAGAAAGAGTGAACTTGTGGCAGAAAGGCAGATAAAAATGATGGTGAAGATCCCTCAGAACCAGAAGCCATCATGGATAAATACCTGGAGACATAAAAGATCAGAATTCAATCCCTGCATATCATCTGACATCTTGGAACAATGTTTTGTTCTTTGTTTTGAGTTCTTATCCCAGATCAGGTATATATATATATAATCTCATATTATCATTTCAGTCACTGTATAAAGAACTTTAAAGGAAGTGTGGTTAGGAAATCAAATAGCTAAGTGGCCTGTCCAAGAATACTAGGTGATAGTACATGGTAAAGACAGAATCCAAGCCAATGTGGTTTAACTCTGATTCTTATGGTCATAGCCATTAGACTGAGAGACTTAAATAATGAAATATGAGAAAGAATGGGTCAGATCTGGAGGTCTTTGGATGCCTTTCTGTAAGCAAAGGGACTCACACAAATCCATGAGGGGCTGTCCTAAAGCAATTTATGCAAATGAATGGCATGGTCACACACAGGCTTTAGCATGATTCTTCTGGCAGCAGGGATACAGGCAAAAAACAGTCATGGCTGAAGCTCAATTTATGCCAAATATAATGCCTTATCTCAGCTCCTCTAGAAAGCAGAGCTTGAGGCAAGAGTGGAAGTATGGATGTCCATTTTGAAAGGTTCGCTCCTAGATTGGTAAAAGTGAAGACATAAAGTGAGTATAATGGACTGAATAGTGGATACCCAAAGATATTGCAAAATTTCTGGAACCTGTAAATATTATGTAAAGGAAAAGGGTCCTTGCAGATGTGAGATCTTGATGTGAAGATATTACACAGGATCACCTGAGTGGGCCCTACACTAAATACTGTGTCATTGTAAGAAAGAGGCAGCTGGATCCACCTATCCCAAATACTCAGGAGGAGGAAGGAGAAGGAAGGATTGCTTGAGCCCAAATGCTCAAGGCCAGCCAGGGTGACATAGAGAGACCCCGTCTCAGAAGGGAGGAAAGAAAAAGAAAACAAAGTTGCAGAGGGAGATATGATGTGTGTAGAGAGCTGATGGTGGTGCAAGCACAGACAGTGTGAGTGAGGCAGTGAGGCAGTCACAAGTGAAGAAGAGCCAGAAGCCATCAGTAACTGGAAGAGGCGGGAAATGGATTCTCCTCCAGGGAATTCAGAACTTATGATGCCTTCATTTTGTCCCAAGATTTCTGCCCTAAGAGACTAAGTCTCTGTTGTTTGAAGTCACTGAGATTGTACTTTGTGACAATAATCCTAAGAGACAAATATAGCAAGGGAGGAGAGGAAGGGTCCTGTTTACTATGGGGGCAAGCACTTTACAAAGAACCAGGGCATAACACCACAGGAACCCTCCTGTGCAGTTGTGCAGCCCAAGGGACTTCTTATGAAGACATGCAAAGCAGTATCAGTCTATAAAAGGAGAAGGAGTAAGAAGTTTATCTGACTAATTACATCATCCAGCTCCTTGGCAACTACTCAGGAAGCCTGGTACTATACTCCATACTGTAAATTTCATGCAAATATAGAACTGGAGGAGCTACGTAGTGCAAATAGGACTCAGAAAGTGATCCTTACCCATCTGAGCCTTCACTTGGATTCCATCTGATGGGAAGCTCACCAAGGGTGTCAGCAAAAGCAATGGAAAAATGTGCATGGGACCAAAAAGTAGCAGAATGTTTGTGTGGGGTACAGGGGATGACAGTGAAGTGATTCAGGGTTGTGTAAAGATTAAGTTCAGGGGGCTTGCTGACTAGTTTGATATACAAAAATTGTAGTCAATCAAATGAGCATTAGAGCCAGCAGATTTGCCTCAAAATCTTAGTTCTACCACCTACTTTATATGTGATTAAGGATAATTTGAACTCTCAAGAGTCTTGGGTTTCTTTTCATTTGTAAAACAAAAATATTATGTATCTTGGAGGTTTCTTATGAGAAGTTATCTGTAGAGCATTTATCATGGAGTTTGGCACATAGCACTTACTAAATTAAAAAGTGTAATGGTACTTACGGCTATAATTATTCCATGTGATGGGCAAATCAGAGGAAAGAATCTAGGATGACATTTGGATGTCCTCTTGGGTGACTGAAAGGCTATTAGGAAGGGAAAAGCTTCCTGGGGTAAAAAAGGGTTGCTGATAGGTAGCTCTATAGAGGTGGACCTTCTCATAGCAGTCCCATTGTTTTTCTTGATCACTCTGACCACTATGAAAAGGGGAAAGGAGCTATTTGTTGAGTTCCAGCCCTGTATTAAACCCAAGGTCCCTATTTCCCATGTGTTACTTTCATTTGTCATCACAACAGTCCTTTGATTTGAGGTGTTTTGCTATGCTTTCCAGAAGAAGAATCAGAGAAATATGGTATATAAAGGATTTTACTAAGGCTACCAATTATTAATTGGTAGAGTGAGAGATACCAACTTAGGTCTCTCTAATTCCAAAACCCAGGTTACTATCACTTCCTTATGACCCAATATATTCAGTCCACAGATTTGATTAACAGAATACTTATATAATGGTCAAGTATATTTTCTTAAATTTTCTGCATATACAATACACAAAGGCATTCAAATCAATTAGAATAATATCTCAACTGACAATACCAAGTGTGGATAACTACACAGAACAACTGGAAGTCTCAGTGGATATAAAAACTGAAAAGACTTGGAAAAAATGTTTCTTTCTTTTTTTTTTTTTTGGTAGTACTGGAGTTTGAACTTAGGGCTTCATACTTACTATGCAGGCACTCTACCACTTGGCCATTCTACCAGCCCTTTCTTGTGTTGGGTATTTTCAAGATAGGGTCTCATGAACTATTTTCCAGGGCTGGCTTCAAACTGCGAGTAGATAGGATTACAGGAGTGAGCCACCAGCATTCAGTGGAAAAATGGTTCTTTGGGCAGTATTTACCTAAAGCTAAAAATATTCCAATTTATAACCCATCAATTCTACTCCTGGATTTATATGCAATAGAAATAGGTACTTATGTCCATCACACCACACATAAGAATATTCAAATTAGCCATATTCATATTAGCCCCTCGTTGAAGACAGCCTAAGTGACCCCCAACAATGGAATGGATAAAAAATTGTATATAGTTTTGCAAAGGAATATGATGAAACAATACAAAAAAATGAAATATCAGTACATTGAAGAACATGGATGAATCTTGAAGACACAATGTTGAACAAATAAAGTTAGATACAGTAAGCCCATCTTTTTCACTGGTTTATTATATATAGATTTGACCAAGCACAATAAATAAATAAATAAATATCAAAGAAATTTCAAAACAATATTTTTACATTCCTGTGTGTGCATTACACAGCTCAGATGATGCTCTCAGTCAGTTGTTTTTAAATCATTGTATGATCTGCTGAGTGTTCCCTGCCCTTATTTCATGAAAATCTGTCTCCCAAAAAGCAAATGGCACCCCCAAAGCAAGGTAAAAGTTAATGGGCTCATTTCAACTCATAAAGTGAAAATTTTAGATTTGTTGAAAGGTAGTATATCTTTAGTGGAAGTTGGATGGGGTTGTGGGGAAAATTCCACAGTAGAGTACTGAACGTTACACATCTTAAGCATTCATGGGTTTTCCTCAACAGTTGTCTCCTTGGAATCATATACAGTGAATATCAAGAGTGTATTGTATAAAACAGTATAAATGGTGTGGTTTTACTTACTGTAAAGTCTCAAGTCACTCTTGGGTCAAGGGTAGTGCTTTGGAAGGGGCAAGGTGGAGCTGTCTATGGTGCTGAAAAGGTTTGCATCTTGATAGTTGGCAGTTGTGCAGGTGACATATGAAAAATTCAATCAAGCAGTATATTTAAGATTTACTCACTTTACACTAAGTAAATTATATCTCAATAAAAATTTAAAGCACTGAAGTGACTGAAATCTTGCCAGTGGGCCCTCAACCATAAATCTCTGATTAAGACAAAGTTCTGTCTTAATCAGATTTGCTTCACCCTTTTATGCCCTGCACCTGGTTCATAGAATGCAGTATTTCTTTAACAAATGACCTATGACATTAAACAGGCTCCCAGCCATCTTCCAGGACACCTCTCCTTGTTTCTTAGGTGAGTCATAGACCATGGTGGCATTGTGCCCTACAGCCCAAGGGGTGATGGGACCCTTTCTGTACTTGGCCATCCTCTCATTCGAAGAAATAAACCATAAAACCAAGCAGCAGTTTTGAAGTATGACACAGCAGTATTGCTTGCATTAGGCCAATTTTCCACTTATGACAGCAGTAATGGTACTAAAAGCCAATAAAAGCGGTCTATTCGTTCAGAGATCAGCTTTTATGGCTTATTCTAAATATTATCAAGTGAATCAAGAGCTGTCATTATAGTGTCTAAAAAGCCTTCATACCTTGTAAGTAAACAGTGTGACTTTGACAAATAATCATCAACATGCTGTGTGAGACCAGTGCTGGGGAGAAAAAAGTCAAATCATACATATTTCCGTTTACATAAATCATTAAGGTAATCTTGGTTAGTTGCAGAATAAACAAAATGTATTTCATATGTAAAATGATATAGTATCATTTTCAATAATTTCAGCATTTTTGTGGTATTTTATTTGCAGTTTGCTGAAGATATTGGCTACTGTAGTTATTTTAGCTTTCTCCATCCTTTACAAACTATAAGAAAGTTCAATAAAAGTGATGAGGACTCAGAAAACCATAAAGGCTCAGCCAACATTTCTTATAGCTCATTGAAAGTAAATCTCAATAATCTAGATTCCATTAGTTTCAAATTTGATAACTATTCATGCATACTGTGCTAGCATGACTTGTCTATATGGAGTTTCTTAAGGAAAAAAATAACAAAGCCAGGGAAACCCAAGTCCATGTTTTCCCTTTTAATGTGCAATGTCTCATTGATGATAGTTAAGAAAATAAACTTTTTAAAGTATAATTTGGAAAAATTATAAACTATCAAACCAAGGAGTTGTCATTCTTTTATTCTGGAATGGGTCAGATAGTAAATACTTTTGTCTTTGAAATTCAGAGCATCTTTGTTGGCACTGGCCAACTCTGCCATGATAGTGTGAGTAGACAGACAACACACAAAGTAATGAACATGGCTATGTTTCAATAAGACTTTACTGAACACAAGACAGTAAGCTATACGTGGCCTATGGCCCATAGTTTATCAGTCTCTGCACTAGATTATTTTAAGATCCATGAGGACAGTACTATGTCTACTTCATTCCCCTGGTATCCTCAGGCCAGTGTCTAGCACAAAGCATGGGTTAGATATTTGATAAATATTTACTAAAAATACTGAATGAATTATAATCCTCAAAAGCCCACATAATTCATTGGCCAGTGTTCTAGGCCTTATCTCAAGAAAATAATCAGAAGTATATGCAAAGAATTTGCTATACGTACTTGCCACAGTATTTGTTTATAACAGCAAAACAATAGAAGTAATATGAATATCCAGCAAATGGGGAGTGGATGAAGAAGATACGCCCATTCCTAAAATGGAATGTTATGCAGTCATTTAAAATGACTGCACGTCTGCAAAAAACTGAAACTAGATCCATGTATATCACCCTATACCAAGATTAACTCAAAATGGATCAAGTATCTTAATATCAGACCCCAAACTCTTAAGTTGATACAAGAAAGAGTAGGAACTACTCTGGAGTTAGTAGGTATACGTAAGAACTTTCTCAATGAAACCCCAGCAGCACAGCAAATAAGAGATAGCATAGATAAATGGGACCTCATAAAACTAAAAAGCTTCTGTTCATCAAAAGAAATGGTCTCTAAACTGAAGAGAACACCCACAAAGTGGGAGAAAATATTTGCCAACTATACATCAGACAAAGGACTGATAACCAGAATATACAGGGAACATAAAAAACTAAATTCTCCCAAAACTAATGAACCAATAAAGAAATGGGCACGTGAACTAAACAGAACTTTCTCTAAAGAAGAAATTCAAATGGGCAAAAAACACATGAAAAAATGCTCACCATCTCTAGCAATAAAGGAAATGCAAATTAAAACCACGCTAAGATTCCACCTCACCCCTGTTAGAATAGCCATCATCAGCAACACCACCAACAACAGGTGTTGGTGAGGATGCGGGGAAAAAGGAACCCTCTTACACTGTTGGTGGGAATGTAAACTAGTACAACCACTCTGGAAAAAAATCTGGAGGCTACTTAGAAAGCTGGACATCGATCTACCATTTGATCCAGCAATACCACTCTTGGGGATATACCCAAAAGACTGTTACTCCAGAGGCACCTGCACATCCATGTTTATTGTGGCACTATTCACAATAGCCAAGTTATGGAAACAGCCAAGATGCCCCACCACTGACGAATGGATTAAGAAAATGTGGTATCTATCTATACACAATGGAATTTTATGCAGCCATGAAGAAGAACGAAATGTTATCATTTGCTGGTAAATGGATGGAATTGGAGAACATCATTCTGAGTGAGGTTAGCCTGGCCCAAAAGACCAAAAAATCGTATGTTCTCCCTCATATGTGGACATTAGATCAAGGGCAAACACAACAAGGGGATTGAACTATGAGCACATGATAAAAGCGAGAGCACACAAGGAAGGGGTGAAGATAGGTAAGACACCTAAAAAACTAGCTAGCATTTGTTGCCCTTAACGCAGAGAAACTAAAGCAGATACCTTAAAAGCAACTGAGGCCAATAGGAAAAGGGGAACAGGTACTAGAGAAAAGGTTAGATCAAAAAGAATTAACCTATAGATCAAAAAGAATTAACCTAGAAGGTAACACCCACGCACAGGAAATCAATGTGAGTCAATGCCCTGTATAGCTATCCTTATCTCAACCCGCAAAAACCCTTGTTCCTTCCTATTATTGCTTATATTCTCTCTTCAACAAAATTAGAGATAAGGGCAAAATAGTTTCTGCTGGGTATGGGGGGGGGAGAGGGAGGGGGCGGAGTGGGTGGTAAGGGAGGGGGTGGGGGCAGGGGGAGAAATGAACCAAGCCTTGTATGCACATATGAATAATAAAAGAAAAATGAAAAATAAATAAATAAATAAAATGACTGCACATAACATTGGGAAAATAACATTTAATTCCTTTTAAATATTTTCAAATATATTAAGTGAAAATTGTACAAGGAGGAAATCTTTTTCGTAGAACAAATATTTCATGAACACGTTGCACATACCAAGCACTATTCTAGATATTGGAATACAGCAGGAACAAAGTCAGCAAAAAATCCTGTCCACATAGTGTTCATATCATTCCAGCTTAAGTATGATTATATTTTTATTAAAAGTATATATGTATGTATCCAATTTTTTTAAGGTTTGAAATGTTCTTCACCATTTAAAAAAATTCAATATTAGGGCATAAAAATAATGTATAACTTAGTTTACTTTTTTGACTAGGAATATTAATCAAAGCTAATTAGTTACCATGATTTCATCAATTAATGAACAGTCCGATTTTAAATAATTCCCACCTAATGAAGTACTCAGACACAAGTTTTAGAAAGTTTTAGCAGAAGAGTCCTCATTTCAAATGAAATTCATTTACCAGCTCCTCATACAGCATTTATTACGGGCTAGACACTGTTCTAAGTATGTCATAAATACCAATTTGTTTAATATTTGCAACAACTCTATGACAATAACGATGAAGAAGCAAGGCATGGGGCCTGGGTGATCAACTCATTCAAGTTCACAAAGGCGAGATCAAGGTTCGACCCAAGAAATCCAGTCCCAGTCCTGTATATTACTCCCCAGTAATACTGTCTGGAAACACAACATTTAAAATAGGTAATAGCTTATTAATACCAACTTTTTGGTAAGAGAAAATTTCTTACACTTATATCATTATGAGGTAAGCAAGAATGACAATGAAGACTTTCTGGTGCCATGGAGATTTTTGTGCGGCAGTCATAAATTGTATCCCTAGGCTCCCAGCATTACCCTGAAGCCAGGACTTATTTCTGTCATTTGCTCTGGGAGACAAAGTATTATGAATCTTAATTCTCATAGATAAATAATATCAAGTAATAACCAATTTTATTCTCCCTTTTTGTAGAACTCACTTTATAAAGCTTATAAAAATCTTTATTATTAGCTATAAAAATTGTACAAGAAGGGATACATTGTGATATTTACATACATACTTACAACATAGCTGAGTTAGATTTATTCCCTCCAGCGTTCTCCCTCCTCCCTGCAACTGCTTAGAACAATTTCAACAGGTTTCATCCTTCTATTTTCATATATGGATATAAAACACATCCACCATATTCACCCTCATTCACCAATTCCTCATGCCTACTGCCCTCCCAGTAGTGTTACCTACCCCTGGATAAGACATGTTTTTTTACCCTCCTGTCCATTTTTTAAAAATAGTCCAGAGGGTTTTGCTTGGCATTTCATATATATTTAGTGATTTAATCAGAATACCCCCATTACTTACTCTTTTCCTATCGCCCTTCTTCTCTATTATATTCATCAGCTTACAGTGCATTATGTCATCTTGCATTCATATGTAGATGGGATGTTTCAATATTTTTCATTCTCTAACATTTTCTTTACCTCTTCTGACTCCCATAGTACCCTCATACAGACTCACTAATACAATCTTGTTTTCTCTTTCACTATATGTATATATATACACATATATTATCTTATATATATTAATACATCATAGTGTATAATGATATATATCATAATATATTATGATCTATGATAGAAAAATCATAGATCATAACATATATGATCATGTATAATATATATGATCATGTATGTCTTTATGTGTACATTTAACTCATAGGTCTAGCTTTTAACAGAACTAATGCAAAGTTTACAAAAAATGCAGCAAGGACATTTAAACATATCACGAGCAATATCCAATTATTTTAATAATATTCCTGAGTGCATATTTAATTTGTAGGCTCCTATTAAGTTCTTCACTCACTTTAAGATTAATTATTTGAAGGAAAATACTTTTCAAGTATATCCTGTCACACTGAGTTGAAGAACAATATCGTTTAAAAAGTAACCATCAGTACTCAATTCTGTCAGCTATTTTTTCCATATTTTAAAGGAATTGAGTTTACTTGGTTGAATATGGTAACTCTCAACCTTGTTTCACTTTTATAAATGATAATCTCTCTGCAGTCAAAGGCACCAACATATTATATTCTGATTTGCCTGGTTGAAACCCTTGAGATTATTTTTAAAATATTAGCTACCCTCTACATACACATGCTCACACACATTGGCATCAAATTTTAAGGTGATATTTTAAGTTGTGTTATTGCAGTATATGAGAGAAAGAGAAAGAGAGAGAGAAGTTCCATTTGTTTCCTAAAGGAATTTCTTTACCACATGGGTGCACTTATAGACATGTGCACACCCAAAAAAACAGGTAGTTTTAACTCTCATTTATAATATTTATAATATTTACAATGCCTTGTCTTTGAAAAGCAATAGAGTGTGGTATCAAAAGGAAAATTCTAAACCACATTGAACTACTAAATAAATGTCATAATGCTATCCTTTAAAAACCGTGATTGATTAGTTATGCCTGCAGCTGGCACAGCACCTGAAAAGTGGCAGCACACATGTGCCAAGCACATCTGTACCTTGCCTTTTTCTCCCCTAAAGCTACTAAAACACTTTCATAAGCCAAAAACAAGTCCCACATTTCTGTTTTAAAAATGGCCTCATAACTCAGACTTTTCACCAGGATTGACCTTTCCCCAATTAGGTGGTATTACTGCATTATCTGCAGCTTACTGTTTTAGGGAGGATTTTTCTGGACCATCTCCCAGGTGATGGCAATGATCCCAAAGTACTCCTGGAGAGAAACAATTCTGTGATCTCATCCTGAAGCTTTTAAGACTTTCCTTTGGATTAAAGGTCTTAGCATCTCATTTTTAAGAAGAAAAAAAAGGTGATAAGTACTATATAAACACATATTTTCTTAGAGTAATCTTTGGAGAATTTGTTGAGTCAAGTAAGTTTTAATGAACTAGCTGGGCTTAGCACACTTTTTATTCCACCGCTGGGGACAAACATTCACATCTGCATGAATAGCTTTCGAGCTTCACTGATCACTGAGTGAATCTTAGATCTGACAGTCCTCTTAGGATTGTATTCATCTTCCTTATACGGAAAGCCTCTCTCAAGTAAAACTGGGGGCTCTGAGCTAGAATTCATTTGGCAACAAGTAGGCAGAAGAGTGAGGATCTGGAGGCCAGGTGAGGAGGGAGGACTCTACTTGACCGTGGCCACGGTGGTCCGAGTTAAAATACACATGGCCACAATGACTATTCAGAGAGTTTCTACAGAATATTGATTGCTATCTGTCTCCTTTTTTTTTTCTTTCAGTGATTTTTGTCTAATTTTTCTTCCATTTCATATCCTTTTTTAAATCCAGCTGGAAGAAGAGTCTAACTCAGTGGCGGAGGAAACATTCATTAATGCTTTTCAGTAGGGACCTGGAGGATAGCAGGGAGACTTTAGAATGTACAGATTCTGTACATTCAGCAAGGCTGTATACGCTACCTACACTCAAAATTTAAAATTCACTGAGCAGTTTTTAAAAAATTAAACGTACTCTTAATATTCAACCCAGCAATTCTACTTCTATGTATCTACCCAAGAGAAATGAAGACATGTTGACGTAAAGCCCTGTACAGAAATGTTTATAGCAACCTTATTCCTTAACTAAAAGCAGGAAACAACTATCTATCTAACAAGAATGGGTAGATAAACTGTGATTTATTCATACACTGCCTCATCATTATAAATGAATAAACTCAGCAACACGGATGAATCTCAAAAACACCAATGAGCGAAAGAAGCTAGATACAGAGAGTACACACTGTATGAAATCCTTAAAAGGCAAATGGAATTGACAGAGAGAGAAAGGGGTTGCCTGAGTCTGCCTGGTGGGAGTACAGTGATGGCCAAGAACTGCGAGGGAGTTTTTGGGGTAGATGGAATATTTGTCAAGACCCCAATTTATATTGAGAATGGATACAGTTTACCGTATGTAAATTATGTTTGCTAAGTAACTCTTGAGATGGGGATTGTCATTATTGCTTAGAAATAGTTTTGAAACATCACATTTGACTACTACAACACAGGGCTACCTTGTCAATCATTTGAGCCTTTTTACAGCATTTTCACTGTGGACTGTGGTCCAAAATAAACCTCATGTCTCAACTCTGCCTCCAACTCTTGTGAGACCTCCTCAGAGGGTCTGTGACTTACCCAGGACTCAATTTTTTCAGCTTTGAGAAGATCAGAGACCAGGTCAGAATTCTTAAACTGGAGACCCGTGGGTCACATTTGGTCCATGTGTGCAAGGCCAGTGGAATGTTTGTTAAATGTCTGAACTAATTTTTGTTTAAAAACCAGAAAATTTTCATAGTAATTCCAGACATCTGGCTTCCTTTTTAGGAACAAATATCTCATGATACTGAATCTGCCTCCCAAATAATGCCACTTAGCCAAAAATGGTAAGCCACAACTCTACCCATGCATCATACTCTTCAGTTTGGCTCGTTCCTACCAGCCCCCTTCCGTCCAGTGCTTCTGTGCCCAGCCCCAGGTCAGTTTGAGTTTAACCCAAGCCAGATCACCAAAGAACAGCTGGAATGCTCAAGATATAAATAACTTCTCACCTTTCATAAATGACCTAAGATATAACTTTACAAGTTAAAAAATTCGGGGGCAGGGTCTTGCTATGTAGTCTATGCTGGTCTTGAACTTATAATTCTCCTACCTCATTCTCCCAAGAGTTCGAATGACGGTATGTTACTGCCATGCCTGGCTGAAAGTAAAGATTTAATGTAATAAAAATCAGTCCTTGAAGTCACTCACTCATATATGCACATAAAGAAAGCACTGTGAAGTTGTGAAATTTCAGTTCACTTCTGCAAATATTGGACTAGAATTACGGAAAAACTAGAGAAAATTGTAGCAATAAAAGTATCCTAGGACTTACGATATTATAGCCCTGATCAAGTGAATGAAACATTAATACACATCCTGTATTTATATGACATTGATCTGTGTTTTTCTTTCCTTTTTCCCTTGCTTTTCTTTTCTTTCAGTTTAGTATCAGTTTAGGGCAGCAGGGTTACATATTCTTTATAAAATTATTTTAGAAAATGTCATTTATTTTCCATGCTCTGAAATGTTTTGTAAAGAGCTCACATTAGTTGTACTTTAGAAGTTTGCAAAAACGCATCTGTAAAATCAACTGGTCAATTAGATGTCAACCACATCTTCTAGTATTGCTACTCTATTCCACTTGTCTAAATGTTCCAAATCTTAAAATCATCTAAAATGTCCAATTTATTTGCTTAATTCTGTGGTTTGCATGACTAGATTTCTCAGAAGTTTGTCTGTATTCTGGTGTCCTTCCTTCCCTGAAGGGAAAACGCACTCATGGATTTGTTTATCATTGTACTTTTGTCCAGTTTTTATTTTATATTCCAGTTATATTTCCTTTGTCGTTTTCTTAGGAACATTTTCTTTTTCATTTTTGTTGTTGTTGTTGTTGAAAACATTTCAGCTATTGGCACCAAAGAATAGCAAGTTTTTCTAAGTTTATATTTGACTCATGCCTTAAGGATCTATTTGGTATTATTGTTGACTTTGTTTTCTAAATCATTTTGTTTTGACTTCCTCCTTTGTGTGTATGTGTTTTTTTAATTAATTTTTTGCCTTCTTTTGCAGTAACTGGGAATGGAACCCAGGGCCCTCATGTGTGCTAGGCAAGTGTTCAACCATTAAGTTTACCTCCAACCCCTCTCCTTTGTCTTAATATAAAATTTGGAAAATAATATTTAAATTTCAAATTCACTAGGCCTTTCTTTTTAAATTGTTATCAATAATTTTTAGTTTAAGTTAATGTAGTAAAATGTAACCTATACATTTTTAGGTTTTTTTAGAATTTTTCAATATTTTCTTTTGACCTAGCATGTGGTAAGTGAATACTACTATTTTGTGTGTGTTTGTGTGTGTGTGTGTGAATATGGAACATGAATATTCCAAATGACTATTCCACTGATTTAAAAAAGAATATATAGGGGGGAAGGGGGGAGAAATGACCCAAACATTGTATGCACATGTGAATAAAATAAAAATTAAAAAAAAATAAGGAGTTCCACACCTGGATCTAGTTGCTCAATACTTGTTACATGCTTCTGATTAAAATCTTATATTTTATTAAGTAAAAATTCTACCACCATAAAGAGAAAAAAAAGAATATGTAGTTTCTGATATAATTCAATCTTATAAATTATAGTTTTCTAAACGTTTTTATTTTGATGGATCAGCACAGGATATTAAGGATATCCACTATAATACTGCTTTTCCCAGTTTCTGTTCATATTTAACCCCTGTAATATAGAAGTTAAAGACATTTTCTGGATCAAAGGAGAGCACGGTTTTATTTGCTTTCATTCTTAATCATTAAAAGTAGGAATACATGATACGTATTCTACAAAAACAACTCTCAGAAATTGATACTTTATAAATTTCTTGATACTAAATATTATTAATAAGAGTTTAATTTTTGTAAATAAAAGAAACATATTTCTGAAGAAGCTATTACATATAAAGTGAATACTTCATTGAGTTACCCCCCCAAAGGAAATGACAGAATCACTACATTTTTTAAAAAAATATTTTTAATTGGCTGCCAAAATAATGGATGCTGAAACCTCAATGGTTTGAGAAGAAAGCTTATATCATTAGACATTTGATGAAATGCATGCAACACAACACCAAGAATGAGGCCTGGTGCACAATATGGACTCTGGATGATAGGAATGTGTCAAGGGGTTTCACCAATAGGAGCAAATGCAACACACTGCTGGGGAATGCTCGTAATGGGGGTGCAATACATTTGGCAGTACAGGGTATATGGAAAATCTCTGTAGCTTTCCCTCTTGTTTGCAGGGAACCTAAAACTCCTCTAAAAATGAAGGAGAAAAAGAAGGCAGGCTAGGATTTGCTTTTTAGAGGGCAAACTCTTGTGAATGAATTAATGCTCACCTCACATTCCTGTTTTAACTTAACAGATCCTGTTTACTAAAAATAAACTGGCTCTCACTTGGTAAAGGTCCTTTATCTTAAACTGAGTGCCTTGCAGCTGCCTCCCCAATACTATCTTTTGGTAAAACCTGAATTAGAGAGTAGAGTCCACAATTTATCTGTAAAATTAGGCTCCATGGAAACCATCTATACCAAGATTACATCATTTTAGAAATACTTTATAATACTAAGATTTATCCATCCATTCCTGGTTTTTCTTAGCTCTTGGTAAAAATGTAGCTTCCTTTACAATCTAAGAAGTAAGGGCGAATTAAGAATCAAAATCATTGCATAATTAGAGAAAATTTGTTCAAAAATAAAAGGAAGCCTGGTCAACCCGTGAAAGGCAAATGTTGGCAGGGACAATCCAAGCATATCCCCAGGGGAAGACTCCTCACTCAACACAGCTCAATAATGTCAGCCCATTGTCACCCTTGCCTCTTATGGTAATGGATGCACCAGTTCTATGTTCTGAAACTTCTACCTTCATTTTTTCCCATATGTATGTACCTGCTATGCCTTCAAAAATGATTCATTTTTTAAAAACTAAAAATATATATTTTAAAAGGAAATAATATATCAACATTTTCCTGAGGAAAGCAAAGTAGTTTCAGTTGCTGTAAAACATTCACATTAAACAATAATTTCAATTTAATCAAAATAGCGCTCAACTGTATACATTAAAATTTTGAAATTAGATATAAACAAATATGGGTAACAATAGACAAAGCCAATTTACAAAAAGTTCTTCCTTCAATGAAAAGAACAGAAAGGGTTATAAATATTTTATAATAAAGTGCTCTTCTGCTTAAGGTTACTAAACTGAAGACAAAGACAAAATAATGAAAATAATCTAAGAGGTTTTGGTTCAATGGACTTTGGTTCAAAAACCCATGAAACAGATTACCACATTCTCTTGTTCTACTAAACAAGTAGAACCTTACTTGGTAAGGTCCAAAGAATATTACAGACAATGCTTCTTGCCCACTTGCTGTTGCCATTCCATATATGAGTGCATTAATGAAGTGTCTTGATTGTGTCTTTCCTGTGTGTCTACACAATTTATTAGATATCTTCATGGGACCCTTCAAATAGGGGAAAATGCTTTTCATATTCATGAATTGGTTAGTAGATGAAAGGGTTTAGTAGAATCTCAGTTAGGTTCTTGGGGTACTATCTTTGCTGCAGAGTAAATAATACTACTATTTACTAGAAACCCATTAGACTAAAGGCATTTTGTTTAAACTCACATCACTTCTACTTCCTTTATACTACCTCATTTAAATCTCACAATAACTGTAGAAGATAGATACTGGTATTAACCCTATTATACTATCTAAGTCTTTGGGTCATGGATTCAGAGTCCTCATAAATAGATTAATGCTGTCTAGTCAAAGTGAGATCTCATTTTCATAGGATTGGGTTAGTTACCATGACAACAGGTTATAGTAAAGCAAAGTCACCCCAAGGTTTGTGTCCTCCATATAATCTTGCTTGTTCTACAACTTTCTACCATGAGGACCTTACCAGAATCCAAGCAGGTGCTGGTACAGTGCTCTTGGAATTACAGAACCATGAGACAAAATAAATCTGTTTACTTTATAAATTGCACAGTCTTGGGTATTCTGTTACAGCAACAGAATATGAGCTGATATAGTCACATCCCCACAAACCAAGGAATGAGCATTGTTAAGCTCCTTCCCCAGTCACTGGAATCCAGGAACGTCTGTTTCCAAGGGCCTCCAATCTTGCTTTCCTACTTCCAGTGTAAATACCCTAAGATTGTTGGAAGGTTTATTCATGAGCTCTGTGTGTTAGTGTGTAGATACAGGGTGTTTGGAGGTGGTATGGGGTAGTGTAAGGTGGGTAGGGGTGGTGTTCATCACATCTCAAAATCAAGGGAGATTTCTGTTTGCCTTACTCTTTCTTCCTTTGCATTTGACTGATGTATAAAACTCACCTTTAAAACTGACACCTTACTTGGTCTTGCCTATCATACTTCAGATAATATTCCACTATGTTCATTTTTCTGCCTCCCTCATCTGGATAATTCTTAATAATTCTCTATATCTCAACTTAGATATGAATTTCCAAGGGAGCTTACCTGAACTTTAGATTCTCCTGCCACATACCCAAGATTTTCCATTGCTCCCTACGTTTTACTTATCAAAAGATAAGTAAATAGCCACAAGGCTATTACTCTCTGTTTTGTGTTTCAGGAGGGAGCTGTGAGAGAAATACTTCATAAACTTGCATAGGGGTACCTTCAGGCTTTTGCTGTATACTACACACATGTGTAGTATGAAACTCCATGAAGCCAGGGATGACAAACTTTCTGGGAACAAAATAATCACCAAAGATCTGTAAGCCAAACATTTCCCAGAGATCATTCATGGGCAATAGTAACTCGAATTAACACCAGGCAGATTGATGAAGCCTCTATAAATACAAATGAATTCAGGAGAGACCTCAAAATGGTGACACCTTAAAAGAAGGCTATACTATCCCTACAATAAATTTTACTAAGTTTTAAAAATAAAACTTAGAAAACTCATGCTGAACAAAGTTAATTTTCTCCAGAACAAAGTTAAGCACTCTTAAAGACACAAAAAAACTAACACTTAGTAACGCAAAATTTAGAATACTCGGTATAAAATAAAAAATACTAAAGATAGAAGTAGCAAGAAAGTGTGATCCATACTGAGACAGAAAAATAAGTTCATTAAAGATGGAACTATAAGTGACATATATGATGGAATTTTCACTCCAGGATGTCAAAACAATTATTATAAATCCATTCTACATGCTCAAAGATATAAAGGAAAATATAAACATTATAAAAGAGATAGATTACATAGAAATAAGTGAAATGAAATACCTTGAAAAATGCAATACCTAAAATAAAAATTGTTGTTCTTGATTTTGAGTCTCACCATGTAGCCCAGGTTGGCCTTGGATTCCCAGTCCTCCTGCCTCAGCTCCCTGAGTACTGGGATTGCAGGCTTGTGCCACTACATCCAGCAATAACAACCTGTTTTGACCTTAGCAATACATCTCTCTCTATATGTTGCATATAATTTCACTTACAAAGAACTTTACAATTCTTTTGTTTTTGACAATAAAAAAGGGCTCACATGACATGATCCTTCATATCTCCCCAAGCCATTCCTCATGACAAATGCTAAACAATTGTGTACATACAATGACTGGCCTTACTTCACTCTTACAGAAAGAGCATTACGAAGAATGCTCCCTCATCCTTTGAAGAACTTTCATTGAAGTCACCGTCCATTATACTTTTCTGATCAAAGCTTATTTCTATCAGATGGTAAACCTTAACAACTTATTGTTTTCCTTTCTGCTTTGGCTCCTAGGAATCTCAGAATTAAATTTTGTTCTAAGCCCCAGTGCTTATTTTCATTCTAACATTACTGATACAGCTCTTTATCCACTCTCATCTTTTCCTCTATGGCTTTTATTCTTTCCTCTGTGCTTGACATTTTATCACGTTAAAAGCAGAAACTGTTGAAAGTTAAGAAGGCCCATTCAGGGATGTCAAGGAACCCAAGAGCAAGCCTGATCCCTGGAAGCAGCAATTAGCACTCTGATCCAAAAGCAAAAGGGAAGGAGCGGTTTTGGACACCTGGATGCTATATCTGGAGAGAACAGCTAAATATAGGGCACTCTGACATTCAAGACCACTTTACTCATTGAATTTATTCACCAGAAGCTTCTATGTACCAGAAACTGTGCTAAGGACTTTTCATGCAGTATTTTCTTTTTATTTAGTTATTTTTTGCAGTGCTGGAGATCTAGGTAATTGTTCTACACTGAGATATACCCTCAACCCTCATGTAACATCCCACCAATCCTCAGCAACACTCTAATTGGAGTCTCTTCTCTGTGGTACAGATGATGGTAATGGCCTTCCAGAGGTTAGGTACTTTCCAATGTCACAGAACACGAACATATATTTATCTAACTCCAATGCTCATGCTTTTAAAAAGCATTCTATCCAGTGTTTGCATTCTCAAGTATCTGAGTCTAAACTACCAAAAAAAATTAGTGATAACAGTAGGATCATTGAGAGAAAGAAAGGAAGAGAGAAAGAAAGGAAGAGGGAAGGGGGGAGAAGAAAGGAGAGGAAAGGAAAGGGAGAGAGAGAGAGAGAGAGAGAGAGAGAGAGAGAGAGAGAGAGAGATGAAATGTAGATCGTCAAATAGAATATCAAAAATGAAGCAAGAAAATGTCATTGCAGCCACTCATGGAAATTGCACTGGAAGTGCTGAGTAGCTGCAGATAAGGACAAGAGGGAACCCACCGAACCTTCTATCTACTACAGTCACTTTCACATTCATTTTTGGAAGCGTAGATGTTACAGCATGATGGAGAAAGCCACACTGTACTAACTCTTAATTTTGAAACATAGTCATTTTAAGGAGCTGGAACCAACTCTTTCGATACTGAGCTTTGGCCACAAATGTCTTTGAGTCAATTTCAAGCAGTGCATAAGATGACTAAACCCTAGTGTACATTTGACTTTGTGATTTTATTCAAAATTGGTAGAATTCAATGTTAAATAAAACCCTGAAGAACTTATGTTTGAATAACTTCTTCAAGGTCTCTTTAGTGCCGTTATTTGGACCTTTCAAAAAATCACTTCTTTTCTCTAGACTCAGTTTCTCTACAATTGGAGGTGCATCAATTTGGGGTCCCAAGAAGGAACTGGTGGTACATTTTTAACAGGAGGAGAATTTCATAAAGAGACTATTTTTTAAAGTATGGGTAGATGTCAGGGAAACCAACAAGAGAGAGCATATCCTTGGAGCTGGGAGCTAGCAGTGGGGAAGAGGGTGCTTCATCATCCCTACCTCTGAGAAAGGAAGAGTAGTGCTGCTCTAGACAGAATAGCTGTATAGAGAAGGAGATCTGGCAGAAGCTGTCCCCTTCATGTACAGATCGAGCCACCAGTAGCTTGAGAGGTAAGACTAAGGAATGAATGTGCAGATCTGTCCCCTGCTGGATCACTTCTTGCCCTTCACCTAACATAATGAGAAGATGATTGATATTGGAGCAGTTATGGGTTGAACTGTGTCCCCTCCAAAAGATATGCAGGTCTTAATCCCCAGTATCTCTCAATGTAATTTATTTAGAGTTGTTGATGTAATTAGCTAATTGAGATTATGTATGGGAAGAGAGGTGGGCCTCTAAGTCCAATATGACTGGTGTCCTTGTGAGAAGATAACAAAGTGAAGGCCCAGAGGCACACAGGGAAAATGCCATCCATGTGACAACAACTAGACTTATGCAGCAGCAATCCAAAGCAATGCCCAAGACTGCCTGCAAACCACTAGAAGTTAGGGAGAGGCAAGGAAGGTTCCCATATAGGTTTCAGGGTAAGCATGGC
This sequence comes from Castor canadensis, assembly GCF_047511655.1. Classification (NCBI taxonomy): domain Eukaryota; kingdom Metazoa; phylum Chordata; class Mammalia; order Rodentia; family Castoridae; genus Castor; species Castor canadensis. The sequence goes on along the minus strand of NC_133395.1, from coordinate 127,737,601 downwards.
TCTGCTGACAGCTTGATCACAGACTTCTTTCCTCCAGAATTTCAAGACAATGCATTTTATGTTATTTTTGTACCACCCAGTTTTTAGTACCTTGCTATGGTAGGCATAGGAAATTTATAGAGGAGTCCATTGGTGTAGTCCATACATGTCAGGAACAGATAAAAAGATGCCAAGTAGAGGCATCTTTACAAGTAGAGGGGTAATTTACAAAGCCCTGTGTGGCTCTAATCTCTAAGAAGGTCCTCAAGACAGCAGCCAGAATCCCTGCCCCCTCAAGCACCTGTAAACAACTAGTATATCCCAGACCTGAGTACAAACCAGGGTGGTTGCTTTAGAAAAAATTTTTTATGGTTTTTGTGAAAGGCAATGTGAGATCCAACCACTCTGTTAGGTTTTCATCATAGACTAAGAATTCTGGGAAATGGCTAGAGCTGGGGCTGCAGCCATACATGCAAAGGGCCCTGTCGACCATCCTAAGACACTCACAATATGAACTACGAATGAGTGGGAGTCACTGAATGATTTTAAGTAGCAAACTGATCTGATAAGCCATGATCTACCTTCATTACATCTCTTTCAAATTTCTTTTTAGCTGTTTCTCAAAATTATATTTAAATTTTAATTATAAAATATCACAGTTCCACTGTTGGAAAATGCCTCCAAGTTAAAGAAAATAGTAATAAGCTACAATAGGGCCATCGTAAGCTGCCAGCATGTTTTGCCCGCTTCCTTCCAGTTTTATATTTTATTGGCTAAATAACATTTTATTATAAAGCTCCATTTCCTTATTGTTGCCTATTTATATAAAGTTCTCACTATATAAAGCATGCTTCAGTTCACATTTTTTAAACATAAAGCTTCAACTGCAGAGTATCTTTTAACTTTTTATGAATTTCCAGTAATGTAGGGAATGAGTTAGGGCTTAGGAATATTTTAAATGTTTTTGATAACCAGTACTCTCAATTTTCAGTTAACATAAATTCATATCATACTAACTTAAAAATGAGACTATACTGGCTTATCTTATTGGATCAATCTAAGCACTTAACCTGGAGGTTATAACAATGTTAATTTCTTTCTTTCCACCCCCCCTTCTTTGTGTGTGTGTGTGTGTATTATATGTGTGTATATTCCAATTGAAGTTCTTTGTCTGATAAATGTCCTGTAAATATTTTCTTCATATAGGGCTTGCTTTTTTCGTTTTTCTTGGTGGCATTTTTCAAGGAACAGACATTTTAAATTTTGACAAATTTATTAATTTTTATGGTTCATGATTTTTGTGTAAGAAATGATTATTTATCCTAAGGGTTGAGATTACAAAGATGTTCTATGCTTTATTATAGAAGATGTTAGTTTTTCAAATAAACAATTAACAGCACTTTCTGAAAAGATTCCATTTCTCCCACTTAACTATTTAGTACCTGTAGTCAAACCTATTGACTATACATGTGCAAGACTATTTCTGAACTCTCCTGCATTCCATTAATCTATATATTTATCTTTATACCAATACGATAAGCCAGTTATAGTGGTATACTCCCAGAATTCCAGCATGCAAGAGGCTGAGGTAGAAGGATCATGAGTTCAAGGTCTGTTGTAACTTTATCAGAAATCTTAAAATCAGATAATATTCTGGTTGTATTCTTTTGTTTCAAAATGGTTTGGTGTCATCTAGGTCAATTGCCTGACCACAGATGCCAGGTGCTATGATTTTTGAGACTGAGATTACATTGAATCTATAGATTAATTTGCAGAGCATTGTCATCTTAACAAAATTGAATCCACCAATCCATGAACACAGTATATATTACCATTTGCTTAGGCAATTTTTAATTTCTCTCCATAATATTTTATAGTTTTTTGTGTACAGGTCTTACATGTACTTCCACAAATTTCTTCCCAAGTATTTTGTGGGGTTTGATGCCTTTTAAATGCTATTTTCTTCTAACTCATTTTCCAATTCTCTCTCTCTCTGCTTCTGACTCTTTATCCCTTCCTCTTTTCCTCTCTCTCCATGTTACAACTCTGCTCATGAATGATTATTCTATGCCTCTTTGCCACATTCTTTTCTGCTACAAACAGATCTTTCTCTACAAGAAGAATGCTGACCACTGACATTCTTAAACCTAACTCCTTAAGGCTCATGATCCAAAAGGAAAAAAATCCCAAAAAAGTCTATTCTAGGTAAGCACGCTACTATTTTCTTTGTGAAATTTGGTCTTCCTTACTTTGCCAAAGTTTGCCTTGAACTGATAGTCCTCTTGCCTCTGCCTCCTCAGTATCTAGGATTATAGGCATGAATCATCACATCTGGCTAAGAATTCAATTCTTGAACTTCTCTTAGCACCCAGAAGCACCAAGTTGTAAAGAATTTGGAAGAGTTTGAAAACGTGATACCACCTCAGTAGTGAAAAGGATACTAGGAAGATAAAATGCCTAGTTAACCAAGTCTCCTACAGTATTGTGACATATATTAAACTAATTTCTAGAAAAGTTACTCTGGTTTACTTTTCCATAACCATTGTATGGATATTCTCTTTCATTTTTCAGAGTCCATACTATAATTCTGATTTTCCATCAAATCTCTGATTTAGTATAATCCTGACTAGATACTCTCTCCACCACCTGCCTTGCCCTCTCTCTCATTTACCTAGGCCATAGTCTTGCCTTTCTTTTGGTTTCAGTGAAGAAATTCTTAATCCGTTTTCCAAGGACAACAAACATATGCTACAATTTCAAGCACTCATCAAAACAACTTTATTAAACTTTGAGTTGCAGACCTAGGAGAAATAGCTCATCTACTTTGAATTAGTTAAATATATTTAGAAGGTTCTTAACTTGGAAGTGAATGAATAGTAGAGGAGTTTCTTCCAGAAAGCAATACTATTATTTGACCCTTTGCCTTTGTTTCTCTATAGTACTAGGAAAAAGGGACACAGCTTTAAGCATTATACATATATAAGGTATCATTTATTTTATTGATGAAACAAAAAGTGGATGGGGTTTCTCATACTGCCATAATTTCTTCAAAGTCTTTGTAGCTCCTTGATAAAGAGTTAGCAACCTTAGGATAACTAAGAACAACTGGATCCTGAGATCCTCAAAGAACTAATACACCTCCCTAAACTAGAATAGAGAATTGGTTTTATTAACTGCAGTTTAGAGTCAGTATTCCATTTTAAACAAAACTTAGAGATTAGGTTTATACAATGGACCCTCACAGAGTATTGGCCAAAAATGTCAAACTATGTGTTTCCAATAACAACTATATTTCTCTCTGTGTGACGAAGACAATTTATAACACAAATATGTACTATCAAAATTCCCAGAAAGTGGTTTTAATTTTATTAACAACAATTGCATATGCTACAATATAACTAAAGTTTTAGAATTTCCATATGAATTACAAGGACCTGTCTTAAAGTGGCATTTCTCACTAACAGATAAAATTATTTGACTTCTTGTCTCTTGCTCTATTAGCTACGACCCTGAATTTGCAGTACATCATTGCTAATTGTACCAAAAAAGAATTCAGGTGGCATCATTACCCCTATAAATTGGTTTAATTCTAGGAGAGAGAGAAGAAAGGGTAGATTCTGGGTTCAAATAACATGTTGCAGTATTTTCTCTCTCCATTTAATTAGGAATGTTTTTCATAAAATGCCTAGAATCTCAGCTTGCACATACCCAAGGCATTAAAGAGCCTCCCAACTTGATGGAGGCCTTCATAAATTGGTGTACATTTATTGTTCTCCAATTCCCAGTGTTCACAGGGCACATAGCTGAGGGACAAGCCTTCTTGTACACCCATGAATCAAAGAACCAGTATGCTTCTTCCACTATGAACCAAATGTCAAGCACAAGCCAGGCACATCCTCTTGCTTTATGCTTGAAGTGCCTATGAAATTCAACATATTTTTCATAAAAGTTTTGCTTTACAAAAAAAATCATCCATCATTAGCTCAATCTATTTTTAACCTACAGTTTAATAACATCTTAAATTCCTTGATAACAAAGGATTAAAAATGTTTTGGAAAGGAGAACTATAGGCCAATCTCCTTAATGAACATTGATGCAAAAATCCTCAACAAAATAATGGCAAATCGAATTCAGCAACACATCAAAAAGATTATTCACCACGACCAGGTAGGCTTCATCCCAGGGATGCAGGGGTGGTTCAACATACGAAAATCAATAAACGTAATAAACCACATTAACAGAAGCAAAGACAAAAACCACTTGATCATCTCAATAGATGCAGAAAAAGCCTTTGATAAGATCCAACATCATTTCATGATAAAAGCTCTAAGAAAACTAGGAATAGAAGGAAAGTTCCTCAACATTATAAAAGCTATATATGACAAACCTACAGCCAGCATTATACTTAACGGAGAAAAATTAAAACCATTCCCTCTAAAATCAGGAACCAGACAAGGATGCCCACTATCTCCACTCCTATTCAACATAGTACTGGAATTCCTAGCCAGAGCAATTAGGCAAGAAGAAGGAATAAAAGGAATACAAATAGGTAAAGAAACTGTCAAAATATCCCTATTTGCAGACGACATGATCCTATACCTTAAAGACCCAAAAAACTCTACTCAGAAGCTTCTAGACATCATCAATAGCTATAGCAAGGTAGCAGGATATAAAATCAACATAGAAAAATCATTAGCATTTCTATACACTAACAATGAGCAAACAGAAAAAGAATGTATGAAAACAATTCCATTTACAATAGCCTCAAAAAAAATCAAATACCTAGGTGTAAACCTAACAAAAGATGTGAAAGACCTCTACAAGGAAAACTATACACTTCTGAAGAAAGAGATTGAGGAAGACTATAGAAAGTGGAGAGATCTCCCATGCTCATGGATTGGTAGAATCAACATAGTAAAAATGTCTATACTCCCAAAAGTAATCTACATGTTTAATGCAATTCCCATCAAAATTCCAATGACATTCATCAAAGAGATTGAAAAATCTACTGTTAAATTTATATGGAAACACAAGAGGCCACGAATAGCCAAGGCAATACTCAGTCAAAAGAACAATGCAGGAGGTATCACAATACCTGACTTCAAACTATATTACAAAGCAATAATAATAAAAACAGCATGGTACTGGCACAAAAACAGACATGAAGACCAGTGGAACAGAATAGAGGATCCAGATATGAAGCCACACAACTATGAGCAACTTATCTTTGACAAAGGAGCTAAAAATATACGATGGAGAAATAGCAGCCTCTTCAACAAAAACTGCTGGGAAAACTGGTTAGCAGTCTGCAAAAAACTGAAACTAGATCCATGTATATCACCCTATACCAAGATTAACTCAAAATGGATCAAGGATCTTAATATCAGACCCCAAACTCTTAAGTTGATACAAGAAAGAGTAGGAAATACTCTGGAGTTAGTAGGTATAGGTAAGAACTTTCTCAATGAAACCCCAGCAGCACAGCAACTAAGAGATAGCATAGATAAATGGGACCTCATAAAACTAAAAAGCTTCTGTTCATCAAAAGAAATGGTCTCTAAACTGAAGAGAACACCCACAGAGTGGGAGAAAATATTTGCCAACTATACATCAGACAAAGGACTGATAACCAGAATATACAGGGAACTTAAAAAACTAAATTCTCCCAAAACTAATGAACCAATAAAGAAATGGGCAGGTGAACTAAACAGAACTTTCTCAAAAGAAGAAATTCAAATGGCCAGAAAACACATGAAAAAATGCTCACCATCTCTAGCAATAAAGGAAATGCAAATTAAAACCACACTAAGATTCCACCTCACCCCTGTTAGAATAGCCATCATCAGCAACACCACCAACAACAGGTGTTGGCGAGGATGCGGGGAAAAAGGAACCCTCTTACACTGTTGGTGGGAATGTAGACTAGTACAACCACTCTGGAAAAAAATTTGGAGGCTACTTAAAAAGCTGGACATCGATCTACCATTTGATCCAGCAATACCACTCTTGGGGATATACCCAAAAGACTGTTACTCCAGAGGCACCTGCACATCCATGTTTATTGCGGCACTATTCACAATAGCCAAGTTATGGAAACAGCCAAGATGCCCCACCACTGACGAATGGATTAAGAAAATGTGGTATCTATACACAATGGAATTTTATGCAGCCATGAAGAAGAACGAAATGTTATCATTCGCTGGTAAATGGATGGAATTGGAGAACATCATTCTGAGTGAGGTTAGCCTGGCTCAAAAGACCAAAAATCGTATGTTCTCCCTCATATGCGGACATTAGATCAAGGGCAAACACAACAAGGGGATTGGACTATGAGCACATGATAAAAGCGAGAGCACACAAGGGAGGGGTGAGGATAGGTAAGACACCTAAAAAACTAGCTAGCATTTGTTGCCCTTAATGCAGAGAAACTAAAGCAGATACCTTAAAGCAACTGAGGCCAATAGGAAAAGGGGACCAGGAACTAGAGAAAAGGTTAGATTAAAAAGAATTAACCTAGAAGGTAACACCCACGCACAGGAAATCAATGTGAGTCAATGCCCTGTATAGCTATCCTTATCTCAACCAGCAAAACCCCTTGTTCCTTCCTATTATTGCTTATACTCTCTCTACAACAAAATTAGAGATAAGGGCAAAATAGTTTCTGCTGGGTATTGAGGGGGGGAGCGGGAGGGGGTGGAGGGGGTGGTAAGGGAGGGGGTGGGGGCAGGGGGGAGCAATAAACCAAGCCTTGTATGCACATATGAATAATAAAAGAAAAATGAAAAAAATAAAAATAAAAATAAAAATGTTTTGAAGCTTTACTTGTTCACTGAGATCATTGTTTGAATTCTACACCTTGGACTGAATCATAGCTTTCATCTGCATGTCTCTTTGTTTCAAGCTTTTTTCCCACTCATTTCAAAAATGGTTATAAAATTTTAGTAAACAACCAAAATGTCCAGCATTCTAGTACAGGTTAAAACACTGTTGTATATTCATAATAAGAATATTGGTGTAGGGAAGGAGAGCTGGTGGAGTGGCTCAAGTGGTAGCAGCACCTGCCTAGTAACTGTGAGGCCCTGAGTTCAAACCCCAGTACTGCCAAAAAAAAAAAAAATTGGGAATCCATTACAGAGAAAAGTTAAGAATGAAAATAAGAACTATTGCGTATAATAAGTTCCCAACTTTCAATAGAAATGAGAGATACTAAATATATATGTCATGCACAGAAAAATGTATAAGAAAATGCCAATAGTTGAACTGCTACGGAGAGCTGTCTCTAATGAAGCAGAAAGTATTTGTAGGAATTCTTTTCATTTCATAATCTTGAGAAAAAATTAAATCTTGAGAAAAAGTTAAATAATAAACTTCTCAGCAATCCTTGATTTCATAGAGGAAAAATGTTTTTTTACTTTTGTTTTTTAAATATACTTTCTTTTCCACCTCACCATTAGGGAAAATAGACTTGTATTTATTGTTCCAAAGGCTTTCTTAAGTGGAAACTAATTTTCTCCAAAGTTTAGTAGAAGGAAAGCCCAAAAGGATGTCTATTTTTGCTTTCATATCCTTTGTATCTAAGATGGATTATGTTATTTCAGTTCATGCTTACATCTGTTTAAAATAATGTAAAACTTGTACAAAGCAAAATAATAATTGAGAGTAATTGCACAGACTGAATAAAAATAAGCAATTTTGGAATGTTTGGGGTTGAGCGTTTTTTTTAAAAGACTTTTTAAAGTAGTCTTAAAATATGACTTTAATTTATTCACTAAATTCAACAGAATTCAAATACAGATCTTTTTAGCTGCTAAAATCATGCAATTGACCCTAATGTTTTACCATTACTAGTTAGCATAAATTTTTTTTGGAATTTGAACTGGGTTTTGTTATGTACAATTACCTCCAAATTTTAATGGTTCTGAAAAGAGTATTAAAAATATAGATATGCTGCTAAATAACTGCTATTTGAATCAAGCTATACCGAACCATAATTAATCTTATCTCTGTATTTGTTAATCCCATTTTGATTCTGCTGAACTAGCTGGATTATGCCAATGACCATAACAGGAAAGCTCCTGGGATTTTGTGTTGTCTTAGAAGAAATTATACATGTTAAAAATATTTGATATTTCTATCTCCTAGAGTAGATTTACAAGAGTTTCAAAGTCTCTAAGAAGGTTTTGGCATAGACTTGTTGGGTGTGAAAGAAACATTTTCAGTATAGAAACAAGGTGTTCCACCTGAAGCAGCCATGCTACTTTCCCCTTTAATCCATTCTGTTGCTTTCACAACAATCCCCGGTGAACACCACACACACTCCTGCCTCCAGATTTCTGCACCTGCCACTCCCTGTGGATGAGATGGTCCAAATGGCCCACTGTAGTTATTCTCAGTGCAAGAGGCAGAGAACAACTAGCAAGTCCACAGCTCTTAACATATTCTCTAACTTGGCCAAGTCAAGTCACTAATACCTCCAAAAAGGAGCACAGGTGTATACTTTTATCACTGTGAGGCCAGAGCAAGGGTGTGCATGTAAAATACTAATTTGAGGAGTGAAAATGTTATTTATTTTGTGTTGTTTTGCTTGCTTGCTTGTTTAGCAGTACTGCAGATTGAACCCAAGGCCTCATACGTGTGAGGCAAACAATCTACCACTTGAACTATGTCCCTAGCTCTAGAGGAGTAACAATTTAGACCAATAAATCAATTTAATAACAATTATGGAACTAGATGAGTTTTTGTGTAAAGCAAAATTTCTATGAAAAATATGTTGAATTTCCTAGGCACTGCAAGCACACAAGCAAAAGGGCCAAAGATGGGCCTGGTTTGTGCATGACATTTGGGTCATAATGGAATAAGCAGATATGGAATAAGCATATTGGTTCTTTGATTCAGGGGTGTATTTGAAGGTCTGTCCCTCTGCTATGCATCCTGTGAACACTGGTATCAATCTATAAACTTAGGCCTTGGGATACCTGTCAGATAAAATAAAACTCAGCTGATGCCCTTATTATTAGGCCATAAATAAACACTGAACACAGAATTTAAAGGCTGAAGACTATAGCAAATTGCTTTACCTCCTGGACCTTAAGGTCTAGGAACTCAGATGTTAGAGCTGGAACTCTGCAAAGTATTGGCATCCCAAAATCCAGAGTCAGTAATAACCACAGAATTTGAGGAGTCACTTTGTCTCCAAAGATGTGGGCAGAAACCACCTTTCTGCCATCTCTCTACAGTCAGCCCCAGGCTAGTTGTGGGCTAAGGCTCCACTGGCATTCCAAGTTTGGCTTAATGAAGACAATTCAGTGGTATACAGCATATTCTCTGAGTCTCTCTGGAAAGGCATTTAAATGGAGATTTCATAAAATATTACATTTAGTCAAATCTCATTGGGATGTCATTATTTAATAGTTTATCTTTCTTTACATAGATTGAATTTTATGGAAGATTACTTTTTTTCAGCCAAATGTACTATCTAGTTTTGATGAAGTCTTCTTATTACTTGACAATCTGCCCATTAAACCTGGCTTCTCCTAAAAAGAACTGTGTGCTAAAGAAGAAATACATATGTTTATGTCTATAAATCCAAAAAGGAACACAATATTTTCTTGGTCCCAAATTGCAAGATGCTTCCAGGACAAACAAAAGAATTGCCAGTGGAAACTCTGCATATTAGTATTTGAAGTGTTCTGGGGAAGCTGGAATTTTTTTTTTTTTGTGAAATAAAAACATACAGTAATTTGAAATTACACACATTCACTGAACAAACTTTGCCAAACTGGCTGTTCAGAAGCTATTTTCCTGCCCAAACAGTTTAATGGTTTTTCTTTTAAGTATTAGTTGAAAATATTTACCTACAAGCTCAAAGGAATGTCCTGGAGCTTATTAAAATCTGGTTGGAAAATATTCTGAGCGTTTTTTTTTTTTGAAAAAATGATTCATTTCAAAGAAAAATAAAATTAACAAAAATATTGTTAATCACAATAAAAGTTAGAGCATAGGGTGTAGCATCTTTTCAATTATGTAAAAAAAGTTATAATTAATTTTCCAACTATTTACTATAGACAGTAGAAGTAATAAACATAACTAGAGAGATTGAGGTCTTTAGGTACACAAATTAAGAAAAGCTAAGAGACTCAATTTGAGAGGCTGCAAGAAAGTGTTAAAAATTCAAAATCCCTCAAAATGTTTATTGAACAGAGAGTAATTAGTAACAGATTGAAAAAGAAGTATGCAGGCTTAAACCACTAAACAGAAGAGGAGACATATAATTTGCCCAACCTGACCACTCCCTTTTTTTCAAAACAATAACTTAAGAAGCAGCCCAAAATCAGGACTTTTCTCTAGATTTTCAGACAAAATAATTCAGCATCAGCTCGACCCTGGGTCTAATTACGTGCTATAACATAGACCACTTGGCACACTGTTCATTTTTTTTTTGCAAGAAAACTCCCGAGTCCCCCTCAAAAATTTTTTATTAGTTAGCAAATAAAGGAATTTTAGTACTTTACTTTATGACTACTGGCATTCATGGTCACAATTTGAAACAACTACTGTATCTTAGCAACTCTATCTTAACAAAATAAATACAGCAAGGAGTAAACAGGCTTCATGCCATACGAATGTCTCATCAACATCCGAAAAAGGAAAAGGGTGGGGGGGAGCAAATGCAAGATGACTGTCATCATGCTGGTGCTGTAGAATTGGCAGTTCTCCTGTGACCAAAAACATTACACTTCTTTCCATTTTCACAGCAGGGGCTCCTGTGATAATATAGTTTAACAAAAAAAATGAACTTAGAACGAAAGGTCTAAGGGAAGGAAAAGGATGATTGGTCAATACAAAGAAAGATGTAAAGGGGAATCTGAAATTAAATTATTGTCCATTCCTCTTTCTACTGCAGTGTGGTGGTCAGAGCAGGGGGTATCTGTTTCTTGTCTGCTCATTGGCATCCAAACCAATGCCCACAGTTATACAGTATGGTAAGTTCCATCCCACAGACATAATGCCTTGTGTAGCTCCAAATTACAACCACAACAAGAAAGAACTAAACAATTCTTGAATGAATGAACAAATGAATCCAGTTCTGTCTCCTCAAACTGGTTAGAATATATTATATACACAAAACTCTTGAATTATGTCACGCTCATGGACAGATCACCTACAGGGTTCCTGATATAGAATTAAGTCCTTGTTCACCTTAGTCCAGATGCACATATCCTCATGGTAGGACGTCAAACTCAGATTGTGTCACTTCAAGGAAAGATTAGGATTTTTGTGTTTAGAAGGACTTCAGTAGAGACTTCTACTCCATCAATTCCTAGCTCCATGAAATTTCAAAATTACATTTAACATCTCTGAACTTGCAGTTCTTCTTCAGACCAAATGGGATAAGACTCTCTAGGGGAAATTGTCTAGGTAACAGTAAAGTTCTCAATTGGAACATCTGTAAAAACTACCTTTTCTTTTTTTTTTTTTTTCTAGTTTATTTCCCTTTCCGTTTTTTTTTTTTCTTTTATTATTCATATGTGCATACAAGGCTTGGTTCATTTCTCCCCGCTGCCCCCACCCCCTCCCTTACCACCCACTCCACCCCCTCCCTCTCCCCCCTACCCCCTCAATACCCAGCAGAAACTATTTTGCCCTTATTTCTAATTTTGTTGTAGAGAGAGTATAAGCAATAACAGGAAGGGACAAGGGTTTTTGCTGGTTGAGATAAGGATAGCTATACAGGGTATTGACTCACATTGATTTCCTGTGCGTGGGTGTTACCTTCTAGGTTAATTCTTTTTGATCTAATCTTTTCTCTAGTACCTGTTCCCCTTTTCCTATTGGCCTCAGTTGCATTTAAGGTATCTGCTTTAGTTTCTCTGCGTTAAGGGCAACAAATGCTAGGTAAGACACCTAAAAAACTACCTTTTCTTGACTTTCTTTCACTAGAGTCAGACAGTCCACCTTGAACACATGTCAAATCGAGCACCTACTCAATACTATCTTGTTTCACACTAATCAAGTTTTTACCACTCACCAAGATGCTAAGCTATTGAGATCTTTGGTTTTTAAACTCTTGAACCCATTCCATTCTACCCATTTCCAATTGCAAATGAACACCTTCTTTAAGCCTTCATCACCTCTTGACTTAACTACTGATTACAAGAACCACATTACTCTTCTTGTCCCTCCCAATCTGCCAGAACTCTTTTTGTAAATCTCACTGTGTATTTACCTTCTTTAAATTCTCCTCTCAGCAATACACAGGATCTCCAAGTTCCAAGCTATGCCTACCTCTCAAGCCCATTTTCTGAAAATTTTTGTACCTTGATCTCTAAACTCCCATCAAGCCAGTCATTTTCTAATGTTGCTTTGTGACTCAATATTTTAGCAGTTGTAGGTTTCAAACTTTTTTTGTCCAGGTGATAAATCCCTTCAGAACTTAAGAATTATCTCTCCATGAAGATATTTTTACAGTCTTTTTAGAAGGTCTATAATATTTTCTTTGCATCATATCAATACTTTACATCTTTATACTATCACCTTATACTTTGTCTTTATTACAATGCTTTGCAATCATTTTCTTTCTTGTCATTTCTTTCTTGACTTACATTAGACTGTAAGTCAAAGACTTTAAGTCAAATCTATGGTTTAGTATTCCTTTACCTAGTGCCTAAATTTAGCAGGTCCTCAATAAATGTTAGCCCATCTCCTCTAACACTTTCCTTCCTACTGTTCAAATAGTGAAAATGTGGATTAAGTTGACTTGTTTAAACTTCAATTTTGATCATTTTAACTGCAAGTTCTACTTTGTTAATGTCTAATCAAATCTAAAGGAACAACCCTCTTATAAACAGAGAAAGCAGAAGCTTAAAAGAAAAAATAACATATTAGTTTTGTTCTTCAATATCTTTAGTTTTATGATTTCTTGATAGCCATAATCTTATTTTGTGTTTATAATCTTGAACCTTCCTATGACTGCTGCTCACTCTTCATCCAGCATCTCTCTTGCTTTACATAAAGTCTGTGCAAATGTCCATAATATATAGTCAGAACAAAGGCAATGATAATGATTGCAATAAAAAGACTAACTGCTGTTAAACATTCAAAAAGTTCTGAGTTTAAAAAGGGATATACATTATATATTAAATTCTCAATCAATGGAGTTGCAGTTTGGCTTTGTGATTCCAAAGCAGATACAATGCCTAAGATAAAAATTGTATATATTAAAGCCTTCCAGGAAATTTATAACTTGTTCATATAATAGATAATATATATTAAATGCTAAAGAACATATATTAAGTGCTCAAGAGTATATTTAAATTTCTATAATATTATATTATAGTAATATTATACTATAACTATTATATGATAGTCATATAACATATAATATTATATTATCTTATAGTGAAGCACCCAGTGGTACTTTACTAATTCTGCCCCAGGGAACTTTCTCCAGGAGATTGATTCATCTCCAACTATCCAGATCACTTATCTCTATCATTATAAGAAGTAATGGCAGAGAAATTCTTAATATACCTTACTGATAAAAGATGGAATCAGATTTTCTCTGGGCATGCTGAAGAAATGAAACCGTAAAAAAAGATTATTATTATGTCTAGGAAAGAAAGGAAATGGTGACAGTTAGAAGGAAAGAGAGAAAATGAATCCAATAGCCAGAAAATAAATTTATTCAAGCAAGACAGATTGATGTCATAGCATGTGCTTGCTACAATACCTACCACTCAGGAAAATAAACTAAAACAGTAAAAAAATGAAACACCCTCACCCTTCCTGAGTAGTCAGGAAAGACTCACTGATTATGCTATGATGTGAGCTGTGTACGATCTAAGAATATTCCATCCAGGACTTAAAATCATGAATTATTGGAAGAAAAAGTCATGTCTAAATCTAATATGGTCAATTACTATTCTGTGAGAAGGAAAACACGTACAAATTTTGAAGATGGTAAGTTTGGTTTGAGGATGATAGTAACTAAAAAGTTCTATTGTCTTTTGTCTAAAAAATGTATGTACCCTAATTATAATGTACTTTCAAAAGAATACCCAAAGACTTGTTTTTATACTAAGGGCTGTGTGTTAAACATACAATGCCCGGGTACACTTGAATTTCATATAAACAATGCATACTTTTTTCGTATTAAGTATATTCCATGTATTAATATATCAATGTAAGGTGTTGTCAATTTCAGTATTTATGTTTTGCATATTGCATGGAACCTCCTTATATTAAAACCTGTGTGTTATTTAACTGGAATTCAAATTTAACTAAGTATTCTATTTGTATTTGCTGAATCTAATCACTGGACTCCTCACTTTGACTTTATTATATGTTGTTTTAACAAATACAGCAGATTTAACAATACTGAGTTACCAAGCAGCCTCCTCTCCTTGGGCCTACAACAGCAATGCGTTTCAAGCATGTGGACTTAGACACTTTCTTCCTAGCTTTCTTTCCTAAACTGCTTCTGGTTTATTGCACAAGCAACAAGTGTGACCTTTATCCTTCCTGCCTCATGAGGAAAACAGAAATTTTCTCAGGGAGTAAAAATATCAAAAATTAAAAATGATGATGAACCCGTTCTAAGAATCTTGAGGCTGTCAAAACATTACGCTTTTAAATAGTCGCTATGGTTCACCTAGGAACATCTGCATAGACTGGTGGGCTTTTTTTTTTTTTCTTGGGTGGAATGAACTTTGATATATCCAAGGAATAAAAGAACTCTCTATCTGTCTATCTACACATATATATTTAACAATGCAAGTTATTGTTATATAAATGTAGGCTGTTGTCAATTTCAGTTCCCTGACACATCAAAAGAACAAAGCAGGCAGGAAGAGCAAAAGGATGATCTAATATGCCTATGCTAATAAAAAGGCTGGTGTCCTAAATTGGCAATGACACCCCTGTTCTGAAGAGATTGTTTTTAACACCATCAGTAGACATTCAAAAACATTGGATGGTGACAGGAAGAGCACATTTTAAGTTGTCAACCTTTATGGTGTCCTTTTGAAGAATAGCAATTACATAACTCAGGGAGCTTTATTTTGCATTTGAAAAAAATATATATATAAAGCAGTTTGCAAAGTGTTATGCAAGACTCCATATTCTGAATGCTTTGTAGAAACTACTTAGTTTTAACTGTCATCTTTTTCTCCCATCATTACCCAGTTACTAGTTAAGATTGGTATTAATATTAAAACCATACTCTGTTTGAATTATTAACAAATTCATGGAAAGAAGCTATTTCTTAATTTTACTCAAAATCCAGTTCAGAATTTTCCAAGGGTTAGGTACTTTATTCATCTATACAGCATTAAAACATTTAAAAAACTTTGCTAAAATTCAAACATTTTGTTAAAGTTATAAGCTGTTTTCTCTTAGGCAATAAGAGAGGGATATGTTCTCTAAAAGTAATTTTATATTACCAAAATTTTATTTGGTCTTTTTTTTTCTGATTTACATCTCCTTTTGAAATAATTTTATTTAAAGAAACTTTTAAAAATGCAGACTTAATAGCGAGAGAAAGCCATTGTGAGTACCCTAAATAGTTAATATATTTTCTAAATGAATGATTTAAAATAGCTATTAAAGAAGAGGAAATGAGCTTAGGTTCCTAGTAATGACTTCTCCTCTTCAAAATGAAATCTGTAAATCCCTGATTGCAATTCCAAATCCCCAAAGGACCAGCAGTTCTGGGACCAGGGCTCACTGGCTTTATGTCTAATAGTACCAGATAAGTAGCATGATTTTTATATGTAATTTGGGAGAATATTCAGAATTTATAGTCCCGGAGACAATCTATGAATGAATTTCCTTTTGAAAGTACATTATTCTAAAAAAAAAAATCAACTTTTCCACCCAAATTATAAGCAAAGCACATAGGAATTTAAAAGGCATGGATATGTATGTACAGAGACATATGTATATGTGTTTATATATGCATACACACACATGCACAAACTATAAGTACCATTTTATTCATAAGAGCATAATGAGTCAGCCTGTGATTGTTAATAAAAATGCATTTCTAACCATCAAATTTGAGTCTATTATTCTAAGTTAATTG
This sequence comes from Castor canadensis, assembly GCF_047511655.1. NCBI lineage: Eukaryota > Metazoa > Chordata > Mammalia > Rodentia > Castoridae > Castor > Castor canadensis. The sequence continues at coordinate 127,721,541 of NC_133395.1, read as the reverse complement.
CATTTGCCCTAAAGAGACTTACAGCTGGCTGTCAGCCTGTTTGTGTCAGTTTCATTTTATTCATCAGTCAATCTTGTCGCCTCTTCTTTTTACATCACTTATATTGATCAGATAGATTTGTTAGCATACCTGCACAGCTTTCATGGCATTAAAAAAATAATAATCATCTCCTATCATCAGATGCACTTGATTACTTCATTTGTCTGCATGTTCTTTTAATTGCTATTTCAATAGCAAATAGAATACCCTTTTGACAGGCCCATAAGACTGTCACTAAATATAATAAATGTAACTCACTCGAAGCAGCATTGAGGAAAAGTTAAACATGACGAGTGTACCCTGCAGTGGTTGGCAGCATCTGGGCTTGTCAGATTGGAACAGAAAATACGCATCAAGGTAGACATGAGTTCTGTACTGGAGTGCCTTGCAGAGTAAGGAGACATCTTGTTTAAATTGGTCCTCAAAAGAGAATGTATTATTAGGTGGTGAAGTGAATTAAAGGAACAAATGCCCACCTTGTTTCTATTTGAGCCCAAAATAACCAATGGGAGGAAACAGAAGAGCAGGAGGTTAGGGTCAGAAAGAAGTTAAGGTAGAAAGTCTGAGAAGAATTAGAATCTTCTTTATGAGTCAAGTTGCATAGAGGGGAGATAAAAGGCATTACAGGGTGAGGAGATAATTAGCAAATCAGAAGCAAAGCAGTTAAAATGTGACCCTTACCTCTGTTACTCAGTCTAAGAAACTACAGACAATTGTCACAGTGTTTTCTCCAGAGATGTGATACAGAGCCTCCATGAGTCTTCCCAGACACAAAGCCCTCTCCACATTGTCACTACAGTATTTGAGTTCAGTGTTTTTAATGGAAATTCCTATACAATCTTGGCTGTCAACATGACTTTAGGTCAGTGATTTCCACCTAGGGATGTTTCACAGCCTCCCCCTCCCTAGAGGACATTAGGAATACCTGGAGACAGCCGGGGAAGAAGTGCTCCTGGCACCTAGCGGGCAGAGGTCAGGGATGCTGCTATCCAACCCACCATCCAGAGCACAGCTTCCCACAACAAAGAATTCTCCAGCCCAAAATGATGACAGTGCCCCACTGAGAAACCATGCTTTAGATGGGTGACTGCTGTACACTTACACCTAAAACCCAATACTCCATCCAATTCAACAGACACTCAGGGAGTGGTATCTGAACAGCTCTGAGACAGCAGCATAGCTGCTGCACACAGAATCTCCCCTTGCCTATTAAATAACACAATTCATTACCTAGCCCCAGGAATGAGTTGAGCCAAAAACAGTCCCAATTTTGAAGAGAACAAAGAAAAAAAATGAAAATCATTTCTTGATAGAAGACATTTCAAAGGCCTCCAAGACAAACCAGCTGAAAAATCCCCAATAAAAAGGCTCAGCAAGAAAACTGTCAGAGCTCCTAATCCTCAACAGACCTCAACAAGATGTTCATGAAACAAAGACTCCTGTCTTCAGAAGACAAAAGATATAGGGAACAATGTAGTCTAGAGAAGGATTATCCTTAAGAGGCAGGAGAGAGATAAAACAGATTCTTCAACCTTACAACTAGAACTCCTGAAAAGAATAACCAGAAAAGTGCTAAAAACCATGTCACAATAACTGTTATATCTTTCTGCTCTTAGGAAATTAATATTAGGCCCAGGGCAATACTTTTTAAACCTATTTTTTGATGGATGCTTTTTATCCACCTGACTAGATACCCTGCCACCAAACCCTTCCCTGGCACAGATGGCCAAGACATTTGCTTTGTCAAATACTCCATATTTCCATAGCCACCCACCAGACAAAAATTAGATTACCAATGCTTGTGTAAACTTTCCAAGCTCTGACACAATAAGATTCCAGGAAATGTACATGCAAGGCTAAAAGCAGCATTATACATAATGCACTGTAATTCCAACAGACAAGTTGCTATCTTCGATAGATATACACATTTCCCATGCCAAACGCATGAACGTCAATACATTTTTCTCAAGTTAAAATGGAAACCATTTAACAGATATAATGGGCACAATGAATTTCATTTTGCATTACTAATGCAGTAGAGAAGGAGAGAAGTTTTGGCAAGGATTGCAATGAGGCCAAGAAAAACAGGAAACAACTCAGAAGCTAGCATGCTTGTCTAAGCTTTTGCTGCAAAGCATGGTCATGGAACCCCAAATCTAATTCCACAAAACAAATTTTCTACAAATAGAGAAAGAAGTTAAAAGATGAACAAAATCACCGATGCATTTTTGCAAAGAGATCAACCAATAGTGGCACTATGTATTTTTTTTCTGTCATTTCAAAAGAGATTATCATGACCAAGTTGATTTTAGAGATTAATTACCGGCAAATAAATTGGAACCCAATCCCCAGCCTCCACTTTATTGCCAGAAATACATATCCCTGAATACCCCTTTTCATCACTGTTATAAATATGTCAAGAACAGCAGTATGGATTATTGACCTTACCCTTACCAAGAAATTGTCTCAAGTCTTTCTGGCATCAAAGATAGTATAGTCATTGAACACTGAAAAATTGTGTTGGCATAATCTTCTAAACTTAGATATTAAAGTCCACCTTTAAACAAACGTTATCATGCAGTCTACAATGAAAGTGTCAAGCACAAGTTTACCGGAATCAGGCACTCCTTGGTTGTAAGCCCATCCATCCTACTTACGAACTCTGTGAGCTTGAGGACATTACTTTACCATAATTGCAATTTTTCCATCTGCAAAATGGGTATAATAGTCCCAACATAATTTCTTTTGGACAGATTAAGTGTAAAGCATTAGGTTTACTAATGGCTGTGTTGAGTAGGAGCAATGGGAGGACAAGATGGAACGTCTGGCCCTTCCTGACGCAAATCTTTCCTTCCATCGCTTCTTGATTCTGTGAACTTGGGTAAGTTGCTTAGCACCACTAAATCTCAGTTTCCCAGTCTCTAAAACAGGGATAATACTAATATCGATATCTTTACAATTACTGTGAGAATTAAAGTGAGATAATAAAAGTAAACAGCTTATCAACCCATACCATATTACTCATTACACTTTAATAATTCCTTCGATCATACTTACAAATGGGACGCAAACTTCTTTGGTATTAGGCACCAAAATAATTGGTGAAAACATCTCAAAATGTAAATGAATATACAGGGATAAACTTAGAAAGAAAACAATTAGAGAAACTTGACAGGCTCTTCATTACATTTATCATGAGTTCTAGCAATAACTTCCCTTTCTTTGATTTTATTTTTGCTCTAGAAAACAAAAACAAACTTCTACAGAGTTTTAAAAGTAGAAATATGACAATATTCACAATAATCACTCCAACCAGTTTTTCCAAAATATCCCCACTCTTAGGAACTGATGACTTTTTCTGCTAATGTGTCATTTGTGGTACCTTATCCAAGTAAGACCAGAGACACATCACAGGCTGAGAACATCATGACAGCCATGGGTTATGAGGTATGAAAAATGGTGGACACACACAAGAAAAGAATATCTTTGACTATGAAAGGTCAAGATGAGTTAGTAAGCTATTAACTTGGCTCATCAATCAAATGATGAATCAACTTCTTCAAGGAATATTCAGTGTTTTCAAATTGCTTATCAGAGATCCAAATTCTGTCATCTAACTGGCCTGTATTGCTGAAATTTTCAAAACACCACTTTATATCTTAATTGTTAAGTTACAGGGACATGCCCCGGCATATGAAGATCATTCAGACTCGTACCTATTTATTTCTGTGCAGAAGACACTTTTCAGAGTGAGGGGCTTTGGTTCTAAGTGGACCATGTTTAGCCAGATGAAAAATAAACCAGATTGGAACTACAGTCAGTAATAGAAAGAGAAACAAATTAAGTACTTATAATTGAAGCTTGAGGAATGAAAGAATTCACACTTTCTTAGAGCTATTATTTCAGACAGTCTGGTGTCAGAATTAAAAGCCAACCAGTACATCTGTTTATATTGCCAAGGATTTTCACAGTAAGAAGGGCTAGGAAACACATATTTTTTAATTAGGGTCCAAATTCCAAAGAACACCAAAAAAATAGGATGTCAAAAATATATGTTCTTATGATTTTTATTGTCCAATGTCTAAACAAAGACAAAAAACCACGCTGCTTACTTCTCTTTCACAAACACAAGTGAACAGATAAAAAAAAATAGTTCTGTCACTTTGGCCACAGACTTCTTTTTTTGTTATCCTACTTGCTTCTGGCTTAGCTACTGCTTTTCTTTCCTAGGATGAAATAATATAGGAAAAGCCGATTAAGAAAGGCTTCATTCACACAGAAAGTTCACCAGGATTGCTCAGTTACCAAGTCTTAAAAGTTGAACTACGATGGCTAACTAAAAGGACTAATTTATGCTTAAAATGTATTTCCTGTTTTAAAAATTTATACCCACTATCTATTTATCTTGACCTTCTAATTAAAGTCCTATTTAAAATCCACACTGGTTTACAGAACATTGCAGTACTCACATCTATTATTCACCTATTTTTTAAAACTCACTAGCCAAATTAGAAGCATTTTCTACTATTTTAAAGATCCCTCCTTTGGTCAGTGAAAAAAACACAACATAATTAATATTCCATATTGAAGAGTAAATGGACTTCATTGCCTCATTTATTTCTTCAACAAATATTTATTGATGATTGATGACTGTTTGCCACACGCTGTGCGTCTTCAATTCAGGGACCCTGAATTGAAGAAGACATCAGTCTATTATCACAAGATGGTATAATTTCTAACAAGGGGAGAACAGACTGTTGGGGAAGCACTTAATTGGTAGAAGAATCCTTCTTCTGCTTGAGACTTGAGTATCATCTAGTCTTCAGAAGTCATCTACACTCATGCTTTTTATTTAACCAAACAAGAAATAAGGTCTCAAAGAATTGTGTTTCATAATTACTGTGCTCTTTAGTGAAAATGACAGGACTAGAATTCATGTCCCTATATGCAAATCTCATACCCTCTGTACAGCAATGTGTGTCTCCCTAGAAAATGATTGGTCATCTTCCCCCAAAACAATAATGATCAAGCCGTGATCTTTAAGAAAGTTGACTTAAAGTTGGGACTATACTTTGAGAATAGAGTCAATATCCAACCCAATTACATGGTATCCTGGATGGTGGAGAGGGAGAGTTGAGAAGTCAGACCTGGTAGATGACCTTGGACAAGAATGGAACTCTGAAACTCAAAAGAATTTTTCAAATTAGGATAATAATATCTATAAGACATGGGTAGATTTCATGAAATAAATTTCTGTCCACTTGTCTAACTATTGTAAACTGAATAGAACTGCTAAAAGACAAAAGGCCAGGTCATCAGAAATCACATCTCATTTTCTTGATTCCTTTTCATTATATTCAGCCTCCACTTTTAAGCTATTTTTATGAATCATTTTGGGCATACCTTCACAAAATCAGACACACATTCCTTGAATATTTTGGAATTAGAAAGACTGGACAATTCGACTTACAGAATTTGATCAGCATGCATTCTTCAAAAAGACATGGAAAGAAAAGTAAAAAAAATAGTTAAAATTAATTAAAACTCCCATATAATTCTATAAGTCTTTCTCTACTGCATGTCCCAGAAACCCAACCAGTTTAGATAAAGAAGGAACGTATAGACTGACTGATCAAGAATCCAGGAGTAGACAAGCTTCTATGGTAGATAAGGAGCAACTAAATCCAAAAAACAACAGGTATGCACTCAATTCCTTTTCTTTCTCTTTCTTTTGAGATTATGTAGTTCCATTCTAAATCCCATTGGAGATCCTGGTGAGTTCCTCTTCCTTTCTTTGTGGTTGGTCCCTGTATTGACTGAGGGTCACATTGGGTACAATATGATAAAGGAAGAACTCTGCTTCTGCCCATGTTTACAAAGTGGCTGCAATAACTCTGGCATACAAATAACCACCCATGCACACTTTTCTCAGTGTTTATATTTGAGGTACTTGTACACTATATGTACCCATGTGTTAAACAAAACAAGGTTAAAAATAATTTACTAACTTTAACAATACCTGGATTCAGAGAGTCTATTCTATGTAAGACAGAAGAGTAAGAGTAAAAGTCCTCAATGTTTGTCCTCTAAAGATGGGAGAGAAGTGTAAGAGCTCACGTCCAGTACATCAGAGGGCTTCTTATGTAACATTTGAGCTAGGTTTGGGAAGACAAGTTGAAGTTTCACTCGAAGAAATAGGAAGGAAGGCATGCAAAGGCCAACACAGAAAAGTTTGAAATGTGATTTCTAATTTGGTTAAAACATTACACATATGAGGATAGGAAAAGCACAAAACAAGGAAGCTCTGAATATTCTTCAATAACTTTCTGACTGTATACATTACAGTGTATCATGTTATGGGATTTTTGTAGAACTTCTAAAAGATGAAGCAGATCTAAATGGTCATAGCACCAAGTTGTATTAATGAGGAAGAGAACCAGTTCCACAATAAATACAGCAAGGCCTGATTTACATTAATTAAAATTCAGAATTCACATGCATGAGTGAATGAAAAAATTCTAGAAGCACATTACCCCAAAGTGATAAAGGAATCAAATAAACTTTTCAAATAAAGATCTGTGAGAACAGGGCAAACAGCAGTGGCCAAGTGGAGATTTTGTGTTTACTTTCATATTCCTGTATCATTGAAGCTAGTATTTTTCACAATAAAACATATCTGCCTCCTGCTTGCTAAATAAAGAAATACTTTACATAAATACAAGTCTTCTATTAACATAAAGGTCAAATTACTGGCATAGAAGGAGTGTAGACTTTCAAAAATTAAAACCATTAGTATTTTTGTTGTCAATGTGGCAGATAGTTAATACACTAAGGTACACCATTAGAAAGAATATTTTGCAAAAATGGGATTATTTTAGAGCCAATAATCAAACACACAGTAGGACTCTTTGGAAATTATTCAAATGCATGTGTATACTAAGTATATATATGTGTGTATATTAAACAAATATATACATAGATGTAATCAGTGAGTGTGTGCAGATGGATGGCAAGGATTAAAGGGAGAGTATAGCTCATTTTGAAGCATAGGAAGTTTAAGTCATCAAAGCCATGTGTATCAAAGCCAGGGTGGTATTTTGGGAAGTATTTAAAGGACAGCAAATTTGGGCACGGAGTTCACAGGATGGAGTGATTCTGTCTTGAACTTGCCGGTCACTGCCATGGTGGAGAAAGTTGAAGAGTGAAGCCAAATGACACCAGGGAATAAATGAAGTAGGTGAGGCAAACATCAAACAGCAGAAGTCAAAGCCTTGGACAAGACTGTCCATTAAGAGAAAGGGAACAGGGCACTTGCTCGTTTACTCACTACTAATATTTTTTGAGCACCCTGTGCCAAATATTGTGTAAGTGTCAGGCCAAAATCACAATGCTAAAAAAAAAAAAAAAAGAATGGTATTTTCTGTCTGGAACTAATATCCACTAACATTTACTGAGCATGAATTATCTCTGCAATGGCCTGTAAGTATCACATCAACCTTTCAAACAATACTTTTTATTTGTTAGAAAAGGAAATAAGGCTTAGTCATCTATCCTGTCATAGAAGTAGAAAGTGTGAGGAACAAGATTTGGATGCCAAGTTTGTTTACTACACAGTCCTTCCTTAAACATTTTGCAACATGGCCTTTGAAAAGTGATCATCAAAGGGGTTGTAGGGAAGTATACAGTAGAGAAAAAAATGAGGATTGCACTTTACAGATGAGGACAGACTCATGGGCTTGACTGACCATGTAGTGAAGAGAATGGAAACCGACTGGAAATCATTGATTTGGTGATCAGAGACATTCATTCATTCATTCAACAAATATTTGTTAAGCACTTTACATGTATTGTTGCCTGAGCCTTGAAAGATCAGTTTCATTTGCATGGGGATGAAAGCCAATTGTGAAGGATTAAGGAGTAAATGGATAATGAAATAGTACATGTTAAGGACTCCTCTGAGGACTTTCATGATGAGAAATGAGTGCACAAAGAATTTTGAGGCTGTGGTACACTTATGCCTGCATCCAGAGGGAAGAAGGCAGTAGGTGAGAGACTGAAAATAGAGGGAACAAAGGTGATACACACCTTGTGGAAGGTGAAAGAGTCAGGGAGTACCCTGATGCAAAGTAAATCTCACTTTTAAAGCAAGAGACACTTTTCTCCTCTGATGGAAGATGGGTGGAAATGAGAAGAAACAGAAATTTCTGTGTAGTGCCATCATAGGAACTGTACCAATAAAATCCCTTTGGACAGCGATTCTCAACCTTGGTTTTGTATCAGAATTATCTTCACATTTCCATATTGTGATATCTAAACTGCATTCCAAACCAAATAAAACCTGAGGTTTCTTCAGGCTGAGGGTGTCCAAGGCAGGCTTACAAAGGCACTGGCAAGATTTAGGAGGGAGCTCACTTTTAGTACCCAAATTCCCCCCACACACAGAAATTAATTTGCCAAAACAAAGGTCAGATATTAGCTCCATCCCTTTTAGGCCCACCAACTTTTCTAATACTATTATTTACAAATTTTTTCTTTTCCTTGTACAAAAGAATGAATCTCCCTAGAAAAATAAACCAACAACCACCTCCAACCCAATGAGAAGTGGGACTGTGGGAGGAATAGGTAGGTAGAACAACCTGTTTTCACATTACTGTTGTTGAGTCAATCTTAGCTCCCCTGTTAGGAGGGTCTCAAAATCAATGCCTTTGACTTAGACCTTCTGCATGGGATTTGGTCACATGAGTAGTGGTGTCAATATACAATGACACTCAACACGTGTGTGCTAGTCATGAAGCTAAGTGTCATGTGACACTCTGAGATTTTATACCTTATGATAACAGTCATTATAATAGCTACTTTGTGTGTCCAAAGTCATTTAAAAGCATTAACATTTCACACGGTGCACATCTTCACAGAGCAGATCAATATTTAGTCTTGCAAGTGTGTCGAGTATACAGTGGGGACACCTCGGGGTGAAAACATCACCCTGCCAGTGTCACTGTGTCACCCTCAGAACTTGGAAATCACATCTCCGAGTTCATTATGTCAGGATAATAGAGTGACCCTCACCAGTCGAACATATTCATTAACAGGCAGGAGCAGGGCAAATGAAACAGACAATAATGCTTTGGGGACTTGCAACACTAAATAGCCATCAAGAAAACATGACTGTTATTTGGTGTAGCATCAATCCTGGAAAGAAAAAGACATGTGGATGCACACATATCCCTGCATGCACACACGGGTACATCATCACACACATGCAGGCCTGTCCCCTTGACAATAATTTATTTGTGTGACTTCTGCTCAACTAATTTCATTGCTACTAATTGGTATGGGTGAGAGAGAATAGTGGAACATCCTTTTGTTCCCTTTCCTCTATCGTACCTTCTCTTTCTCACACACACAACTATATTCACCCCTCCTTGTGTGTGTGTATTGCACTGATTAAGCAAAACGACTTTAATTAGGAAATAACAGGCAGAAACTCTGCAAGGTTTAGCTCAGTATCATCAAAATCAGCCCAGACAGCTCCTGGAGCCCATGAAGGAGTAATCAGCCAGGGTGACTAACAAGTCAGTCAGACCAGACTTTCGGAATTTGGCTCTTTTGTTCTGTCAGTTTGAAGAGTACAGCACACGTGCGATGCAATTTAGAATGGAGCTTTCACTCTGGCAGGCACTGGGAGCTCTGGGGGAAGAGCTTAGCTCAGAAAAAGAGGAAGAATGCAAGTTTGCATTGACAGCTTGATCCCAGAGCGATGACTGGCTGCTTGTCTAGCGGGTCCTCTGGGTGTGGATGTGCCAAGGGCAGGATCCAATGTCTCAAGGGAGCATGTGCCATTGGTGTTAAAGGAACAATTACTTTCCTTGTGCACTGCTTGCTGTTTGCCACTGTTTCCTTCAATAAAACCTCTTTTCACTTGCCAATTGGAACCTGTCAGGGAATAATATTTTTCATGCACGTTACACATATTAAATGCCCTTGTGTGTTTTTAATACATTTACAACTAATAGCAATAGGGCTGTTTTGTCAGGAAAGGTAGGAAAGCATTTATTGCAAATGTAGAGCAATGCAAGACAGATGCTTCAGGGTTACTGTGCTTTAAGGCTGCCAGACCCACCAGAGGGTCAATCCAACCCCTGGCACAGGGAACTGAAGCAAAATGTGATTGGGTGGGGGTCTTTTTATTTAAACTGAATTTGTCTTTTCAATAAAGGGCTAGGAGGAAAGGGGGCACCAGCAGATGTAGGAGGCCATGCAATATTGTCCCATTTTAATATGTATTTGGTCTTTGATCTCATCATGGAGTACTACATTCAAAACTCAAGGAGGATGAAGGGATGAGACAGCATTTCATAGACAGATCACCACTTAGAAGATGTATCTATGCAAAAACCTAGAATCCTTGACTAATAAATTACAGCTTGCTCTCATCACAACTAAAAGTTTTTGTTCTTGTTAAATGAAACTAGATATTAAATAATAAAAAATAAATAGATGGCTTCTGACAACCAATTTCAAGAGAGAATTTCATTATTCAATCATCTGTTTGGTTAGGATTTAAAACGTGTGTGTGTGTGTGTGTGTGTGTGTGTGTGTGTGTGGTCTATTATTTGCCCAGTGGTAACCTTGAATTGATAGAGATTTGGGTAACCACAGAATAGTTCTTGTGATAAAAAAAAATAAGGTTTTGACTCTAGTCTGCAAATAGATACAGATTTTTATTAAAGGACATATTGGTGAAAACAATTTTTGTTACTATGCTGAGTGAAGTGACTCTCCTACATTAGTCTTCAGAATGAAGGGAACTATATCAGGAATTGTAACTATGTTTATCTTCTTGAAAGAAATAATGAGATAAGAGTTGTCTGACATAGACTACGGCATTCCCAATGAGAAATAATGCATTCAGCTCCTGGCCCTACCATTTTTAATTCTAGAGACTTAAAAATATATCTCCAACTATCTGAGCTCCAATTTCTTAACCATAATAATATGGATGGCAGTGATGAAATCTACTACATAGCATTTCTTATGGGATAAAATTAGAAAGTAAACAAGTCCTGGAATTCAATAAATATCAAAATTTTCTATCAGTGTAATTCTCTAAATATACAAATATATATTTCTTGATTAACTCATGAATGAGTTGTATTCCAAACAAATATATCATTAGCCAGAGTGATCCATAGTAGCTGTGATAAATGACAACCCTGAATTTCAGTGAGCTACCTCAGTGTGGGTAGATAGTCCTGGCCTGCTCTCCATCACACACTGACTTGGAGATCCACACTTTTTTCCATCTTGTGGTCCTGACATCCCCAAAGAACTCCTCAGAGTTTTCTACCACAGTCTCTGCCTTCTACTAGTCAATCAGTACAGAACAAAACAGGGTGAATCCAGTGGAATACTGTAGACACCAAACATGGAAATGAGGCACATTTTTTCTTTTGGCCAGCAGTATTTGTTCCTCATGACCGACAGGCAAGAATAACAGAACATAGGGTTTAACTGGGGACTCAGAAAGAGAATGAGTTAGCCATTCTCTATCATTGTCATAAATATTTGAGAGCTAAAGATGGCATAATTGCAAGTTTCTTCTTTAGTCATACTTGATTCGTTGGGCATACCAATATATGCAACAAGGACCTTTCTGCATGTATAAAGTCCATAATACATACACTGATGCTGCTAGCCACTACGTTCTTTCACACACCTTGGTGTCTCTAGGTTTTTCTCCTATTTCCTGGTCATTCCTCTTTGGACTTCTTTCCTCTTCTTACACATATACCAGGATGCTGGTAATTGCAAAAAGACTCATTCACAAAAGTTTTTGTGTTTTGTAAGAAAGAGAAAAACGTATCCTTTCCATTGACCTTTAATTCACCTCTTGGCTTACCAGGTCTGGAAAGACTCTGACTATGGCAGCTTAGCGGGGTGCTCTGCATGTGTACCCCACAACCTCCCTCAAGCATTTATTACATGGTATTCTCATTGTCACTTCACGAGATTCTGGGATTGACTAGATGTTATTTGAAAGCTGACTGTGTCTTTCATCTGTGATTCTCCTTTCATTATACAGTGTCTGTCACATGGTACACAATACCATTCACCAAAGGAATTACAGAACGTCAAAGTAGAACCCACTTGTACATCTAAGAAAGGAAATAAAACCAGAATACTAATGAAGCCAACCAAAAAATAATTCATGAAAAATTGATTGGAGGGATGTACATTGTCCTTTAAAAGTTTATAAAACTCCAGGTTTCATTTTTGTTGTTAGTATTCAATTTTCAATAAAATCAAACAGTTTTAAGGTTTCAAACAGTTGTCACCAGATTTCAGGAACTGCACTTTGGAAGCATTTTCCTTTCACCTACATAATATAGAGGACATACAAAAGACACAGAAGTTAGAACAATTGTACCAGGGATTCTTTTGCCAAAACTTTTGTGCTATATTAAAAAACAAAATCTATCCACAAAGGGAAGCATTTTGTTCAGCAGCCTAACAGCAGTTACAGGATAGCCCAGGCATGAGCCACCGGCACCCAGCCCATAATGGCATTTCTAAGACAAAAACTATGATCTTAATTCATTCCTGCTTAAAACTTTTGTTTCAGACACTAAAATAGGAGTTTAGGCACTACTGTATAGTTGAGTGCATAAATGTTTACTGAGTTAGTGAGTGAATCACTGACTGCTGTCTTGCTTCAAATTCATCTGTTGGGTGGGATATTATACAGTGTTTTCTAAGGGACGTGATCAACTTACCTTTTTTAAAACCTGAATGTTCATTAATTCATCTGACATATGTCCAGCACACACTCCAATATAGATAAATCAAAGACTAGAACAATATGTCCCCATTGTTTTTAATCATGTAAACATCATATCCAAAGACATCTGATTTTCTTCCAGTACTAGAGTTTTAACTCCGGGTGTGAGTTTGGTAGGCAGGACACCTGAGCCAAGTCCCCCATGTCCTGTTTGCTTTAGTTACTTTTTAAAATAGGGCTCACATTTATACCCATGCCAGTCTGGACTGTGATTCTCCTATTTATGCTTCCCACATAGCTAGGATGACAGGTGTGTGTGACCATGCCCAGATTTTTTTTCTTGAGATGGGGGTCTCTCTGATCTGGCCTGGAAATGCAATCTTCCCCATCTCCACCTCCAGCTGGGATTATAGGTGTGAGCCACTGCACCCAGTCCAAAACACCCTGGTATATGGTGATGGGACAAGGTGCTGATTTCACAATGTTTAAGACTTATGAGGCCAGCATTCTTTCCACTAACAACATTTGTCTAAATGGAGTTTCTTAAAATTTAATTCAATAGTACCATCACCAGAAGAATAGCATTTCTAAAGAAAACAAACCTAAAGTGCTTACATTCTTAGCACTAAAACATATCGTCACATATGTGGTTCCATGTTTGTGAGTTCAGGAAAGACTAAGCCTGTTTTGTTCCGGAGGAGAAACAGAATTTTGGTTTTTGCAAATGTACAGAAAACTTAGAATCAGGCATGTTTCTGGCATGTTCTCTTTTACAGAGAAAAGGATTTTGAGGCAGGCAGGGAGAACACCAATAGTACACACTGACTCTTGACACACCACTGCTCTTAAACTAGAATAATACACATTTGCAGATGAACAAAAGAGTGGGAGGAAGCTATCTGATTTACAATGTTTTTGAGATAAAGAACACCATAAAAAAGATCAATGTGAATAATAAAGTATTATTAACTAAGTCATGACATCCCTATTCTAGTGAAGACTTGAACGGCACAGCTCTGCAAATGAGCACCTTACACCACTTTGAAGGTAGGAAGAAGACATATAATTATAATTCCTATGTCGATGAGAATTCAAGAAAATCTGGGGAGAAGTTTACTGAAAAACATATTGACATATCAGTATTATAAATTACTTTCTCTTATTAAACCAAAAAAAAGAACTTTCTTTTGTGGACTAGCTCATCATGGTACAAAAGATGTATCATGAAAATACATACCTTCCTTAAAAATTCTTTTCTTACATCAAAAAATATCTACCATATATTTATTCTGTAGCTTTCCCAACACCCAAGAGCTATCAGAGAAATACATTTTTCAAACAGCTTCAACCTCCATTGTCTTGTGCGTACCTACTAACATTGTCATGTCACCTCCTGAAAATCCTTGTAGAAACCTTGTATTTAGTCAAAACTAATGAGTCTGTTTTCCCATCCTTTGCAAAAGTAAAAGATGATATAATGTTATGTTTTTGTTTAACATACATTTTCACCCATCTCCTTTCTTTGTTGTATTCTTAAGAGGGGGGCCTACAAAATTATAGTGATGCAATCAAGCGACTTGTTTTAATAGGGAATAGGATTGGAAATAGCATTTTGCTCAGGAAAAACACAAGGGGTGAATTTCCTCCTGATGTTTAATTCTACTGGTCTCAGAGGGTGGCTTCCCAAGTGTTGAAGAAAGCTCTCTCTGACCCCATTACTGCCCCTGGCACTTGTGAAGGCAAAGGGGCAGTTATAAAGTGACATGTTTAGTGAGCATTGTGAAAATTACAGCATTTTGTTAAATGTATCCTTTGCACAGAGCTTTTCTATCTTTGGAGAACACGCTCATTAAATACTGCCAACAAGATAACAGAAGGATTTGTTGTCATTCCGTTTTAGTTTAGTTTTGATGGCACCGCTTAAAAAACATCTGGAGCCCACCTAAAGGGTTTCCAGAATAGGTGGTAGAACATAGTGAAGCAAAACAGCTCAGCTGTGGAGGTAAGCAACATCAGCTGTGGCAAGGAATCATCTTTTCTGATGTACTGGGGTTGTTTATCCACTATGACTATGTGCTTAGAAGATAAGGGATTATATGTGTCCACTCCATGTAGTAGTGGGGACTTTGGATCAGGCTACTTATAAACAGAAGAAAAAACATTTTTGTCCACTGAAGATTATGAATCCAGTTTCTTCTTCCTCCAATTATTTTTCTCTCTCCTTGTGAGTGGTAAAGCTACCCACAGTGATTTAGTTTTTATACCTGTAATCCTAGCTACTCAGAAAGCTAAGATCTGAAGGATCTAGGTTCTAAGCCAGCCCGGGTGAAAAAACTTTGTGAGACTCCATCTCAAAGAAAAAACTGGGCATAATTTGTGGCACCTGCTTGTAATTTCCTGCAATGGCCAGAAGCTTAAAGTAGGAGGACTGTGATCCAAGCCAGACTGGGCAAAAAGCAAGACCCTATCTCCAAAATGGCCAAACCAAAAAAAAGGACTGCCAGCATGGCTCAAGTGGTAGAGCACCCACCTATCAAACACAAATCCCTGAGGTCAAAACTCAGTACCACACACACACACACTCACACACACAGACATACTCTCACACAGACACTCACACATACACACACTCACAAAAATACAATGGGAAGTACAGAAATAACGTAGATACTGCACTCTCACCCTAGATATCACACTAGATCATAGTAAAAAAAAAAAGAGAGAAAACTACAAGGTGGGGGTGGTGTAGATACAGAAGTCAGAGTGACAACTGGGTAAGGTGACATGTGCCTGTACTCCCATCTACTGGGGAGGTTGAGACATGAGGATTGCAATTTCAAGGCCAGTCTGCACAGCTTAGAAAGACTCTATCTCAAATGCAAATAAATAAATAAATAAAAAGGAAAAAAGAGAGAAAAGAAAAAAGGCCAAAGATATAGCTAAGTGGTAGAAAGCTTGCCTAGCATACACAGAGCCCTGGGTTCAGTCCACAGTACTACCAAAAAAGACTAGAAAAGAAAAAAAACAGATTAATAATGTAGTGTCAGAGAAATAACACCCTAGAAAAATGAAGATTAGGCCAAGTTCACCTCTTAGAAAAACGTGAGAACTCCAAAGCAGGCTAGCATTCATTGGTATGTGAATTATATTGATAGTAGACAACCTTGCAGTTCACCTGCTCCTGTTCTGGGATGTTCTAAAGTAGCATGCTGAGAAAAGAGATTTTTAACACTTCAGCTTTGGAGGTGAACCTGAGTCACCAGGAAAAAGCCTTATGAGATCACTATGAAAGCCCAAAGTACAATAATTTGTCAAGAGTTTTGTCATTTTCTAAGCGGTAAGAACACCAGCCTCTCTGAATTGAGGCAATCAGTGCACCAGTTTCCTTGCAATCTAGAAGAGCAGCTTTTTCTCAGAAAGACAGAAACCTTCCTAATGCTGACTCAGTCATCTTAGACGAGATCAGTGCTATGGCCGTAGACCTGACTCAGTCATCTTAAACATACATGGGCCCAAAGTATTGGGGTCTGTTTATAACAGTGCTCTACACATACCCTGTTGATTTTAAGGGATCATACAGAGATACACAACAGTGATAGGACTTGCTTTGAGGTCAAAAATACAAACTGAGTTTGAATCTTGGCTGTGTGACCTCAAATAAGTTGCTTCAGCTCTCTGAGTTTCAATTGCCTTCTGGCTTCAAATAGGTGCATGAGAAAATGAAGACTTTAGCAAAAATGGTCGCTTTCCCATGTTAACATCCTGCTGCAAATAATCAGACTACAAAGACAAGACGAATCGAGGAAAATAAGCTGAAGCTGGTGGCACATGGTTGGCCAAAAGTCTTATCTGTTTAATGTGGTAGGAATTGGAAGGCTGATTCTGAAAGGTCAGCAAACATGCCAAGTGATTCTGCTGAATTTGATTTTGGAGGAACCCTGGCATAGGCATCCTAGAACAAGATCCAGGTGGGCTTGTGTCAATGTGATGTCCATATTACACTGCAAACCAACTGGAGTCACCAACCTGGTCACCTGTGACTGCATGCTTCACAGAGTGATTTTAAAACAGCAAATGCAATTCTTTTACACAGAGGTACTATCTTCTGATGAGTTATGGAGCTCTCTTAGAGAAAAACAATGCTCTTTCTACTCAGAATTACTGAACTTGAGCCACCTGGTATATTTGTACTTGTTTTAACACCAAGGGACAACTTCAAACAAAGCATGGCTGGCTTGTCTCAGGCTTCAATTCCATTAGCTAAGTCATAAGGAAGATCAGGTAACCCAGGAAGCCGTACAGTTCCATCTTAAGTGTTGTTCCTTTGGCATTCCTGTTGTCAACCTTTTGAGCTTCTGTAAATGTACTTGGCATTCAATTAAAGAGAGATTAGTCCAGAGCAATTGAGCAGCATTCAAGAAATACTGGGCATACCCATACCAAGTACTAAAATCAAAGTGCAGAGACACAAACAAATCCATAAAGATCAATTATTTAAGTTGATTTAAAATGCATAGTTTCATATAACTCAGTTCAAAAAATTTAAAATACCAGTGATCTCTCAACAATGAACTAAAATAGACTAATCTACATGGTAAGAAAGAATTTTGGAAACAGAGGCATTTCAGAGTGTTCACCTCCACTTGCCAAGAACAACTCAGAATTTTATCAAACCCCACACCTTCCCATGACTTTGCTCTCCTACCTTCAATTTTCAGAGAAATCAACCAGCAGAACTTCTTCTTGTTGTCAGTCTGCAGAGGTATGGGTTGGGGGTAGGAAGTTAGAAAGCCAGAGTGGGTGTGGTAATGGTTAACAGCATCACCTCTGTTCTTACTACCTCTGATAGAGCCAGAGCACTCAAGCAGGAGGCACTTGGGATTTCAGCCAGGTTCAATTGTGCTTTTTCTGTGACATCCTAATTGATTGAGGTTCTTAATGTGGAATCAGGTGATTAATTTACTCAACTGATGGGATGAAGACCAACACTCATCATCTAACTTAACCATGCCCTGTAACTTTGGAAAACTGCCTTATCAAAGATATCTGGATGTAATCATATGTATCAGAGTTCCAAGGAGTGGGACAACAGCCAAATTGCCTCAACTCCCATCATTCAAGATCTATTTCATTCTTTTTTCTACATCTGCATTTGAACCTGTTGTATCCCATGATTTGAACTGGGTTCATTGGGGAAGTCTGAGAAGTCCTTAGTCATGAAGGAGAATTATATGGGTTTACAAAAATTAGGTCAGAGTGGCCTAGAAGGGATGCCTGGGAGCACCTTAACTGTTAACATGTCTGCCTGCTTTTAAATAGACCATAAAGTCCCCTGAGGAACTCATGCCTCATTCATCTTTGAATCTTCCACATGTATTTCAATAGTTAAGAGGAAGAACTTAGCCTCTAAATGCCTAAATTTAAGTTCTTACACAAACCTGTTCTAATTTAGTAACACAACAATGAATAAGGTACAGCCTCCTTGCTCTCCAAGATATATTTTCTCACTGGGAAAACCGAGCTTGTAATAACTTCCTCATTGGGTTATTGTGCAGATTAAATGAGAATTAATTTAAAGCACTTAGCCAAAGCTTCTCATAGTGTGACGTGAGTGTTAGCTATATTACTATTATAGCATGTGCTAACAAATAAATGGCTGGATGGATGATTGTGTGGGAGATGAAAAAAAGTGGCATCTATTTATTCTGTATCCAAAATGCTATAGTTCTATTCAACCTCCAAAGAACTTTGCATCTAAAAACTTATCTGAAAATATTTCACCAGTGCTGGCCATTATTGTGACTGTTTTAGATACAATATTATACAGGGAAAAGTAGAGAGGACTACAAACCTGAAAATTAGAATTCAAAGCTTTTTATTATCTGTCAGTTAATAATGTGCAGTATCCAAAATACTGCACCACACTCGGGAATACGAAGGCATCGTTCTTTTCCTTGTACAGATACACTTATCACCAAGTGTCATGGAGACACCAAAAAAGAAATAACTTTTTTATGTAACTCTAGGAAGGACTCAGAAAGACTGAAATCATGAGGGCAAGAAATGGGTTATATTCACGGCCATAGTCCCAGTACCTGGCAGAGTTTCCAAAGATAATAGCAGTCAACAAATATTTGTTGAATAAGTAATATATCCACATCTATTGAGTCTTTAGTGGTGATTAGGAGTTCAGTGAGTTGAGAAGTGAAGACACAATTCTAAGCAAAAATAAAAAATGTAAAGGACATTCACAGAGTTGGAAGCTGCGAAAGTGTCTGTGTGTGGGTGCTATCAGGAGAAACTGCTGATAAAATAGATAGTGGCTATGAAAGAAATGTGTGGATTGAAAGCACTGTACTCCTGTATATTTTTATTGTACTTACAGCCTCCCTTGTCTAACCATATTGGTAAGGATTAGTTCCTTGCCAAAATATTCACTACCTCAAAGGCGTCTCCCAAATGCTTTAATTTTCTATTCCTCCTTTCTTTCTGAAAATATTTTTAAAGAATACAGGTGTATAGTACTAAACAAAGGAAATATTTGTAAATACTTCTATAGAATAAAATTACCAATGTGTGTGCAATGGTCACTCTAATTGTAATATTTCTTTGATAGAAAACTGACAGAATTGATTTATTTATTTTCTCTTTTTATTGTTGTGCTGGGGGTACATTGTGGCATTTACAAAAGTTCTTACAATATGTTATACTTGAATTCATCCCCTCCATCATTCTCCTTTATCCCTCCCACTCCCTATTCCTGGAATAGTTTCAACAGGTTTCATTTTTCCATTTACATACATGTGTACACAGTATTTGCACCATATTCACCCTCCTACACTCTTTCCCCATATCCTGTCCCCTCCAAATGATACTGACACCCCACCCCAGACAGGACCTATTACATCCTCCTGTTCTCTAATTTTGTAAAAGAAAAAAAATTACATTTTTGTTTGTTTAAGATAGCTATACAGAGAGTTTCCTTGTGACATTTCCATGTATGTATGCATTATAACTCGAATTGGTTCATTGCCTCTATTTTTCTTCTTTCTACCTTAGTCCCCTTCTTATGGTGATTTCAGCAGATTTAAACATTCTATATTCATTCTTGTATAGTGAGAACATCAGCCATATTCACCCTCTTAACTTCCTTCTTTTACCCTCCCTTTCTTGTATGTGACCTCCCCTTAGAGTGACTGTTTTTCATAATATTGCTGCATTTGTATTAGTTCTGTATTTCACATATGAGAGAAAATCTGTGGCTTTTGGCCTTCTGAACCTGGCTAACTTCACTTAAGATGATGTTCTCCCATTCCATCCACCTGCAAACAACAAAATATCATTCTTTGTGGTTGAATAAAATTCCATTGTATAAAAATACCACATTTTCTTAATCCATTTGTAGTAGTGGGACATCTTGACTGTTTCCATAGCTTAGCTCTCATGACTTATGCTGCAGTAAACATGGGTGTGCAGGTGCCTTTATTATAACCTGACTCACATTCCTTGGGGTATATTCCCGGGAGTCGTATTGTTGGATCATATGGCAGTTCTATTTTTAGTTTTTTGAGGAGCCTCCATATTGTTTTCCATAGTGGTTGTACTAATTTACATTCCCACCAGCAGTGTATGAGGATTTCTTTTTTCCCACATCCTTGCCAACATTTGTTGTTGTTTGTGTTCTTATGGTAGATATTCTAACAGGGGTGAGGTGGAATCTTAACATGGTTTTCATTTGCATTTTCTTTATGGCTAGGGATGCTGAGCATTCCTTCATGTGTTTTTTAGCCATAATATTTCTATTTGGTTGTCCTGGTTTCTAATCCATAGTATCACACTAGTGATTTATAGCACCATTGTAAAGATTCCTATAGGGTAAATTTTTCCAAGCACAGTAGCAGTCAACAAATATTTCTAAATATTATTATTTTCATGTCTTTTCAAAAATGAATATTTCTTCACTGAAAAAACAATGTCTTAGTTTTTACTAAAAACCTTTTGCATTGAAATACTCATTTAAAAAGTTGGAAAAATTCAGAAAAATTGGCAAATTTATAAAAAATGTGGAATTTTTTATGAATGTTCAATAAGAACATTTAGAAAGTTCTTTCATGTGTTGAAATTTTGTCAGAGAGTTTTTCTTATGTGTGATTTCTAAGTTACTGTTATAATGAAGAATAAAAATTAATTAAAAGGTATCTTCATATTTTATATCCAGATGTCATCCTATATGGAACCTAAACACCTCCATACTCTTTGTGGACAGCCAGGACTGTCTAGAGTACAATTAAAGCCAGCTAGGTATTTCTAGGTAAGATCAGTTTTGTACCACTTGATAGTTCCTTTCTTGCCATAGCTGTGTAAAACTTGATTTCCTAATTTTTGTTGTCTTAATCAGTGAAAATAAAACTTTAAATATTTTTTTCAAGAAAGGTCTGTAAGGTAATATAGTTTCTTCGGATAATACATGATGAGGATATGGCATTAAACTCTCACATAGATAAAACAGTTTGTGGGTAAAATTATTAGGATAAAACCTTTCAAAATTTTGAATAAATGGCATCACTATTTTCTGAAAGCTTTGTACAAGAATGATTTGAGGCCAAATTCATGGACAGTTCTTTCTTACACGATCTAGTTTTATTGCTTGAGAGCTTGCAAAATATATTTGTAACTAAAATATTTTCTAGGATGTGGGTCTCTGTTTTACTAAACTTTAGGCAGTGGGGTACACACTCAAAAATTATTTCAACTTAAGGACACCCAGTATACTTTAGGATCACCCTAAACAAAGCTTACATTTGGATAGTTTGAGTTTCTTCTTTAGAAAACTCTCTCTTAGATAAGATCTATGAGCTTTGACCATTGTGTCTGCCATCATTTTTACCATCAAAACTTTAATTCTTTGTCCTTCACATTTGAACTGTAGAAGAATTTTTATAGCTGCTATTTATTTATTTATTTTTATTCATTTATTCACATGTGCATACATTGTTTGGGTCATTTCTCCCCTCTGCCCCTCGCCCCACCCTCTCCCCCCAACCCCCTCACTTCCAGGCAGAACATGTTCTTCCCTTATCTCTAATTTTGTTGAAGAGAAGACATAAGCATTAATAAGAAAGACAAACTGTTTTTGCTAGTTGAGTTAAAAATAGATATATAGAGAGATTCCTAGCATTGCTTCCATGTACAAATGTGTTACAACCCAAGTTGATTCATCTCTAACTGATCTTTTCACTGGTTCCTGATCCCCTTCTCATATTCACCTCTGTTGCTTTAAGGTTTCTGTATTAGTTCCTCTGCAGTGGGGACATCAAACACTTTCATGTTTTGGGTTTTCTACCCATCCCCATACCTCCCGTGTGTGCTCTCCCCTTGTCATGTGACCCAAGTCCAACCACATTGCTGCATTTGCCCTAGATCTAAAGTCTGCATACGAGAGAGAACATACGACTTGTTATCTTCTGAGCCTGGCTACCGTCGCTCAGAATGACGTTCTCCAGCTCCATCCATTTACTTGCGAATGATAAGATTTCATTCTTCTTCATGGCTGAGTAAAATTCCATTGTGTATAAGGACCACATTTTCTTGATCCATTTATCAGTAGTGGGGCATCTTGGTTGCTCTTTATATTACTAGTAATACTTTCTGCAGTGTTGATTCTGTTCTTTACTGCCTCTAAAAGCACATTTTCATTGTGTAATTATGCATTTGACATTTTCATATTCTTTATTATTTCATAAATGTCCCTTTGGGTTGATCTATTGTGTTGACTTTTCATCTCACTTTCTTAGCTGCTTACGACTTTTTCTCTTTTCCTTTATAAAGTTCTTCTTATAACCTAATGAGAACCACGTAGAATTTGGGGGAAATTTTCTTCTATTAGTTGTAACAAATTATTTCTGGATTGATGAGATGATAAAGAACTATAGGTCACTCTTGACCACATCAAGAAGCAACATCTCTTCAAAAACCAATGACAGCATAGCTTTCTGGTGATATAAACTATGGCTCCTGCTTCAGGAGCAAGTAGAAAACAAGGGTGGTTCATTTTACTTTTAACAGAGCCAACTTAAAGGCTAGACTGATTGGATTCTTCAGTTTAATTTTAATGGTTGGTATTTTTGTGTCTTTCCCAGTAATATCAATACCAAATTTTATGGACGTGAGTATTCTTTTTCCTCTGTATTTTGAGAGGTGTTTGAGAAGAAATATAGGAAAATAAGTATCAAGGAATGCTGTATGACAATATCTTAAATAAGGAAACCATGACTACAGTGACTATTTGGAAATGATTTTTAAAAACTTGTCTTTATTAGTAAATGGCACCAATAAACACTCTTTCTTAAAAGAAATTTTTTTCCTCCTCGAAATGGCCCAAACACTTCATAAAATTGTCCTGTTATTTTTAAGACCTGAAATTTTAAACTAACTTTGTGGTAGCTTATTTTTAACACTCTAAAATATATTCAGAAGAGTTCACCTCGACACGCTTAAATGCTGAATATTTTATGCTTGGACAAAGAGCAAACTGTAGGTCTTTCGCCAAGCACAGTCAATGCACTTGAGTATGGGTTACCAAAAACGCTAAAGAATTTTTTTTCTATTTATTGTTATAGCTCAAATCCTTGTGTCTCTTGTAGGCTTTAAGTGACATAAATATGCATTTCCATCTGCACAAACTTGTCAGGAATAGTTCTGCTGGGAGGTGTTATGCCACCCAAGTACTTCCAGAATAGAGTCTGTTAATCCTGTTACCACTATAGAAACTCAGAGGAAAAGTCTACCCAGGCCACTACTGCAGCTGCTGGGGATGTCAGTGTTCCAGCAGACACGCCCTGGCACCAAAAGGAAGCCTGAGAAAACTGAATTCCTTAGGTCGGAGAAGGATGCAGACTGCTGACCTCTATCTTTCACTAAAAGCAGCAGTCACCAAATGTTTTATTGTAAATCTCTAATATTAAAAAGGGAGATAACACAAATACCTCATGTACACATACTCACACATAAATATCCATGTACATGGTGGGTATATATGCAATCATATTAACTGTAATATACAATATAAAGTGTGCAAAACAACTATTATGTTAAAATTTTAAGAAGAAAACTAGATGCATTAACCTCATTGGGTAGACGTGTGGCTCCCTGTAGATACCCGTATGTCAATTTGGAGACCAGTGGGTTAAACTTCTACCAGGTAGGCCACCAAGAAAATAGATCTTAAGTTCACAATTAGTCTCATTGATCAATTCCATAATCTAATTGGGTTCATCCTGGGCAAAAGAGTTATGAATAGCATGTGGCTTTCCAATCTATTTTCTCCCTTTTATTATCTCTTGCCCCTCTGAATATACTTCTGGCCTCTCCAGAACCTCTGTGTAGGTCTTACTTTTAGCATATCTTTATGGGTACATCATAGGTAGATACTAACCAGTCAAGGCCTAGACATCAATAGGGAGCCTTCTAAATCCATCAAGAGATATATCACCCCCAACCCTCATGACCAAAAAGAATCAGCTACAAAATAAACAAACAAACAAAAAAAACCCAATCATCAGGCACTCAATAAGTATTTTCAACAAGAATTTATTGATCTCTGAATACTTGATGAGTGTTTTCAGTTTCCCAACTGATGTCACTCAAGAGTTCTCCAAATTACCTAAGATCTAGCTTGGAACAAAAAAATTCTACAGACAGACGCTAGATATGAAAAAATCTTCTATCCCTTGTAGTAATGAAAGGCTGTTTACTCAGCTATAGGAATTTGGGCACTTGAATCCAAGTTCCTTCCAAATTAATAAAAACAAACTATTTTAATGAAAAAATCTAGGATTGGCCAAATATCAGCAGACAAACTTCACAATCACTGTTGATTTGAGTAAAAAGTGATACAACTTTTTTGAAAGGCAATTAGGCAAATGCTCTAAGAGCTTTAAAAATTCAATAGGTCCTTCCCTATGGATTTAACTATAGAAATAGAGATGCAAAAAAAAATTCACAAAAATAATGTTTATTTCAGGAGTATTTATGATAGGGAAAAATAGGAAAAGGATACATCTTTATGGAATAGGGCATTGCTAAACAGTTTATGATACACCATGCAAGAAATGTTATGTAGTCTTTGTCTTGCATATATTGAGTACTTACTGTATCCTATGCACTCATATAGAAATTAATTAACATAGACAAGGCTTTCCTAAAGTTAAATGTGGCAAAGACATATATATCATAAGCAGGTAAATATTTTCAGATGATAGCACGGTGAAGAAAATGAACAGTGGTATGGTAGTTGTAAGGTCTATGAGATTACTTTATGTAAGGCTTTCTCAACCTTGGCACTATTTTTGTTGTTGTTCATTTATTCACATGTGCATACATTGTTTGGGTCATTTCTCCACCCTGGCCCCTCCCCCTCTCATCCCCCCTCCCCCCTCAGTTCCAGGCAGGTCCTGTTCTGCCCTTATCACAAATTTTGTTGAAGAAAAGACATAAGCATAATAAGGAAGACAAAGCATTTTTGCTAGTTGAGTTAAGAACAGTTATACAGAGAGAGTCCTACTATTGCTTTCATGTACCCATGTGTAACAACCCATGTTGATTCAACTCTAACTGATGTTTACATTGGCTCCTGATCCCCTGCTCATGATAACCTCTATCACTTTAAGGTTTCTGTATTAGCTCCTCTGGAGTGGGGACATCAAACGCTTTCACGTTTTGGATTTTCTGCCTACTCCTATATCTCCCATATGTGCTCTCCCCTTGTCATGTGATCCAAGTACAACCACATTGCTGCATTTGCTCTAGATCTGAAGTCCGCATATGAGGGAGAACATATGACTTTTGGTCTTCTGAGCCTGGCTGACCTCTCTCAGAATGATGTTCTCAAGTTCCATCCATACACCTGCAAATGATAAGATTTCATTCTTCTTCATGGCTGAGTAAAATTCCATTGTGTACAAGTACCACATTTTCTTGATCCATTCATCAATAGTGGGGCATCTTGGTTGTTTCCATAATTTGGCTATTGTGAATAGTGCTGCAGTAAACATGGGTGTGCAGGTGCCTCTGGAGTAACCTGTGTTGCATTCCTTTGGGTATATCCCCAGGAGTGGGATTGCTGGATCATATGGCAGGTCTAAGTTTAGATTTTTAAGAAGTCTCCAAATATTTTTCCAGAGTGGTTGCATCAGCTTGCATTCCCACCAGCAGTGGATTAGGGTTCCTTTTTCCTCACATCCTCGCCAACACATGTTGTTCGTGATGTTTTGGATGATGGCTATTTTAACAGGGGTGAGGTGGAATCTTAGTGTGGTTTTGATTTGCATTTCCTTTATGTCCAGAGATGGTAAGCATTTTTTTCGTGTGTTTTTTGGCCATTTGAATTTCTTCTTTTGAAAAAGTTCTGTTTAGTTCAGTTGCCCATTTCTTAATTGGTTCATTGATTTTAGGAGAGCTGAGTTTCTTAAGTTCCCTGTATATTCTGGTTATGAGTCCTTTGTCTGATGTATAGCTGGCACTCTGTGGGTGGTCTTTTCAGTTTAGAGACCATTTCTTCTGTTGTGCAGAAGCTTTTTAATTTTATGAAGTCCCATTTGTCCATCCTTTCTCTTAGTTGCTGGGCTGCTAGGGTTCTATTGAGGAAGTCCTTGCCTATACCTATTAGTTCCAGAGTGTTTCCTGATCCTTCCTGTAGTAACTTCAGAGTTTCAGGTCTGATATTTAGGTCCTTGATCCATTTTGAGTTGATACTAGTACAAAGTGGTAGACATGGATCTAGTTTTAGTTTCTTGCAGACAGATAACCACTTTTCCCAGCAGTATTTGTTGAAGAGGCTGCCTTTTCTCCAACATATGTTTTTGGCACCTTTGTAAAAAATGAGGTGGGTATAGTAGTGTGGATTCATATCTGGGTCCTCTATTCTGTTCCACTGGTCTTCATGTATGTTTTTGACCTTGGCACTATTGACATTTGAAACTATATTCTTTGTGAATTTTGCACTCTAGAATGTTAGCAGCCTCCTTGGCCTTTGCCCCCGTAATGCTAGTAGCATCCATCCCAGTCATGGCAGTAAAAAATATCTCCAGTCATTGCCACATGTCCTCTTAGAGGGAAAATCTGCTCCAATTCCAAACCATTGTTTTAATTTCAGAAAATGGAAGGCTGCTCTGAGGAGGTAGCATTTGAGCTAAGACCCCAGTATGATTTTTAAAATCTTTAGGATGTAAGGAAATGTTTATAATATAATTCTAACTAAATAATGTATTCAGTAAGATCCCAATACATATTTTTTTAAATGTCTATCTAGACAACATTATAAAATGTTGGTTAGTAGCATGGACTTGAAGCTCGGCAGCCTTAGTTAAAATCCTAGCTCTATCTCCTATGACTTGTGTGACTTTAAGTAAGTTATTTTACATCCTTGTGCTCCTGTACAATCATCGGAAAATGGGAATAACACTAGTACTTAACAGAGAACTGCTGGGTTTTAAATCGGTTAATATACGCAAAGCTCTTAGAATAATGAGCAACACATCTGGGAAATACTATATTTTAATTTATATATTAAAATCTGAATATATGATACTAATTAGATATTCATATCTAAATTAAGATATTAGTATTCTACTTAATATATTCTAACATTTACTAATTAGAATTTATATGCATTCCAATTTATATATTTTAATTCTAATTAACATATGTAATCACACCATATATTTCCATGTTTGTGAAGGTAATATAACAATGTGTATAAATGATAAGAATTAATAGAGGATTTTATTTTCTTTGTATCTTTTTATGTTCTTTATAGCTTACATGCAAATGCAAACATTGCTTTCAAATCAAATTAAAAATCAATATGTACTTTACCATAAGAGAGAGAAATATGTAGGCTTTCACCAGGATCAACTGGCAGACCAAGAATGGAAGACAAAGACCAGTGGGAGGTTCTTAGAGCACCTCTGTTGACCTGAAAGTTGAGACACCCTACCTTTAATCTGTCAGTCAGCTCATTAGCCAACTGAAAATTTTAACCCTTGCTTTCTGCCAGACTGTGCTAGGTGCTGGGAAACAGAAGACGAATGGACCATGCATTCCCTGAAGAAGTCACAACAGAGACGGAGGGACCAACACAACCACAATTAATCACAGCACCACTCAAGGAAGGGCTATAATAAGAATATCAATCCAGACCTCTAAGGGTTCCCATACAGAATAATTCATTCACATTAGGGTCAGGGGAGCATTTTTAGGAAGTTTCTTCCAGTGAGCTTGAGGATTGAGTTTGGAAAATTCAATCATTAGTTATTAAATAGGAGTTCTGTACTGAACAGACACAAAACATACCTCCTCCTAGTAACATATCAGCAACATTGGTTAACCTGGAGAGAGGACAGTCAAAAGAGACAAAAGAAAAAATAGTCCAACCTCATGTCAGAGTGCCTGGTTTCTAAAAAGTTTGAGGATGCAAGATTTGATGGCCAGATGAATTGGAAGTCAGTTAAGATGAAGTTCTAGCTCTACCTCTTACCAGCTGAGCAACCTCAGGTAAGCCACTAAAACCTCCAAGTACTTCCCCATTGACCAAACTGACAATATTTTGCAATACTGTTTTGTTGCAAATATGATAATGTATGTAAGTGACATTTAAATTATCATATTATATACATTAATAGGATAATGTATATAAATGATAGTTGGAATAAATAATCTGTGATTGATTTAACATAATAGTAAATATTTTAAATAATTAGGGTTGAATTTTTTAGCATTTCTATTTAAACACTAATAGATATAAAAAAATTCAACTGTATATCTAATACCAATTATGCATGAGTTTATAGCCTGATTGGCTTCATTTATTTCTTGAGAGCTCTAAACCTATTACTTATCCAAGGGCATCAAACTATAAAAACTGCTAACCAATCTTTTTCCTTGGGTAACATAATCTTTATTTCCTGAGACAATTTTTACAAACATTAAACTGAAGGTAACTGCATAAAAATGAAATGGAGACTCATAATTGCAAACTATTTTCATGTCTAAAGAAGATTCAACCACCTCTTAGGACTGAATTGCTTCTTGTTACCAATTTATGATCTGGCCATAAAAGTGTATCACTTAGCCAATGCCTGTGTACACAATTGTAGTGGTGAGCAGAAAACCGAGCTAATTACCTGGAAAAATTAAGCAGAAAAGAAACAAACAACAGCCACAAAAAAAAATCAAGACAAAGACAACAACAAAACACTTCAGCCCCAAAAGGTTGAAATTGCTCTGCAGGTGTCCAGGAAGTCAGAGGAGGAGGCCATATTTACCCTTCTCCACTCAGGTCTTTCTTACTTTTTAATCCTTTTCACCTTGAACACTCACTGGTATTATTTCTGGAGAAATAATATACTTCTGCTTCTTAACAGAGAGTTACTAAGGTTGAGTGAAAAGGCTTAAAACATCCCCTTGTCATAGACCTTGATAAACATTTCATCTAATGTTTTTGAGGCTGGATTGCACAGAAGACAAATCAAAACAGTGATATATAAAACTGCTACTTTTGCTCAAAAGTCTTTAAAGGACATCTTCTAACCAGAGCAGGCATTTAAAAATTAATAAAAATATGTCAAATATGTTTATCTCATAGATTCCCCACCACAAATTAGATTTAATAGACCCAAGGTTTTGTTTTATCCAGTCTAACAGGCTTTATCAATCAAATATTCCACAATTACTTACTCTCATTTAATTCAAAAAGTGAGAATATTTTAGGAAGCCCTCCTCCTTCAGCTGAAGAAAATTATCTACTCTGTTTCGTACTTAGTTTCTAAACAAGAAAAAGGGTTTTCTTGACAACAAAGCTTCTTTGAGTATCCATCACATTTTATTTGGCTTTTGTTAGTGCCAAAAACACTTATGTTCCTAATTTTTTTCTGTCTTTAACCATAGTATTGTTTTCCAATTTTATTTCATATAAGACTAATAGTGTCAAGCATGATGGTACAGGCCTGTAATCCCAGCTACTTGGGGTGTGGAGGCAGGAGGATCAAGAATTTGAGTCCAGTCTAGTCAGTATACTGACACCTTGTCTCAAAAAATATTTGTAAACAAAAGAAGAATAGTGATTTACTCGTGTAGAAAATTTGATTCAGACTCTTTCTAATAATTGTTTGACTAGTAAAATGATTTCCTATATTTTATGTATTGTATTTTTACCTATTGAGCTGTGGCTATGTATTTTAAAAATAATGAAAAATGATAGCAGTTGTGTGAACTTTATAAAATTCTCATATATTTTTGTTCTCAACAGTGTCACTTCTATTAACTGCTAACCACAATCATTTGTTAATGGTTTGGTAGCTTACTCTTTGACATGTCACCTGTCTGCCTTGATCTGATTTCAACCACAGATAATTACAGCACTAAATTCTCAGCCAGAGCGTAGTTCAAATCCAAGGAAAAATATAATTCACCATTATAGCTTAAAAGTGGCCTCTACGTTTGAAATACACATTCACTTTAAACATTTGGATCTAGAACTGGAATTAAAATCACTCTGCCTTGAAGGCTTATCTAAAAAATGTTATAGGCATATTGAGTTTACTACACACAAGAAAATCTTGGCAACCTGTTTCAAAAGTCAAATAGGCAATAGAATGGAGAGGTTGAAACGAGGAGAGGAGGAAATTATTCAGCTAATAGCAAGCCCTGAATATTTCTTGTGTGTGTGTGAGAGAGAAAGTGTATGCATGTTTTGCTATGCTTTTGTTTAATGAATAATATGACAAGAAGATAGAGTTCAAAACATCACTTTGATTATGGTATATAAGATGTCTTATAGAGAGTTGCCACCATGTGGAAAACAAGGGCCACCAAAAGAATTCAGACTGGAGTCCAGAGGATTAAAGCTGAGTGGTCAGGATGGAAATGAAAAAGATAAGGAATTGAGAGATATTTAGAAAAAAAAATAAAAACTCCACAGTGACTGGCTGGAGGGATGGGGCAGGCCAAACATTAGTTCTAAGCCTACAGAACTGGAAAAATGAACATATAATGAAATCAAATTGTAGAATCTCCAGGGATAGCCAGAGTTACCCAGTTTGGGGAAAATAATGAAGGACTTAGTAGAAAAAGAGATAAAATTGAAAGGATTGGGGTGCTACCCTAAATAAAATATCCAATAGCCAGTTACAAGTGTAAGACCAAAATTTGTGATGATTGTGGGACTCTAAGAACCAAGACTCTTTGTGATTTTTCTGTGAATTCCCCAGGAGTTAGCACAGGGCCAGGCATGGAGTTCATGCTCAGTAAATGTGGCCTGACGGGCAGCTGGCTGGTAAGCTGACCACATAGAGATTTAGAGGCTAACTTCACAAAGAAAAGAATCAAGTTATGAGGGTGGACAAATGTGACCTTCGAGGGGAGGGTAGAAAGAAAGGAAGGCAGAAGACCAAAGCTTAAGGAATAAATATACTGAAAAAACTAGAGGTAAATAGAACTGGATAAAAGAGACAGGGAAGGTCAGTCAGAGAAATAAACAAAAAAGAACCTGGGCAGGGGGAGAGAAGCAAAGGAAAAAAGAGAAGAGGAGAGGGGAAGAGAAGGGAGGGGAGGGGAACAGAGGAAAGGGAGGGGAGGAGAGGAGAAAGGAATAAGAAAGGCAAAAAGAAAAGCACAAATAAGACTAGAATCAGAGAAATCAAGGAAGAAGAGATGCTATTTATTTATAATTCTAATGTCTATGTCTATAAGAGCTTAAATAGAGAATATAATGATGCAAAAATTACCAAGTCACATTTAGTGAGCAAAAATGAAAAACATGAAAATGTTTCCTTAATAACTTAAAGTAAATAAATTGATAGTTCCTGTCACACTGATTCATCTATTGCATGTGGGTACTAAATAAATGGTAATTGAATTAAATTAATGACATTTGCTCAATGGTAATAAAAAATTAATTAACTCTATCTTTCTGTTACTTAGTTTATGCCCACTGGTTCTTGAAATTATTTCTAACCCAAACATGAATTTTCTATTTCACTGACTTTCAAGATAGACTTTAATTTTTTTTCTAAGAACTATAGATGAGCTCTTAATTTTTGTCCCAATTTTGATTTTTTTTTCTGTTGAAAGAAATAATTTTCTGAGTTAATGTCAAGAACTATGTATAACATTCCAAATATAGTTTCACGAGTTCCTTATTTAATTCTAAAATAGTTCTCTCTGCAAGAGATGTGATAGCACGTCTTATATGTTTCTCCTTTTAGCTTATGCTACTTTGTAATACTTCAGGTCCAATGTCAAGTAACACCATAAAGAAGGAATCTGGAGGGAATTATTGTTAGCATCCCATCTATAAAAAATGGGAGATGTCATTCACCCAAAAATTGTGACTCACATCAGATGTCAGAATTCTGGGTTGAACAGACTGGGTTCTGAAATGTGTGTATGTCAGATGACTTTTTAATGAGCAAACAGATAGTTTCCACTGAGGAATGAAAAAAATAAAAATATAAACAGAGATATAGAATTAAATTAACTTTATGAATGGCAGCTTAACTTCTCCTTGAAATCCTTTTGGTACCCAAATGGTTGCTTTAATGTAGCATCCACTTACATTCAAAGTGCTATACTTAAAGTCGCAAAATTAAAAAGAGAATCATAATACCACTTGGCTGTATATCGTATTCTCTGCATGTTCTTACATTCCAGTAACCTCTATCCAACTTTTTTTTTGTTACTGAATTACTTTGTGCAAAAGCAATTTAAATTACATGCAGCCTGACTACGTGTGATAATTTGAACTGATTGTTAATTAATTCTGTTAAGTAAATAGCTGCTGTAATCTCTATACTCATCAAGGTTTCGCTAGCGATCAGCTTTTTCTGAGCTTCTGTCTAATGTACGTTACAAAGCAGCTGGAACTGAGTGGGTAGGAATCCCCGAGTTTGCAAGAAGCTGGTTTTACTTTGCAAATACCGCATAGGAAAAGGTGGGTCTGTCAAGCTAAATTATTTACAAGGCTGGATTTGGGATACTGAGGCATCTCAAGATTTGGGCTATAGAGGGTTTTGCTGATATGTAGTCTTAGTAATTAGGAAGCCAAATAAAAATTAAGCATAAATCAGAGATAGGTTGTATGGTCTAAGAGAGAACAAGATAAGAGCAAAGCTTTTACAGTCCACTAGTGCTGGGTTTGAATCCCATTTCTAACACTAACTAATGACGAGTCCTTACTAAGTAAATGCTCTAAGTCATCATTATTCTCAGTCATCTGCTAACTGGAGGTGACAATTTCTAATTTTCCCATCTGTTCAAGGAGGCTAACAATATCTACTTCCTAGAGTCTTCAAGATTCTTAAATTCAGTAAGGTATATATTAGTAATTTGGAACTTGACATGAAATACATGCAACTGTGTGTATGTGTGTGTGTGTGTGTGTGTGTGTGTGTGTATGAAATTTTTGATTATCACAACGTACAAGAACATATGCTACTGGCATCTAGTAGGTAGAGGTATAGAGGACAGGGATATAGCTAAACATCCTACAGCCTTTCCCTGGTCAAAAATATCAATGTTGCTCTAAGAGGTCTGAGGCATTATTTGAATATCTATCTGTTTGTGATATTGGCTGATTACTGGGTGCTTTAATCTCCAAGTAAGGAAAAGAAACTACTATTTTCATTATCAACATTATTGTTATATTATTAATTTGGAAGAAACCCTCTTGGGTTAGTGGAAGTTAGAGTTTCCCAACCTGTAGACCAATTCTATTTCAATAGTCAGTATTCAATACTGTATTAATCCTGAACCCCCACTTCTGCCGATCCTTTTTAGAGTGGACAAAACTGGAACCAAGAGTTTTAAAGCCATCAGCATATGCAGAAAGGAATAAAATTAAGCATTGTGGTAAACTAACGCTGTTTATGAAATCAAAAAGAAACAAAAATAGGTAGCAGACCGTTTGGTCACTTTTTATGTTTAGGGCTTACGATGTCCCCAAGAGTCAAACTGGCCAGTTTGAGCCCTCAGAGAGCAACAGTCTCATGACTGGTTTCTGAGAATAACTGATTTACAGTCTATTGGGTATTCTCTCTTTCCTTCACTCTCAAAACTAGAAAGTTCCTAGGGTTCCCAAACTTGTGTGGTTATTGGATTTACCTGGGGAGTTTCAAAATTTCCCAGGTATTATGGTCTGTTAGAGGGAAGAGAACACCTGAAGATTTTTAAGATTCCAGAATTTTAAAAGATGATTCTACTCTGCAGAACAGTCTGGGGACCAGGCAGAAGCAAACAGAGCTTTCCATTTGCTCACATCAAGAGCCAACTTTGGAATGGTCAAAGACGATGGAGGTGGCAGAAACATATTTCTTGCACTAAGCTACATAGGCATAGTAAAATCAAGGCAGGTTACCTGTCCCATTATTCATTTCAGCCATTCATGAGCATTACTGAGTCAGCCAGGTGCTGGCTAGCTATGGAAATATGACTGCCCAGAACACACCTTTACCCTCTCCAATCACTCGAGTGCCACCAAGTCACTCTTTATGTTTAGGGCTTAAGATGTCCCTGAGAGTCAAACTGGCTGCATGTTTGAGAATAGCCTTCTTCTGTTTTCTCTTTTCCCCACCTTAGAACTTTGCTTAATGAATCATCAGTCTTATCCTCTAATATCACGTCATGAGATGCATCTCTGTTATATAATGCTGTATATTGTGTATACAATATATAATATAAATTGCATACAACATATATATATTATATATTGTAACCAAATAAGCTTCTTCTTGTGTGATGCTTATAAAGGCCAAGGACCATACCTTTTTAGTCACCAGTGTACCTCAATATTCATCACTGTGCCTGTCAAATGACAGGCCCTCAACTATTATATGGAATGAAAGAATACAGAAGCCCTGAAATACATGAAGCACGTGGGCCTCCTCAGCTTTCTCTATGCCTCTTCAAATCAAAATCTTGGCCGGGGACTTGGCCAGAAGAAGATCTTCCACAATTGTGCCTGTAGGTTACATGGAAAAAAGCATGCCTCCAAGAGGCACACCTCCAAGGCCAGACAGGCCATCACCTGGCTGGAGACCCTAAAAATATGAAGGCAGACAAAAGGGTACTAACTGAACATCTCTGAGGGCAGAAATAGGAATACACTTATGGATATTTGTCTATATTCATTTTTCTCACAAAGGAGGAAACTGAGATTTCTAGAAAGGAAAAATTTATAAAGTGACTTCCTTGGGATCATGTTAACTACCCAGCAGAACAGTACCATCATTCAGCCTGGTCCTCTCTCTAATATGATGTCATGAGCTGTTTCTCTGTTCACACAGTTGTACATACTGTAATATAATCAACTTTTTCGATGCCTTGTGTGATGCCCAGTATTTAAGATCCTTCCCCTGACTCTTCTGATCCATAACCTCGACAGTACATAGGTAACACACTATGAGACTTTGCTCATCTAAGTGAAGGAATTTCTTGAGTCTCCTCATTCATCACAACAAAAACTATAGTAGAAATTTGTACTACAAGTTAATATGATAGGTGATAATGTGATAAGTGAAAAACATAATATATAACAAATGTTACAATTGCACTCTTCTAGTCTTAATTTTTAGAGTATCCTACTCAATGCTTCATTCCTTTTAATAAGAATTTATGCTTAACAAAGTCTAGAATGTGACTGTTTCTGCAAATGTTTATTCTGAGACCACTAGGGAAACGATAGTGGATTTTTGCATGTATGTTTTCTTTTTTTTCATCTAGATAAGCAACTCACAAATGAAAAGCATGCAGACGAGAAACCTATTAATGCTGTCGTTATAAATTCAGTAGCTGAATTCAGTATCACAGATGGACCAGCAAAAGAATCCCCCAATGAGAAAAACCTGTCAGAATCCTGCACGTCACTGTCCTCCCTTGAAGAATGCCAAACAAGGTTTTCCTACCTTCATACTGATACTTCAGTTCATCAGAGAGACACTGATGGTATGTTTCTCAGAATTCAACCCATCTCTAAATAAAGCTCTCAAACTCAACCCCTGTAAAAGCACCACATATGCTCATGGGGGAAAAAAACGTCTTTATGAATATTAAAAAGGCTGACTTGGATTTGGAAACCCTGCTGAATGACACATGCCAAGGTCACTTTGCAGTTACGAGGTGCTTGGCAGATCGTTTGCTCTCAAAGCTGGGAATCTGAAGCAACATGTTCTAAAGAGCTAGGGTGACGCATAATCATTCTTGTTTGGGGTTGTGAAGCAAATAGATAAATTGCAACCGAATGCCATCCCTATAATCCTAGCTACTTGGAAGACGGAGATAGTGGCTCTAGGTCTGTTGAGGCAAAAAATTCAATAGCCCCCATTTCAATCAATGGCTGGCCACAGTGGTGTGAGCCTGCCATCCCAGCTACATGGGAGGCTGAGATCAGGAGGATTGAGGTTCCAAGCCAGCCCATGTGCGAGAGGTGTAAGGTGGTAGGGGAAGGGGGAGAAGGAGAATTGTGAGACACCCCCATCTCAGGGTGGGGGAGGAATTTCTGGGAGTGGTAGTGCACACCTTCTATAGCTAAAGCAGGAAGTGAAAAAGAAGGTCATGGTCCAGGCTGGCCTGGCCTGAAAGCAAGACCCTATCTCCAAAACAACCAGTGCAAAAAGGGCTGGCGGGGTCACAGTGGTAGAGAGCCTGCCTAATAAGTGTGAAACCCTGAGTTTTAACCCCATGCCATCAAAAAATGATGATAATAATAAAATAGATAAATGGCAAACTCACTCTTCTCAGATGTGAGACTACTCAGCCTGTGGCTTTAGGCAGAGTAGAACAGCAATTGCATGCTGGAAATACAGGAATACAAACTGTACAAAATACCAAGATGCTTAATTAGCATCTGAGAAAGGGTTGGTTCTTCTAGGTAATACCACTTTCTAGGCATTCCTAGAGTAACCCTATACCAAGCCATCCCACATGTGGCATAAAGAGCACATTCCATTTTCAAAGCCAATTTCAGATTGATTTGGTGCTAAATGCACAACCAGGTTCAAAATCATGGACTCTACATCATACATAGGAACTTTAACTCAGGTTAACTTTGCAATGACATTTACAGAAAACATAAGCCACTCACGAGCTTTGTAGTATCCAGACAATGTAGTATGTTATTGTTGTTCATCTACACTTAAAATGATATTTGATGTTTGATAATGAGAAAAATATTTCAACTTTGTATAAAAGCACTGTTGGAATCACATCAGTTTAACTCTTACCTCTAAAGTTTATTCACTGCATAAAAGTGAATGCATTTTGCGTTTTTTTTTAGCCATCTCTCAACCTCAGTTTCTTAGTTATATTACAGGACTTGTAACATACGCTGGGGCATGTTGAGGAGCGAATGAAATAACATTTATAAAACACTTAGCACAAAGTCTGGCACATGGAAAACTCAATTTTAGCTTTTATTATGCTTACAGTTTTAGACTGGAAGGACAGAGAAGACATCTAACCCATGGATAAATGTGGTGTCATGTGCAAATGTTGACATGAATGCGTTGGACTGCAGACTTGATTGTCTGCAGTTGCTGGGAGAGAATGTGAATAATGAAGTAAGCTGGAAGTAGACATGGGACTGATGAGCACTGTGGTGAACTGAAGAGCACATGCCTCATCTGAAGATCACAGCTTCTACCCAACTCCAGCTGGTTGTTGTCACAGGAAAGAATAGGCTCAGAGTTGCCAGATCTTGAAGTTCTCCAAGAATATCCAGAGATTAGGATTGTTATGTGAAATCTCTAAATTTTCCAGTGTTGGTAACTAGTTCTACTTATTTTATGGAGCCCAAGACACTCCCAACATTTCTTTGGGCCAAATTGAACCACAGACTAGAGCCTCAATCAAGGATGATGAACAAATTTCTAGCTTTAGAAGAGATGAATCCTAGTCAAGAAAACAGGTGATGTAGATGAATTCTCTGCAGAAGCATTTCATGAATTGGGGTGGGAATGTATTGGTGTTGTTAATCATGTATGTGAGACAATGATCCCAGAATTAAGAATTGCCATAGTTCATATCCACAGAGGCAAACACTACGTCCCTGCATAGACACTTCATCTATCCTATCAGGAATACTGGGGGAAGAAGAGCTAAGCTGACAGCATGACATCAAAACCTTTATGTTCTCTGGGAAGGGCCCAAATGACTACTGTATTAAAATTGCAACTTATTCTCAAGAGTCTCATGCAGGAAAAAAAGAAAGAGATAACTCTTTGTTCAAAAGAGAAAAGTCATGAGGAGGTACAAATTAGGCTGATCTTGAAAGGAGTGGACAGAAGCTAGTATGACCTAGGAAACTTAGGTTTTTAAGCTGACAACATAGGTAACATCCTCTCTACCTTGGTTCCCTTGTGAAAAATCTCTCTAAAGCGGTAAGAGCTTTTGTTACCTGGATAAAAGAGGAAGCAAAAAACCCAGATTATGTCACATAATAGTGCTAAGAAACATTCATTATCCTAAACAACAAACATCAAGAAAATCAAGAGTTAAGTCAAACTCACTTTATTTTAGAGAATTTTTGATAGTGATTAATTTAAGGATGCAGAAATTGAGCACTGGGGTCATTGTTTGTACTGAGATAAATACAGAAATATCTTTCAGGAACAGCAGGGAAAACAGAAGGGAAAAGAGAAGATTGGATTCTCTTTCATGTCGTTCGTGTTTAATTTATTTTCAAATGTATAAATGAGTGCATAGGAATGGATGCTTAATTGCTAATATCTATTATTTATATACATTGCCCCACTTAAAACAGGGTGGAAAAGGCTCACACATGCAGATTTTGTGAAATGTGTGTCATCCATTAGCACAGTTCATGGCGTGTGCTCTGATAGGAATTTAAAAGGATCTTTACTGCACATCACATGCTATGTGCTGGAACATTACTTTGTTACTAAATTGTGGTTCATTGTGTGTGGCCCCTTTTCCAAATAAAAATAGATCACATCTTAAGAACTATCTGAGCACCTGCCTCTGTTTCTACATTCTTCTGATTGCAGAAGATAAGAAAAGCAGGGATATGCATGATATCAGAAAACAAGAACCTAAAAAAATGATTGTGAGAATATGGCTAATTAATGTATAATTTTGAATTTGAGACATGTCATCCAGGTGGAAGAGGAAAATCATAAATACAGGATACCTCAAAAGAATAGTCTTAATTACACCATGGACTACTGAAT
The DNA here is from genome assembly GCF_047511655.1 of Castor canadensis. Taxonomy (NCBI): domain Eukaryota; kingdom Metazoa; phylum Chordata; class Mammalia; order Rodentia; family Castoridae; genus Castor; species Castor canadensis. The sequence continues at coordinate 127,682,484 of NC_133395.1, read as the reverse complement.
AAAATGATTACATTTTCTACCTTGTAAATTTCATACAATTAAATGCAGTGGTGTCACCTTATAAAATGTTTCAATTTTAAAATTATTTCAGTTCATTTGCTCAGAAAAAAACATAAGCACAAATTTACCAAGTATCACCCAAATCTAGTCATTCGAGTTCTAAAGAACTGACTTGGATGTTAGTTGTGCTTGTCTGAGCTTCAATAGATCTTGACATATTTAAGTAGCTATTAAAATTGATAACATCAGGGATGATAGCCCCGCTAGAGAAAGGCATTCAGTCACACTTTATTTATTCCCATTCTACATTACAGATGTATTTTTCAAAATACTTAATATTGGGGGAAGGGATTCCAATTTTTATACTCTGCAACCAAAAACTTTTAGCAATCCAATGGAGCCATTGTGTCACACATCTTATGATGATACTGAATTCTCTGTGTCAGGCATGGTGAAGACCAGTATGGGCCAGGTTCATCTGACCTCGTTGTTTAAATCTTACTTTGTTTGAGGAGACAAAGAGTGACTGTAGTTATTTAACTGGGATCAGTTGTACAAGAACCAAAGTCTTGCTACTTTGCATTAGGACATATGGTGTACCAGGGGATATTTCTGAAGTTGAAAAATGTTTCAGGCACTACCTATGGCACCTCCTCCTAATCATGGGTATCATGTAGCAAGACAAAAAGCTGAGAGGTCAAAGCCAAGGAAAATAGAGCCACGACCGTGAGGATGACCTCAGATCCATTTGTGAATCTTCCTTGCATTGTTATCTTTGCCGTTATAATTAAACATGATCATTTCTAATAAGACAGGTTCTTCCTCTTAATTAACTAGTCCCCAGCAGTACATTTAGCACCCTGGAAGCTGCATTAATTCCATGTCATTAGGGTATCATCACTTAGCACATTATAGCATTGGTGTTCATAAGGTACCCTAGGGGTATAAAAAGGAAATGAAATAACCGTAAGGAGAGTTCAGTCATAACTTCTTCCTCACAACCAAATATCACTCTGGCTGGAGGACCTACAGGCTTCTGATCCATCTTACACCACCTTTATTCCAGGTTTAAGATGTGGGAAAGCCAGATGGGCACTATGACAACAGAGATTAGAGCTGATGTCAGGATGTCATGTAGTTCAATAGAGAGATTTCCTATTCAAGGAACTTGTTATAAAGGTATAGAAAGGGCTGAAAAGTCAAATACAGTGAACAGTAAGGTAACCTGGTAATAAGTGACCAGAGGAAGGCTCTACCCATCTTCCTGTGTTCCTCGTGGCCACTAGTAGACTGCTAACACTGGCTTAGCTTATAGACCACTAGTAACTAACCCTTTGTACAAAGACCATAGCTAATGACATTAGGCAGAGACACAGGAAGAAAGGTTGTCCAGAGAGAGACAAATCTAGTAGAAAACACAGCTACTGCCCAAGACAACACCCACAGCAGAGAGAGGGCAGGAGAAAGACTTTGCATTTCCTTTCCTCTCAGCCTCTTAGCTCCTGTTGCTGCCTTCTATTGGCAGAACCCTGCCAAAAGCCATGAAGGGAACCTGGACAATGGATTTTTCCAGCCTTGGGAACACAGAGCATAGCAGGGTCAGAGCAGGACTGAAGAGGGAAGGAGGCCGTCAGTAAGCTGGCAGTGTCCTGTACCATGTTCAAAACTGGCAGAAAGAGAAGGTAAGCATGTTACAAAGGGAAGCCAGCTGAGGTCAAAGCTCTGAATATGACAGTTTGGGTTCACATAATAGCTCCACTATTGCTGTGTTTCCCGGGACACGCCTCTTAAACTCTGAGTACCAGTTGCCTCGTCTATAAGTGAGAATAATAGAACTTGGCTCAGGGTCATTTTGAGGCTTGTGTGAGACTCACATAAAGCACAGATGACTGTAGATTGACTTTAGGTGAAATGGGGACATATACAACAGTGGGAGATAAAGTGTAGACTTCAGATGCAGAAAGAATCAGAGGTGAGTCCCTGCTCCACCACCTTACAGCTAGGAGGACATAGGACAGTCAGTGACAATCTCTCAACCTTAGTCCTTTCATCTATGAAAATGGGGATCGCTTGGAATCAGTCACTGATTTGTTCATTCAGTAAGAGTTATGGTTTCACAACCTCTTGTAGCTTAGATTCTAGCTGGAGGAGAAACTGACTAGGTTAATGTCATCCTTTGGTCAGTGCTATGAATTAAAAATAAAGCAGGGTTCTGTGACAGTTTCAGCAATGTCGTGATTTAGAGGGAAGTAGTTTTAAGCTAAAGACCTAAAGGTTTTAAAAAGACTTTAAGTAAAGCTGGGAGATGCTCTGCTATATAAGCAGAAGACACAGGGTATGCAATGGAGCCCAGACATGCAGGAGGCTTGTTGGCTGTGGCAAGGATTTGGAACTTAAGAGAGAATGAGTTGTTTTAACTTAGGAATAAAGATAGCGCAGGAGCTGATGAGTTTGAAGTGAGCTCAGGTGGTAGGACGGCATGTTCAAGAGAAGGCTATTGCTGGGGCCCTGATGATGGTTGATGGGGTCAGAAGCAAGATGGCAGCTCTGAAGAGGGAGGCTTACAGTAGAATTAGCAGGACTCAGAGATGAACTGAATGGGAATGCTATGATGAGGAAAAGGAAAATGACAAAGAATGACTCTCACGTTTTTAGTGAATTCATCTGAGTATTGAAGAGCCATTGGAAAGAAAACTGTATGAGAGACAGGTATGTGGGACAAGGGAGAGAGGGAGGCCCCTAATGTAACCCTTAGCCTTAGTAAGTGAGATGTTTTGAAGACACTGCAGGAGAGACGACTGGTGAAGTCTGCAATTGGATATATGCCCTACTCTTTTGGATAGGCCAAGAGAAAGAGTGCTACTCATGAGCTATGAGTCTGAATATCATGTTTATTAAATGTTTCAGCCCCAGGAAACAGCACAGACAAAGGAAAATATACTCATTCAGAAGAAGGGAAAGTCCACCACTCCTTTCAAACAGTTGCAAATTTTCCCTCTGAACTGCTTATATTACACTTGTGCAAACAAAAATTGGCCATATGCAAAACAGTTTTGCCTGCTGGTGTAGAATGATTTAATATGTCTTTTAGGAAAAGTGTGGAACACATTTGAAAGTTCAGAAAAATCTGTTTTCAATTCATTAATGTTACCGTGGATTTTTGGGGGCAAGAGGCTCTGTCTTTTATAAGCAAATAAAACAGACTGGCTAAGAAACAGAAAAAAAAAAAAACGAGCTCTCTTCTCAAGTGCAAAATAGGGAGGTGGAAGAAAATAAATGCCAATTTGACCAAAGAATTAGGCCAAAACTTTTTTCGTGTGAATACAATCTACAGTATACATCAGAGACAGAGCTCTCTCAAGTCTGCCAACTTGAGACTTTGACAACGGTAACTAAACCAAAAGGTTATACACCCTTGGGGAAATCATGGGCATTTCACAAACAGGTTCTTCACACTCTACAAAGAATCAGCAGCTCGCTACCCTTCTTACCTCCAAACCAAACTTTCAGCCTTGTATGTACAAAGGACAGGACCCAATGGGATCGTTTTTATATGATCATAAATCTGAGTAAGTCTTCTGAGCCCCCAGGCTGAGGGAACATGGAGCGTTTGCCTGGAATATTTTCTATGGAGAACTTCTTCTCTGCCTGGGCCTGCCATAGAGTAACAGTGTTGGCATTGGTAAAATTCGATGAGGTTGTGTGCCCCACGTCTTTGACCACCAACATGCCCTCTGCAGAAAAGCCTAGGCTAAATAGAGTCTGTGTACTATTACTCACTTACTCCTGAATTTTTGTGGGTGGTTTGTGGTGACTTATGAGATGTGAGTGAGTTCCATATGCTGGAAGCTGGCGTTAAGTGAATAAAAATACACTCAGTCTGGCAAAGAGATGAGTATGCACACCACAGAGGTATTTTGGAATATGCTGCCTAAACTATAAATACAGGTTAATGGCCACAGCACCTGCAACAATATATGGTAATTAAAGTCATTGTAAAAGCCATGGTGTGTGTGTGTGTTTGTGTGTGTGTGTGTGTGTGTGTTTAAACTACCATCTTCCTGGGAAGAAAGAAAGGGAAAGAGGAAAGAAGACTGCTATTTACCTCTACTCAGGATTTACTTCAGAACTTTCTTACAATAAATGAAAACAACTTTCTTTAGAATACTTGTTCCTTTTCAGAGCACATTTCCAAGTTTTCCCTTTTTAAAAAGATTACCAAGTGTATGCACAAAAAAGGGAAAAACTTTTCTGGAAAATATTGTTAAAAGTAAATGAGTGTGGATAGATGAATACTCACACTATAGCATAGGAAGCAGAGGAAAAGTCTTTTCTGTATTTGTTTTTTGGATGCGGGTAGCGGGAAGGATTTCCCTATGTAGCCCAGGGTAGGCTGGAATTCACTATGTAGCTCAGGCAGGCCTTGAACTCACAATCTTCCTGCCTCTGCCTCCAGAGTACTGGAGTAATGTCACTTCTGTATACCTGTATACTCTGAAGACTAAAAACCAAAAGTTTTGCACATTTTCTATTGGATAGATCCTTGTGAAAGTCAAACTTTAATCAATTGATAAACCCATCTGGAAGGGAATTTTTTTTCTAATTTATGCTAAAATGTTACTCTCAACTACCAAGAATATTCAGATTACTTATTTTAATTAATTAGATGACATATCATATAAACACTTACCTACGTTTTTATTACAAAACTCACACATTTTTGAGAGCTTTTAAACTTGAAAATAAGTTATACTATTAGCAAGAGAACTGCTATATCTTCTAACTAATTCCCTTTATAGAAACAAAAAATATAATAATCTATAACCCATCACAGCTGTTTGGCTAGAATTACCAATTACCTTCAAATGCCTTAGAGATACTGTCCAGATTTTTACAAGTCGGCATAGTAAATTTTTAAACCAATTTTCTTACAGAGGACTGATAAGATTTAAAACCTTTTAGGCATGTGATGACGTACTCAACTTAAACAACTTGAATATAAAATCACGGCTTTGCATAACTGGAGGAAAAGGGAGACAAGAATTAAAAATAAAGCACAACCCAAAAAGCTGTGATTATTTTAAAAAGCATTTATATTAAGTTTGGAAATCTGCTTTTTGCTTGCATTTGAATATGGGTGTGGTGGATTTATGGGAATTCATGTTGAACAAATCACAAAGCCTAGTGACGAGAAGCAGGATATTAGACATTTGCAGTCTCTCCTTGTGCCCACCTCTAATTGCTCCTGAAGCCCCTGCATTTGGGGGAGGCTCTGCTATCATTCAGAGACTTGTAAGGTTTCCAGATAGGTAGTTATTTGTGTGCCTTCCCAGCACCTCCAGAGGCAAAGTAAATAAAGGGGTTTTAAAAGTGACAGCACTTTAAATAACCAGATTAGGTAAAAATCAATCGGAATCGCTCAGGAAGTTGATAAAGCAATTACTTAAGTAGAGTCAGTAGAGGTGTGGGGGTGGGGCAGCTGTAGGAGAAGCTGGTGGTGTACATCATCCCTAATGCAGATGAATGAGTCGGCTATAAAGTTATCAAGCACACCTACACACCTGCCTGCCCTTCACTGACACCCCATAGGCATTACTATTAATCTTCTTTACTCTTTATTATAGTTTTGCTCACATCACAGTAATTTTTATTATTACCTTAATTGTACATATTTATGGGACAGGGCATGATAATCCAATCCATTGTATACAATGTGTAATGATTAGGTCAGGGTAGTTAGCAATTCCACCTTCTTAAACATTGCAAAATGCTTTTTATTGGGCACGGAGGGGAGGCTCAGGTCTATAATTGCACCTATTCAGGAGGTGGAGATGAGGAAGATTGTGAGTCAAAGCCAGCCCTGGCAAAAGTTCAGAAGACCCCATCTCAGTGAAAATAAACCTGGGTGTGGTGGGGGGTACCTTTCATCCCAGTTTTGCAGGAAGTGTAAATGGTAAGATCACAGTCCAGGCTGGCCCAGGCAAAATCACGAGAACCTACCTGAAAATAACTAAAGCAAAAAAGGACTAGGGTTATGGCTCAAGGGGTAGAGCCCTGCCTAGCAATCGCAAGGTCCAGTACTGCCAAAAAAGAGAAACGTTCATGATTCACCTGCAATAATGGCTCCTTCTTCTTTGAACAGAGGAGTGTGCCTCCCTTATCCTCACCTGTCTGTTTTGCCAGTTTTGGGACTGCCTCCTGATGCTCCCCGATACGTGTGAAACGGTGTGCACCAACCTGTGCTGCCCCTCTCACAGGTACTACCAAGCCTCGGATGAAAGCCACCCACTCAATGACTGCACCTGCAACTGTGACATGGACTGCAGCCTATTTGAGTCCTGCCATGAGACCAGCGAGTGCCTGGAGTTGGCCATGGAGATCTCAGAAATCTGTTACCGCTAACATGATAGAGGGACCGAGGTTTCCATGTGCACAAATGCGAGGACTATACACAATTCTTGGAAGCTCTAGGCCTTTTTTCCTTCTGCACCTGTCTGGGAAAGCTAGTATTGTCAACTCCATGGTCTTATTCCAAATTCCACAACCGCATGGCTTGCTGAAAAATACAATTCTTGATCACACGTGATGAATGAATCATAAATACTCTTAAATGCCATAGGTACAAGATGTTTCTTGCCTATAAAATAGTATGCTAAACCACTCTGTGTTCATGCACTTGGCAGCTCGCCTCATGAATTCAACCTCATTCACAAATTCAGGACAAATTAGTGCTTTCTTGTAGAATTGACATACATTAGCTCGTCTTTCTAATGGACTCATGCATAAACATTACGCATTGTTGGTTATTATTAATAATGTATTGTATAACATCATTTTGTAATTAAAAATTTATTTATACACTCTCTTAAAATTCACTTATACGTACAGTTTAGGTAGGAAAGGGAATTAAATGAATTAGAAACCATGTTCCTATAATTACAACAGATGTCTCTAAGCCCTCTCCAGTGAATTTTGAATCAAGTATACTTCAAGAGAGTACTATAATTCTAGACCATATTATTATATGTGTATGACTATGTCATTACAGATTATACATGTTCTTAATTTCTACAGACAGGTTCTTCTTTATTCTAGTAAGTGTATAAATGAGAAATAATGTACAAGTTTCAAGAAAATGATCTCTGATAATCAATTCTTCATTCTCCTCATTACTGTTCAACAGGTATAATAAGTAATGGGATATTAAAACAGAATTATTTCATTTTATTAAGCTATAACTTGTGTAGGTACCCAAAATAAATGCATATGCAAATACTTACATAGCTCTGAGTTTCTTAACATAGCATGTACTTAGGAAACTATAGTTTTCTTTTTACTCATAATTAATAAATAATTATTAATTAATAAATAATTAATTGAACACTTCTCTATAGTTATAATATTTTTAAAGTTATGATGTAAGATGGAAAGTGACTTTTTTAACTTGACTAAATGAAAACAAGTGACTTGTGGGGGAATTGGATGTAGGTTGAAGTTCATTTGGAGTTTTGACTTTCTATAGGCATGGTTCCATAGCCATGAAGGAAATACATTGCTTATTAATTGTGTTTATATATTTCCATGGAGATATATCAATATATTCATTAAATTTTAAAAGCATAACATTATCAAATAACTTTTTAAAAACCCAGAAAAGTGAAAGTTGAGTTTTTGTGACCTAAGGAAACAACAATAGCAACAAACTCCAAAATACCTGGTTTTTTCCCCTGCCAAAAAGTGACATTTGTTTCTATTGTAAATTAGCACATTTTTCTAATCTTCGATAAATTCATCCAACATTGAAATGTCTTAATCTTAAAAAAATATTTTTTAAGCTGCCTCTGGAAGGTATTTGTCTACTCATGGCTTATTCCTGACAGCACGGTGCATCGTGGTTAATGTCAGCTTCCTTCCTGTTTGATTATTATGTTATTTACAAAGCACAGAGCATGAATGCCCTACTTCCGTCCTGAAACACTTCTTCCTCCCTGCCTTTCAGAAGATGAAAGACACATCTATGTACTCTATGCATAGAAATTGCACATCATTTAAAAAAAGGAATAACCAGAAGGGAACCTAGGGCTCTTCTTGTCTAACACCCTCATACGTCTTAGAAGGAAAAGGAGGCCCCAAGAACTGGTCAATCCAAGACCACACCGTGCGTTCATGGAAGTGCTGAGACTCAGACCCCAAGGTCTGATGTTCTGACTACACTGAATTCCTCCATAGATCTTTATTTCTTTATGCAGCTGGTACATAGCAGTTCAGCTGTTCCAACTATTCACAAACTAAAATACTACTTGACTGATTCATGAACAGGGGTAACCATGAATGTCCTTGGGCTTTCTCCACATCCCAGCCACTTTCACCCCCTTCAAGCATATTTTATCATGGTCTGGTCTCTACAGGAAGAACATCTGGCCCTGTGGGGGTCCCTGGAACCTTATCCCCACAACATGGTACCTGGCATCATTGATCATCATGTGCTATATTGGTATTAAATATTTTAATAATCATTCCCTCACTCTTTCAAATCTGGATACCCTCAAGTGATGTCAAGATGGTGCATTTCCAATGTTAATTTGATGTTTGTCAATTACAGAAATAAAAATCACCAAGTCTTATTTTATGATGTGTTCAGAATACTCTAAGATCTTTCTGTGGCCTTGCTTTCCACGGTTTGTTAACTTGTTCCTCACTTTCAGAAATCACTGTGCTATAACAAAAAGGGTCGGTTATACAAAGTGTGAAATTTCTTTTCTTTATAACCAATAATAAAACATCATCCTTTTTGCAAACATGAATAGCTGTTTCAATTGAATTCTTACACAATAAAACAAATGCAGCTGGGAAAATACAATTGCAAGGCTATGGCAGATCAAAAAATAATGTGGTTATTGATTAAATACAAATATCAGAATCTGAGAAGGCTAAGGTATTTTGTGCAATGATGAAGGCCTGTGATTACTAATAAAGATAATATTGCTCTTTTAGGTGGGGCTTCTTAGAGAATAGAAGATTCTGATTTAAGAAGGCATATTACAATAAAGAGATTTGAGGACACAGAACTCTTATTGAGAATGGAGAACAGATTTTCCTCCCCACAGCAATATAACTATATAGTTACATTGTCTTTGCTTTGCTCAATGGATTTTCATAAAACCATTGCTTCTCTAAAAGCCGACAAAATATGGAAAGCAATGAAGAAATGAAGTTACATTTAACTTGCTAATGAAATCTTCCCACTACATGAACTGATGGGCCTACAAATTAATTATCAATGCAGGACAATCAAAGTTAATAGAGTGAAAGCAATTCAGTTTTTTTTTTCCAAGAGGATAAAAAAGCATATTCAGTCAGGAAAACTTAACAAATAGGAAACATCAAGTGAGAGCATTTCAACATATTTTTCAAAGATAAATGTGTAGGCAGAAAATGGTTGAAGGACAGATTTCATTACCCAAAGCCAGTGAGCTTCTCTATCCACAAACTGGTAGAAAAGAATTGTATGTACTAAGATACTCAGCTTTCTTCCCTAGAGCAAATACTGAATAATCAACTTATAAAGAGAAAAGGTTTATTTTTGGCTCATAGTTATGAAGGTTCCATCCATGACCAGTTGACTTTACTGCATTTGAACTTGGGAGCAGACAGACCATCATGGCAGGGAGTCCATGGCAGAGCAAAACTGTTCACTTCACGGTCAGGAACCGAAATAGAGAAGAAAGTGTCATCCTACAATCCATTTCGAGGGTTCACCTTCAATGACCAGAAGGCCTCCCACTTGGCTCCACCTCTTCAAGGCAGCCAAGCTGGGGCTCCAGCCTCCACCACACAGGCCTTTGGGGGACACAGCAATACACACATGTAAAGGAGTTCTGGCTGTAACAGTTTTGCCCATGAAATGTTAAGTTTCCTCACACCATGCAAGCTGATAGCCTCTGATGAAATGTAGACACTTGGTTGTATAGTTTGTTGGGTGTTCTTTGAAGAAGAGATCTGAGTAATATCCGCACACACTTGGCCACATATAGCTTCATGTGGGCTGTGTAAAAATGCAAAGAGAATAGGAAATTGGATGATTTTTCTAGGGATTATAAACAACATGGGGCTAAAATTGTATTATCAGGATCTTTGTGAGAGGTCTAGATAGCTCCTAACATTATGGTGGAGACCAGGTGACAGTTTCCTTCACGGTGTGGGCAGGTAAGGAACAGAGATAAGGGGGAAAACATACATCATTATTTATGTAACAATGTTACCTTTTGTTCTACCATCTTGATGTGCTTTACAATTCTGCTTTTGCCACCATCTGTAAACCGTGATTCTCAACTGGGGGGCAATTCTGCTTTTCTTCCCATTTGGCAAAAATCTAAAAACATAACTGGTTGTCATAATGGAGGGAAGGTGGCTGTGACTAACACCCAGAGAGCAGAAGGCAAGAGAATTGCTTAAACACACATCCCCCGAAAGAAATATCTTAAGGTCAGTGGTGTAAGTTTGAGGAAACCTTGCCCAGAAAGCTTTTCATCCATCTCGATCATCATCAATTTACCTTGAAAATTTGAAATTAGAGTTGCCAGATAACATACAAGATGACCAGTTAAGTCTGATCCAAATATTTAGTATAAGTATAGCCACACTATCACATATTTACACTACAAAAGTGATTTTTCATTTATTTGAGATTCTAATGCAACTGTTGCCTTGAGAAAGGGTCTTGGCTACTTGCTAACTTGGTAACTATAGTTTACAAGTGTACATTCTGAGGAGGTTCTACAGATGGGGTAATCCCTATTTAGCTCTCTACTAGCTTCCCCAATAGGAGGAATGGTTTTTCTCTTCAGTCAGAGGCCAGAACATTCATCAGCCCATATTTTACAATTGGTGGTATGATTTAAGACAGATCAGAGGAGTCTAGTTTAAAGATTAGTCCCAAAGCATTTTCCTTCCTTCCCATGGCTGATTGACAGCCACTGCCTTGGGCTAAGCCATACAAGTTTCTGTTTCCTGCCTCACACCTTGATCTGCAACTTAGGAGGACCTCAGCCAAGGACTACCTTGATTCGAGGGGTAGAAAGCTGGTATAGTTTGTATCTTAGGTGTCCCTCAAAGTCATCTGTTAAAGTCTTGGTCCTCAGCTTGATAATCTTGGGAAATAGTGGACTCTAAAATGTGAGGCATAGTGGGTAATCATAAGGGAAATGGCATTGAAGGGGATAGCTGGATTCCAGAATGTTCTTCTTTCACTTCCCATCCATGAAATGAGAGGTTTTGCTCTGCCAGATGTTCCACACCATGACATACTGCCTTGCCACAAGAATAAAAGCAACAGGACCAACCAACCATCCATGGGCTGGGACCTCCAAACATGTGAGCTAAAATAAACCTTTTGTTTTTCTAAGTTGAGTATTTCAGGTATTTGCTTAAGTAATGGAAAGCCAAATAAGACAGTAACAGAAGTTCACAGTTAAGCCTTAAGGTCCAAACCCTGTGTTTTAGGTCAATCCTTGGCTGAAAAACCCATTTTGAGTGGTGCTTGCTCACTTACGTGGTGCAAGCTTGTATTTGCCTCTGTGAAGCTCTTTTCCTTTCTATATATCTTGTCCTGTCAGAGCAATGGGAGAGAGGATAAGATGGAGACATTTTCTAGTCACAGATATCAATACTCTCTAGTTACACTCCAAATTCACAATATACTCTAAGTTTATTGTTAGGGTTGAATCCAAGCAGTTATGTATCCACTCCCTACATTATTCTTATTCATATGTGTTTTATACATGAAAAATATTTTCATAGAAAATAGTTAAGTGCTTTATAGATATTATCAGATTCTCTGACCAGTCCTAGAAATAGATTCTGTTATCTCTATTTTGTCAGTGAAATAGAGCCTTAAAGAGATTATGCAACTTGCCCAAGATTATACAGTAACTAAGCAAAGTTTGAGCCTAGGTGAATTAATTCCAAAACTCATGCTTGTAATTACTCAAGGCTAAAAATTTACCTGTGAAAAATGATCAGCTCAAGACAAAGTTCAAGTATTCACTTTTAAAGCAATCAGAAAAGTATAATGACTGTATGTTCAAAGAAAAACATATTCACTGATAGTTAATGTCTTCAGAGTTGTTATCCTATGCAATGATTAGAGTTTGGAACATCTTCAAAATGCTTTTAAGATACGTACCCAATAAGTAATAAATGCAAAGTCAATGTATTGCAATTTAATCCTTATGTCAGTGGCTTTGCCTCACTCTTCTAGGGTTACAAAGGCTTACCTTTTAGTGTTCCACTTTAGCAAAGCAACTTTGATCTTTAGTTCAATCCATTGTGTGCACAGCATCCAGGCCAGCCTCTCATCAGCATTCCACCAGAGGGTTCTAGGAGCATGAATGGTTTTTAATCAGTCAACAACACTATGGTCAACCAAATGCATTCTGATCTTAGACCTTTTATCTCAAAAGCTGTGCTGAATCCAAGGTCACGGTAACCTCTTTTATGGTTTATTGTTCCTCAAATGTACTTAGAGTGAATTTACAAAGCCACAACTTATTTTGTGGATACAGAGCTTTCATTAGGTTGAGCCCTCCCTAACATCCTCTTTGTTTCCTCTTTCAGCACTTTCTGCCTACGGGGCCTCACTTAATAGCAAGTTCCCGTAAAATTAGAAAGATAAAACAAAATAAGAATATTGAGCAAGATTCAGTAGCTAAGTTAGTCTTCATTTGTCATTGAGGCTCTTCAGAAAGCCACATTAATGTTTCAAATGGCTGGACTACTTTGCAACACAAAGTGGAGGACACTACATTCAGGAGGAAGGAAAGAAGCAAGGATGGTATCAGGGTCACCACTCTGCCATAGCTACTATTATATGATGGCAGATGTGGGCATGGCAATAACCCAGCTGGCTCATAAAGTGAGTTTGTGGGGCTGTCCCCAAGGAGGTAAGGTGAAGATAGAGTTCTAATGCTACAGAAAGGCCTCCACAGATCCAGAGGCCTCAACAAATTCCTATACTCCCTAAAGATATCTTTAGCTCATTTCCTCCATGCGCGCTCTCTCTCTCTCTCTCTCTCTCTCTTTCTTTCTCTCTCTCTTTTGATGTTTTTGGTGGGACTAGGGTTTGAACTCAGGGCCTCATACTTGCTAGGCAGGCACACTACCACTTGAGCTACTTCTCCAGTCCCTTGATAACTTTCACTCTAACCAATAACAGGTATGAATTTATAGCTTTGTTTTACAAATTACACTTTATAATAATGTATTTGAAATTATTTTGAGAGTGAAAGTGTGCATGTAGCACCAAAAATCAACCAGCACTGATACTTGCCTAATAGTCTGGCAAACATGAATTTAAATGAAAGTAAGAGTAAAAACAATTAGGTGACCAGTTAGGAGACAACTGGTCAACTCCAGGTAAGACCTCATAGCGCCTTGGACCAAGATGGTGGTGGTGAAGTGAGTCTGCAACTTATTGAGGAGCAAATAAAAGTGCCACTAAAGAACAGCAGGGGGTTATGTGATTAAAGTAGTGGAAGAAGGAAGATTGCCATGTGGCAGCATGCACACAAATTAAAGCAAGAGAAACTACAGACTGAAAAAGGAGCCATTGCAGAAAGGCATGGAGCGCTAAAGGCTTGAAATAGGATGGTGACAGGGAAAACAGGAGAGAAGAGATGGATGGGAAAGAAATTAGAAAAGGACCATTAGTCCTCTCTCAAACTCTTCTTATTTTAAGACTCAAATATTCCTCACTATCTATCACATATATGAGTCATGAAGCCATTATTTTCATTAGGGAAGAAACGGGCTGGGGAGGGGGCAGTTCTATTCCAAGTGGAAAGTCAAGGTATATATTTAGCTACATTAAGCCAGCCTTCTGCTGCTCTGCACACTGATGTAATTCCAACATAAAACATAATCTATAATATTCCAGGGGAACAAATCCAATTCTTGGTCATATAAATTTTCATATAAGTCCATCACAATTCATTCCCAAAACATCTCATTCTCTTTGAAAGCTGGAGCTGCAGCAAGTGATCAAAAAGTGTATTTTAAAATTGCTCTGGAATTTCCAGAGATGCTAAATCTATCCTGCCTACAGTGCAGGACCAATCCCCCAAACTTTAAATCAGAGGTAAAGCATTTTATGTTTTCAAAGATATATTCCTCAAAGTTTATCATGGTGTATTAAAGTCAAATGTGAGTTATTACTTACCAAATCTGGAGCTGATGTCTCTCCTTGATTGCCCTAGGTAGGCGAGAATAAGTGTCTTCCATGTGACATATTTTTTACCTTTTCATCTGCCTCTTGCTATTTACAATAGAGTGAAAAATAATAGCCAAGGAGTAACTTTGCTGGGTTGGACGAAGTGCAAATCCCCTCTGACTGTACTCTAAATTGTATTCCAGGCCCCTGGCAACTTCTCCTGTGTGCAAAAAAATAATGGAAACCGACTCTCCTTAGCTGGATGGGTCCTGTAGGAATAATCAGTGAAAAGTCATCAGATGAACCTTTAGCACATTTGCATCAGCTTAGAACCCAGAGTGTGCATTATTACATCCTCCTGCCCTTGCTTGAAATTTCTGTGCAAGGAAGGCAGCTATGCCATGATCCAGATGCCCCAGGAAACTGTAGAATGCACAGAAATTTTGTAGTTAACATTATCTATATGGAAAAAAAGCCCTGCCTCCCAGTTTTATCTATTGTAAACAAAGCAATCTGGGGTAATTCAAGATTCCTTCTAACAGCTGGGAGAAATGGGGAAAACAGAGGTCATCCTTGAGTTTAAAATCACCTTAGAAAGGTTACACTTCCCTGTAGTTAGAGGCCATGTACCACTGCAGCAATGCAATATAAATCCAATGAATCCAAGGAGTACCTTATAGGTTCACAATGCCCAGAGCCCTCTCTTTTGGTCTTTGGGGTGCTTCAGCTATTAGGAAACTCCTGACCACAATGCCCTGTTATAATCGAGCATATTCTATAAAAAGGATTTCAGTTATCCATGTTCTAACAGATAAGAAGCTTGCAGTCTTCACGCAGACACAGATTCAAGTCCAGACACAATTTACTAGCCAGATGTACTGGGTTAGTAATTAGACATCTCTGAAGCTGTTCATTAGTAAATGTGGTCCATTTGACTCTACTCCATTGGGTCACTATGGGAAGTAAAAGGGTTCAACAGGCCACTGTGTAGGATTAGTACATGTAGCACGATCACTAAATTTCATCTCTAAGTAACGTTAGTACCACTACCTAGTTCGTTGGTTTCCATAAAAAGATGTCTATGATTTATTTCTATAATATCTGACCTCACATTATTTTTTTGAAACTCATCTATATACCACCCTTTTCATTATTCCTAGTTACTTCTCCAGAAAATGAACACTTCTAGTTCTCTTGAGTTTTGTTGTTTTAGTTTTTTGAGACAGGATCTTACCATGTAGCCCAGGTTGGCCAAAACTTGAAATCCTGCCTCAGCCCCCCAAGTACTGGGATTATAGCTGTTCATCAGCAGGTGACTCCGTATCTCTTTATTTTTCCTAGTACTCTATACTTTTCTCCAAGAGTGGGATAATACTTACTACACTAGAAAATTTAAATGAGTATTTATTATATGACAAGCACAATATGAACAGTCATTACTACATTATCTCTGGGACTTACCTCAACAACTTCTGAGGAAGGTACTGTGATCCTCATTTTCCTGATAAGAAAAGGTGAGGTTTAGAGAATTTAAATAATTTTCTAAACTCCAAAGCAACATCTTGCCAGCATGGATATTTGAACATTGGAGTCTGAGTCCAAAGACCATGGTCTTAGCAATCTTACCAAAATCAATAAAGAGAACTATTGGACAACCATGGTTGGAGGCCAGCTTGACAATGTGACATTTTGAGGATTTAAAAAGGCTTGGCAGTGGAGTTAGATAAAGATGAGATTATGAAGTGGATTTCTTTGGATCCTCTCAGGACATCACAGAGAAGGCCAAAGGGACTTCCATCACATAGCAAGAAGGACCAGTCAGAGAGTTTGCTATATACTCTGTTTTATGGGGCTGAGGTGGACTGTATCAACTTCCTCCCACGAAATCACAGGGTTGAGCTGCTTTGCCAGCAGAGTGAGAAAGCTGCCTTTGCCCAGAGTGAGTGCAGTAGGGATTGTGGGTGGTTCAGTTGTGGTTGCTTCTGACAAGACTGCATGTGATAAGGTGTCTGGAGACAGTGGTCCAAGAGCTGTCTCATGCTGTATCTCGTAAGGCCATCTAAAGTATCCCCCCATTTGCCTTGGTGGGGTCAGAGTTGAGAATGAAAAATGGTAACTGGAGAAAGAGAAAATCTGCATACCTTTCCTCCAGCAGCAAGTCTACATGGTAGTCCTCAGCTGGAATAGAAGACATTCACTGAATCAAACTCAGAACTATAGTTATTATTATTCAAAAGAGGGTGTGAATTGAGACTATGTTTATAATTCAAATGCTATCTAGAACTAGAGTGAACATAAATGCCTTCCTGTTTGTACATCCAAAGGCCAGGGAAGGACTCCTTTCAATGAAAAGATATAAAAGATGGTGAGAGACAAACGTAAAGTAGCTTTTGCAATGATCCTCCATAAGTACTCCTTGTTCAAGATAACTGAAATTTGTTTTGCATCACTGTGGAGCTTCTAGAGCTTCCCTTTCAATCAAGAGAGGTCTAGAGAGTTTGAATTCTGATCTCATTCTCACCATACTCCAACCCATTGCTGTCTATTAAGTAAATCCATTCCAACAATTAGGAAACCTTTGGAAAAAAAAAATTCCAGTACTGGGATGGAGATGTTGCTCAAGTGGTAGAGGGCCTGACTAGTAAGCCTAAGGCCCTGAGTTCAAACCCTATACCACCACCAAAAAAAAAAATCCCATTACTGAAAATGAAGAGATATTGCTGGGATTTGCTTTTTTGCAATGGATGGATGTATAGTCATATACACTAAGAAGAACTATAATTTTAATAAACCCTCTGGTGCTTAGAGTAGCTTGGTGTGACTTCTGTTGTAATGAGGATAGGATTTCTCTGTTTTAGGTGCAGGGAATCACAAGATACGGAATGAATGGGTCTCTGTAGGTACATTCTACAGTCAGGATGTGGTACAATCCTGACTCTAATGGTTCAGGACCATAGCATCATCTTTTTCAAATGCCCCATGGAAGAGTTTAAATAGAAGGTGAAATTGATTTTAGATGGTACATTCTGAATCTGCCATACTTGGAGTAATTCTTTTTTTCACCATAAGAAAGGAATTTCCAGTAAGCAAGAGCCAGAGATAACCCAAGGGTGAGTCATGCTCTCTGTTGTCCTATAAAATGTATACAATGTCCAGATCTCTGTGCTAGGTTTTCAACCCTCTGCCTAGAGGCTCATGGGAAACCTCAATCACTGGAGAGTTCTCAGTTCAAGAACTAGATGACTCCTTACCTTTAAGGGAGAAGACAGAATGGACACTCGCAGATACAACTGAACACCTGCAAGAAGCTCTCAGGTAAACATTTCAACACGGGAAGGAGTTTCCTAGGCTTTTTTATTGTTTAGCCTGAGATAAAATAGGTGCCATGGATGAAATATTAATATGGCAAGTCCTTGTGTGGTAAAATTCAATTAAGGCTTTCTTTGGGAAATCAAGGCAGGTTCAAGCTTTGTGGCATGTCATGCCTAAAACTTGGGAGAACCTTTTCAAGAATCAAAGCTGAACAATCATCTTCATTTTGCAATGTTTCAAAAACATATTGATATGTTGAAAGGGGCTCAGCACAAATGAGGCATCCAGAAACTTAAGTTCATTAGCTTCAAGGCAAATCACTTCTTTTTTGGAACATAATAAAGCAAGTTTGGGTCAGACATGGTGGTACACATCTGTAACCCCAGTTATGCAGGAGGCAGAGGTAGGAGGATCACAGTTCAAGTCTAGCCCTGAGCAAAAAGTGTGAGACCCTTTTTTACTTTAGTAGCTCAAGTGGTACAGCAAGCATAAGACTGAGCTCAATCCCCAGTACCACCAATAAGCAAATAAATAAATAAATAAGCAAGTTTCTTGGAATCTATTAATGGAGACCTAGATGTTAAAGCACAGCAAATTGCCATCTAATCAGAAGTAGTCTTTGCAGAGGATATGCATATAACTAGCCTTCTCCTTGGTGTAGACAGTCTTGTCTTATAGAAAACAGGAAGTGGGAATCTGGCCCACCTTGTTTTGGAACAGCACACAAACTACCTTCTGACCATCTGAGAGGTAAAATAGGACGCTCCCAGTTATCTTTTGCTCCGCTTTAGAATTCTTCTCAGGATGCCCCATAAAGGTGACAGATCTGCCTTCAGTTACTCCAGCAAGTACTTACAAGTAGATTACTCAGTGGGAGCTGAGGCTTCAAGTTTCCCTTTGCCTTACTCTATTGTTTTATGTTCTTCTGTTACATCTTTAATTTAGGATTGTCTAAAAATCTAATTGGCTTTTAATCCTTAGGAATTATCATGTGCATTATACATATGATAAGAAACCAAAGAGCACTGAAGAGAGAAGTTAACTATTAAAAATTCACTCATATATAAACATACATGTAAATGGAAACTTATTCAGAATCACATTAAGCAGGGTTAAAGAGTAAAACCCCAGCTGGGTGCCAGTGGTGTATAACTGTAATCCCAGCTATTAGGAATGCTGAAATCAGGAGAATCATGACCGCAGGACAGCCCAAGCAAAAAGTTCACAAGAACCCATCTCAATGGAAAAAAAGCCAGGCATGCTGGCACACGCCTGTCATCTCAAGGCCAGCAGAAAGCCTAAAATAGGAGGATCATGGTCCAATAAGACCCTATCTGCAAAATAACTAGAGCAAAAAGGGCGGGAGGCATGACTCGAGACAGTGCTCCTGTCCCGACAAAGCCCTGAGTTCAAACCCCAGTACTGCATGTCTATATCTTCTTTAGCTAAGCAATAGTGACCTGGAATTTCCCTAAGGCTATATGGCAGCACAGTACTTCCAAACAGATCCTTTGTGGAAGAAGCATTACAGTTCTGGAGGGGGGAAAAAATCCTTATCCATGTATGTTAACTCAGCATTTCCCAAACATATGTTAACCAAAGAACACTGTCTATTAATCTGGGCAAGCACATTTGGAAGATTGGCTTTAGCATTGATTTAACATTTTTGAAGCATCATGGATGATGCATTTTACTGGGCATTATAAATTCTTTTAGACAGTTACACAAGACAGTTTTCAGAGAAAACAAAATGACCCAAACCCCATCTTTGCAACCATGCTGCTTCAAACATGAATCTGGACCCTCATGGAGACCCATCTGCGTTAGCTCACAGAATGAAGTGTTGGGAATCTTTTCAACATGACATCCAAAGAAGCCTGTGATTCTGCCATGGTGAACAGTGCTAGCTCTCTCTCTGTCTCTCTCTGTTTCAGAGTGCACAACTCCATCTCTCCTTGGCCTCAATATCCTTCTACATAATCTGTGCTCTGATTCTTTTTTTTTTTCTTTTAACTGCTCTCAGTTTGGGAACTGAGAAAGTGCTCACTTATTTATTGAATTAGGTGAGCATTAGGTGTTCATAAGGATAGAAGACAGTGACAAATTTGGGAGGGGGTGGTATTCATTCGCATATGCCACTATTTAGTGACAAGCTTATTTCAACTTGGATCTACCTTTGGCTCAAACTTAGGCACCACAGGGACACTTTCACTGGCTTTCAGAGAAAGCTGTTCCCCAAATAACGAAATGCCCATAACTTAGACGCAAAGGCATTCGTGAAGTCAAAGGTTCCCTTGCATATTGGCAGTGGATCTATTTGAAAAAGGAACTGTTTTCAAACTCACAAAAGTCACTGCCTCTGAGAAACACCCTGCTCTGTGGGCTACTGGGATTATTTTTAATTTAATTCCGGGATAAGCCATTTCACATGAACCAGTGAGATGAGAGAAGTGTAGGCAACATCTATTCTGGGAACTGTGGAATGTTTTGTCCTTCATGGTTTCTGAATACTAAAAGGGACCAAAGAAATAAAACCATTGTGCACATTTGTAATAATTTCTTTGGACGAGTAATTTTAATTTCCCAGGTCTTCGTTTCCTTCCCTAGAATGTGGCGATCACATTCACCATTCAACTATAGTGATGATAAGACGAGGAAGGGGATGGAAACCGATAAACAAGAGGCTGTTGTGTGTAGTGGCCCATGCCTTGTAATCCCAGATCCTTGAGAGGCTCACCGTTTGAGTTCTGCCTATGCTAAAAGCTATGGAGACTCCAACTCAATAAAAAAGCTGTGTGTGTGGCATACCTGTGATCCCAGCTACACGGGAAGCTTAAATAGGATTGTAGTCCAGGCCAGCTCAGGCAAAACTATGAGACCCTACCTAAAAAATAACTAAAGTGAAAAGTGCTAGGGGTATGGCTTAAGTGCTTGAGTGCCTGCGTAGCATGCACAAGGCCCTGAGTTCAAAACCCCAGTACCACACACACACACACACACACACACACACACACACACACACACACACACACACACGACTAGTTCTTCAATGTTTTTGTTTTGTTGGTTGGTTGCTTGTTTTTTTCTTTTGAGGTAGGGTCTCACTTTGTGGCCCAGACTGGCCTAGAACCCCCAATTCTCTAGCCTCACTCTCCCCAGTGTTGGGATTATGAATTGGTACCACCACATCCAACAGAATAGTTATACAGTTAACAGTTCCTGGGTAAGAGGTACCCATAGCAGACCAAGGGTGATACAAATGCCTATGTTTCTCTGAATTGTCAGAGTAAGAGAGACTTTTTAAAGTGTTCAGATTTCAGTTTTGATTAACTTTCATGTCATAGTCTTTTTCTTGTGTGTCATTAATAGAAAATTACTGAAAAAAAAACCTAATTAGTTATTCATCCTTTGAAATTTTGAGCCATAAGTATGGTAAGGGATGGAAGGAAGGAGGGGCTGCTACAGACAGATGCATGAATAGTTAACTATTAAGGGTTCATTCATAATGAACTTGCTTGTAGGTAGGAGCTAAGCCACTATCACCCTAAATTAGGCAGAAATTTACACCCCGATCACAATTCCGCCCTGTCCATTACTCAGAACTGTTAGATTTCTGTTAGAGTAAAATTGAACTAAATTGGGCTAAAGTCTCATTTGGGGAGTTCACTATAAATTTGACCTAAAATCATTGAGATTGAGGTGAAGTTTACAAAAGTGTAGTCTTCATGGGGGAAAACGAACAGACCAGCAATTCCTTAGCCCTCCCTCCATCCTGCGCCAATCTGTTACTTTTACGTCCAACGTCAAAGGCAAGCTCTCCTCTTTCCAATTGTATCCTGAACACTCTCCCCCCATAAAATGCAGTTTAAAGGCCAGCTGCAGTGTGGAGCCTTTCCTCGGAGCCCACAGTTTCAAACAAACGACTGGGCAGAAGCCAGAATCTATATGGGCTCACGAAGACTGTAAAACATTTGGTGCCGAGTGGAAAACGACGTCTGTGAGCTCTGCCAGACGTTTTCAGCTTTCTTGCACCTGTGCCAAGTGTTTCTCGGCTCCCCCACCCTTTCCTCGGGAAGGTGGGGGCGGGGTGGGAGAGATAAGTGAGCTTTCTGGGGGCACATGCCAGAGAGATGGGAAAAGTCATTCCCACCATTAGACACTGGGGTCCTACCTAGTCCCCTTGCTGTAGGTAAAATGAGGACCTCAGGCCAATCTTGGTAGTGGAATTCTGAGCGTTGGAGCATCCTTGACTTCTGCTTATCCTTACAGGAGTTTGAAGACCATTCTCTCTCCTCCACCCCTCCCTACTTTTCCTCTTCAATCCCTTCCTAAAGTCTTAGCTGAACTCACCCCTGCTCATCACTGACCCCAAATTGCCAGTTATTTCAAGGAAATAATTTACACGTTGACACAGTTTGTAACATGCGAAAATATGTGTGGAAGAAAGTATGTGTTTCTTAAAGGAAGAACACCCAAAATGTTTTCGGATGAAAGTGTGAAAATGTCTAAACATAGATGACATGATACAGATCATAAGGAAGTCAATTTGAAATTACCCTGGAATCTTGCAAGAATGTTTTCAAAAGAAGGAGAATTCAGGGATGGGAGGTCTTTCTCCCACTCTGCCCCATAACAGTCCCACAATGGCATATCCATTCCCATGCATTATGTCACTCAATTCGACAACCCTGTGAGGTAAGGAATCTTATTTTTTCCAGGTAACAGATAAGGACACTGAGGATTAAAAAAATTAAACATAGTCAAGTCATACTCCTAGAAAGTGTGGTCTTCTTTGAGTTCTCAAACACAGATAGGCTGAAACAAATCCTTCTTTAAGAAATAACCTATCAGCTCTTGATGCAAGAAAAATCATACTTAGGGATGTGTTTCTTTGGCTTAAAACTTAGGCCACTTTGAAAACAAAGATGTCCTCACAAGACAAAATGTACAGCTTCATCAGCCACTTTACCTTATTAGAGGTGAGAAAAATTGCATCCCTCTTAGGGTCATATTTCACTGGACAGAAAGGACAGAAGCAGCCCTGGGCCACTGCATATGGCAGTGGAGCAAAGACAGCAGGCACTGGAAAAGGGTGTCAAAGAAGTCGCTTGAAAATGTACATTAAATCTTGTCACTTCCTTCAAGTCCTTTGAGTCACCCTCTGTCCCTTTGATAAATTCAAGCTTCTCATCAAAACCTACAAGGCTAGGAAGACATGACCTGTGCACCAGGCCTGCAGCCATGGCAGGCACAGGCTCAGCCCCCTTCACAGAAAGAGCTCTTTCCTACTTCCAGCCATTTGCTTTGGCCCTTCTTTCATCTCTAATTCACCATTTAAGTCTCAGGCATTGATCCTTTCCCCTTGATGCTTCAATTTAAATTGGAGGACCTTTGTTAGCCTCTGTACCTAGGACTTTTCTTTCCCTTCACAGCACTGAATTGAATTTATAACTCTATAGCAAAGGCAGGAATAGTGTTTCCATTGGGCCCCATTGCCTATCACATGACAAGCATAGTTCCTGGTCCACTGCATATGTCATTTAATATTTGTGGAAGGGTAAACAGGGACAGAGATCCACATCAGCAGTCCCTGACTGAGCAGTGAGGCTCAGTGTTTCTGAAAGTCCAGACAAGAGCTCACCTCTGCTTGATCAGGCACTGATGAGACTCCAAGAGAGTCTCACCTATGCAGACATATGAGACCCCATCCTGAAAAAAGGTTGCAGGTTTTAGACTTCTGTATGATAAATGTGTGTGTATAAACTCCTATGCACATATGTATTAGGTCTTTACTCCCTCTCTATAGATGTGCATAGGTAACATACATAATATACATATAAATGAGAAAGTGTAAGCATTGTGATTATTTCCTAAAATCGTCATTATTATTTCAGGACCCACCACAGCCCTAAGAACTTGCTGTGTGCTAGGCACTGGCCTAAGCAATTGATGGACAGTATTTAGTCTGATCGTCACAAAAGTCTTTTTGAAAGGTAATTCTTTCTTCATGTTACATATGAAGACGTGCTGCTTAGCTTAGCACAATGAAAATATCTGTCTGTGTTCCTCAGACCAGGATTAAATGTATGTTTATTCAAAACTTCATAACATCAAGGCCAACTGACTTCTGGTCCTTATTCCATCACCGAAAACACAAAGCAAGCCCCTCTTCATACTCATCTTCTCTCTTATACAGTCACACACACACACACACACCCAAAGCTTAAGTAAAACACTGAAATCTCTCTCGTGATGAGAGGAAAAAGGACTCCACCAGAAGAGGGAAGACCACTGGACTATTGAAAGTGTTCACAGCATCTTATTGTCACTCACAGCCACCTGCTCAGGAAATGAGTGTTTCTTAGGAATCGAGCCTTCTCAGCCTGTCACTATAATCCAGGAGTTCAAGCAGAAGCAGAGATATAACAGAGGATGTCACAACATCCAGTAGGCAGTTAAATAAACTCTTAAATTCTCTGGCACCCCTAAGACACAGTCAGTCATTCTCTTACACAAATAGAGACCAGCTTGGAAGTAAAGTACTGGACTGGTAAATAAAGATCCTGGTTTGTAAGACTCAACTCTGCTATAAATGAGCGTACCGGATTTTAGCAAATAAACAGGCCACAGGCCTCCATAAAGGAGAGTTTGACTGCATTAGGGGTGTAACCAGTGGGGTGCTTCTGCAGGTCAAGTGAGACAGGGTGGTGGCCAAGGCAGCCAGGCAGCCTTTCTGCCAGCTGCTACCACTATGCTGAGGTCTTGGGTCCTACAGTCTCTAATCGATTTCGCTTAAACTCATTTAAAATGCATTCAACACATACCACAAAAATATTCATTGGGCACTATGCTCTAAGCAATGCATACATGCCTAAAAACTTCACTTCTAAAAAGAAGGGAGCCGGAGTTTAAGAAAGGGAGAGAGAGACAGAAAAAAAGAGGGCTCCACACAAGACAGCACCAAAAAATTCTGAGAACCTTCCAGTTTTGACATCCAAAGTCTCAGAGTCAGTTAACCTTGTGATCCTCACTTTTCCATCTTTAAAATGGGCCTAATTATCCCGTTTCCTTCATGAATCCAGGTCAGGGGACAAAAATATGATAAAACTACTCTTTCAGGTGGTGAAGTTCTTATTGCTCCACAAGCAACTCCAAAATCACCTTTCCTCGTGAGGCATCTAATCACTTCTCAAGATCCAAACAGGGAAAAATTTTAAATGCCTCCTGATGATATGCACAGGGCTGGAAACTCATGCTATTAAATGCCACCTTCACAGAGCCATACCCAGTCGCAAGATGCTAGTCCTGTCTCAATTTAACGCGTTTTCCCAGGTTGTAGGGACTCTTCCACTAACAGACAGAGGTGCATTAGTGGAAGATTTATGCTAACATCTCAGTGGTGGAAATCATGAGGCTCAACTCTATTCTCATTTGGTCTGAGACAAGCATCCAGGGTCTGTCCTTTAACACAATTTCCAGGAAGGATACTGTAGCTTAAGAAATGCTGATTTGCTGGCATTTATATATTCCAGGAAGAGGGCTATCTTAAGTGTATCAGAGCCTAGAGCAGAAAATTATTTTAATGCCCCCTCCTCCCTCTACACAGCCCCAGCAGAAGAGAAGAGCAGAAAATATCCATTGGCTAGAGAATGGCTGGCATTAAAGCAGATCCTGGAACCATTTTGGAGAGGCCCTTATAAGACAACAGGACAGCCCTCGTGGGGGAGCAGGGTGCTACAAATCCCAGCAACTGCTCCCAGAATGGCCCTGCCAGCATGTGCCATGGCCAACTGGTTCATCCTGCTAACTATAACGCTCGGCATATGGAGAGGGAGTGTTTATAGATATATACATACACCATACATTTTCGCAGCAAGTACATATAGAGACCATCCAACTGTATATTTTGCAGACATACAAACACGCACATATATTGTCCATATGTTCAAACAATTTTAAAACTATCTCATGAACAAATAAAACTCTTCTTGCAGGAAAAGTTGCTGGAGGTACCAGAGTGTACCCTTTAGAACATGTATTTTAAAGATGGACAGAAATGGTTTCTAATTCCTATCTTACCCTTTCCAGCTCTGTGACCTTGTGTTTAAGATGGGGGTGATATTGGGCTCTTCTTCATGGGATAACCATGAAAACTGCATGGGATGGTGTATAGAAAGCACCTTGCACATTGTCCAGTGCTAATTGAATTCCATTAGTATTATTAATATTAGGCATTCCAGGTTGTGACCATCAAATATCTTTCAAGAGGGCTTTAAGGAAATAGCAGACTGTTTTACAGGACCCACCTACAGCCTTCAATAACTTACCTCCTCTACTTCCTACCACACCCTAGTCACAGGACTATCATTGTACTTACTGGTCTGAACCTTTCTCCTTACATTGGACCATGACCTTGAAATCAGGGAAAGAGTATTTTTATCTTTGCTTTCCAGCTTCTGGATCAGAAGTAGGTTCATGGTAGGTACTCGACAAATATTGATTTTTATAAACTATTATGAATGTGTGACAGCCCCTGTGTAGATCTTTCTGCATAGAAGGAAGCATAAAATGTGGTCAGGCAGGGGTGTATACGAATGTAAACTATCACAGCAAAAGCTGAACTCTTAAATAAAAATGTCCAGATAAAGCAAAAGAACATAGAAAAGACATATTTTCTTGAGACTTTGTTTTCACTGAGAATATGCAGATATACATATATTCCCTTATTTTTTGGGGGGGTAACACCAGAGGGTAAGTGGATATCTGATGATCACAGTTCTCATCATTCTTGCTGAATGCTTCTCTACTCTTAAAGAATAGATCTTACAGATCCTTGAGAAAAGCCTATGTGAAAAATTCTTCTTGGTATTTGTGATACCTCGTATCTCTCAGCCTTTTATAGTTTCCTCCACCTCACTGGAGAAAAAAAAATTAACGTTAAGCCTTTCCATAATATGGATATCAGTTTTCAGAGAAAGGAATTATCTCTTCACAGTCTTATTTGCCTGTTTATATAATGCTTAATTGGTTATGTATATACCAAAGTACATTAGGCATTACCAGATTTAGAGACACAGTAACTGGTCTTGTTAGTATAGAGATCAAATAATAAAAATAGGTGTGTTGGAGAAGTTCTGTATTATACATGATTAGAGTATGTTTTCTGAAAGAAATGAGAGAATTATCAGTCTGGACAGTTGCTTAACTGGAAAGTGCAGATATGAAAACTTTTACTGAATTGTCGTTTGAAGAACTCTGGGAAGCTGGAGAAGAAGAAATTTACAAATTTTACGTTATGAAACCTTTTAAAATCATTTCAGGACAAGATAATAGGGAAAAGTTGATAAGGGTACACTCTTAGATAATGTCATCATCACCCTGGGTCACATTACCCACACAGCCATTTCTGCTTTTCTTCTCCCTCTAATTAGTTGGATATAAGCAAGGCATACAAGAGTCTCTCCCGGCACACTTTTTGAGTGACT
Source organism: Castor canadensis (assembly GCF_047511655.1). Taxonomy (NCBI): domain Eukaryota; kingdom Metazoa; phylum Chordata; class Mammalia; order Rodentia; family Castoridae; genus Castor; species Castor canadensis. The sequence continues at coordinate 127,655,481 of NC_133395.1, read as the reverse complement.
TCCAAGCAATTGGAGATTTATCAAATTGTTTCTTACAGCTATAACTGATGAGCACAAACAGGTTGAGAACCCATAGTTTCAACCATACCACACTGATTTACCAGGTCCTAAATTCCTAAAGAATATATATTAAAGCATGAGAAGACAATGAACATATTTTTACATCCCATTTGTAATTTTTTTTTTGTTTTCTGAATTTGGTAAACTCTGATTCTTACCTGAAGTGTGAATCCCTAATGTATGGAGATACTGTGAGGATGCTAAATGTGAGTCTTGAAGCAGGGACAGAAATCTCTCTGGATGAAATGTACTCTTGAATGGCAAATACAAATTCAGTCCTAATCATTGTGTAAAGATGTTTGGATGGCCAAATGTAAAGGATAACCATGAGTTGTCAGGCACCCCATCTTCAAGCTAGCTTTTTCCTTAGAGGACCCAAAGCTTTTTAACATCATCAGAGAGAAATTTTTTACTGAGCATGTCCTGTTATAATGCTATTTTTCTGAATGCCTTCCACAATAAGTCATTCTAACGTCTTATCTCTGCATCAGGAATTTCTAGTCATTGGCAGATTCTGGAGGAATCTCTACAGGGAATGGGGTGAAAGAAAAGATAAAGCCAAACCCTTGGTATTTGAAGTAGATTTGTGGTCAGTTCATATAATCCACTTCTCTAAATTGGGCAATATGAGCTGTCTACTCAGATCTATTCCTTCTGATTCTCTCTTTCCAGAACACTACTGTCAATCATATACCTCCTACCTCTCACATCACTCACTGATTCATGAGTCAGAGATAGAGCCTCATAAGAATATACTAGTCAGTATAAGGCATTTCCCTGCAAACTCTGCATGGTCCAAGGGAGGCCCAGTGACCTAAACTGACCCAATCTAACTGACAGGGAGGACATGTATATTAGGCTACGAATAGAGGTATCTCTCATTTTCATTTGTATGAACCAGGAAGTAAGTTGTCTTATGGCCATGGTTAAGTCAGTGCCACATGTATACTCATTATTGATAGAAAAGAGATGAACTTTAAAATCTCTAAAGTACTGTGTTCATCAAAAACCAAGCCTGTTCATCTCCAGGCCTTGTATTAATTGAAATAACGAATTTCCTTATTACTTAAGCCAGCTTAACACCAGTTTTTATGATATAAAAGAAAAACTACTGAATTAAGTGTCCATATTGATTATAAGATGTATTTCAATTTAAAAACATTAAAATACATGTGGAGAGGTAAGGAGAAGTACTTATTAGAATTTGGGAAATAAGCTATAATGCAAAAATATGTTAGAATTGGCTTGGTTCGTGATTTTCAAATTAGATTGTCCACTTAGGATTTATGATCTATAATTAGAATTGGTTCCAGTTCCCTGGCTACCCCTCCATAGATGGCAGACTAAAAAATCTTAGACTTCATTGATACTAATTGAGTAGATAATTAAAATGATAGAAGATTAACCTTTTTCTGGATTTTTTTTTCATTTGTAGGCATATGAATAAAACTTCCTTATGAGCAAAAAAAATAGGTACACTACTAAGAAATGTTGAAAAAAAAATTTGTAGACATCATTAAGTACTTATAGGTCACATAATTTTTTTCTTATAATTTATGGCCATTTACCTAAATTGAGAGTTACTAAATACTTTAAGCATTTTGAGTATTGTTTTATTGTTACATTATGTCTTTCTTAGCTTCTCTCTTTGCATGGTTTGATGTACATTCTATTTTGGCTCAACTCTGAGCCTGGGTTTCAAATACAACTAACACTTGACTTTCTCTATTTAGCCACTTATACTCTTTAAAACATCCTTATGTTCTCCCTCATATGTGGACATTAGATCAAGGGCAAACACAACAAGGGGATTGGACTATGAGCACATGATAAAAGCAAGAGCACACAAGGGAGGGGTGAGGATAGGTAAGACACCTAAAAAACTAGCTAGCATTTGTTGCCCTTAATGCAGAGAAACTAAAGCAGATACCTTAAAGCAACTGAGGCCAATAGGAAAAGGGGAACAGGTACTAGAGAAAAGGTTAGATCAAAAAGAATTAACCTAGAAGGTAACACCTATGCACAGGAAATCAATGTGAGTCAATGCCCTGTATAGCTATCCTTATCTCAACCAGCAAAACCCCTTGTTCCTTCCTATTATTGCTTATACTCTCTCTACAACAAAATTAGAGATAAGGGCAAAATAGTTTCTGCTGGGTATTGGGGGGGGAGCGGGAGGGGGTGGAGTGGGTGGTAAGGGAGGGGGTGGGGGCAGGGGGGAGAAATGAACCAAGCCTTGTATGCACATATGAATAATAAAAGAAAAATGAAAAAAAAAATCCTTAAAAAGATACTGATACATTATTACATTTGCCATTTGGGTTTTTTTCTAAAAGATGAAACAGTACAGTTTCCTAGGACAAATCCCATCTTTTCTCACTATGCTCTACACCATCTTAATAAACACTCTGGTGGAGGAGGGCTTGGATTAGGTCAGAGGACAAATACGAATCAATAAATCATTCAAAAATGTAAAATTCAGTCAAACACTAGTGTCTATTCGTTACCTAAGAAACACGTGACAGATTAAGCTGGATGGGATGCTTCTTTAAAAGGCAGCACAAATAATCAAAGGGAAAGGCAATTTAGAGGTTCTCAATTTGAACAACTCTTCTGAGCTTTCTGCTTTGTGTTCGTTAATTAGCCATTCTGATTCCCAGCCATCCCACACTTCCGCAATGTTGAAATATGGAACTTGGTAACATGCTCTAAAATACCTAGATTATTTCTCTGTAACTTAAATGCATTCAGTTGTTTCTTATACTGAAAACTAACAAAGTATTGCCTCAAGGAGAAAAACTTTATATAAGTAACTACGGTTGCTAATCCTGTATCTCCAAAGAGTGAAATTAAATAAAGATATGTTTTCATCTAGCTGTTATGATTAATGAGACAGTGAAAACAAAAAATGTAAAAATTTTAAGATATATTTTCTTTTTTTGGCATTTTGGTGCATGATCACCGTAAGCAATTGGCAATTTAGAGAAAAATGTTCTAAAATATTTTTCCAAGAATCATCCAGCTTTAGCATATATAAATTCAGCTATTTTATTTAGAAGAACAACAGAAGTAGTGGTAGCAGAAGGATCAAGGATAATCTACAGTCCAAAGAGGTGACTTAAAGCATTTCCTTTTTTAGTTGAAATGGATTTTGTTTTCACTGCTGTGAAAAAAAATAGAACAAATTTTACTTTTTTTTTTTTTTTGCAGTACTGAGACTTGAACTCAAGGTCTACACCTTGAGCCACTCCACCAGCCCAATTTCTTTGTGATAGGGTTTTTTGAGATAGAGTCTCAGGAACTATTTGCCCAGGCAGGCTTTGAACCATGATCTTCCTTATCTCTGCCTCCAGAGTAGCTAGGATTACAGGCGTGAGCCATCGGCACCAGGCTAAATTTTACATTATTTTTAAGTATGCAAAAGCCATCTCTTTAGAAAAAAGAAAAAAACACCATGAATAGGAGGCATTCAGTCAATGTGTTAAATAAGGTTAAATTGAATTGAGTAATGTACCTCCCTCCACAGGTCCTCTCAGAAACTGAACAGAGACTATTTTTAAGGCAACTCATGCTGAAAAATAAATGGATGAGCACCACTAGCTTGTACTACAATCTATTAAACTCACAACACATAAAGCAATAGGGTAATAATATCTCTATCAGAATAAATTTAGGTGGCTTATATTTATCCAAGAAGAAGGATGCAGTAGGCAGTAAGTAGTTAAGTATGCAAACAAATTACATATCCTCCATGCCTGCATGGATCATGGTTTTGCATGGCTGATTTTACACCAACATTAGGGCGACTTAACTACAAATAGAGAGTATTAGAAAATACGCATTGCAATGAAGAACACTGTAACAGATGTGATACTGACATTTGTCCTGAACCGGTATTTGTTAAGGATAAACAGAAAAATAGCTACTAAGGAAAAGGTACACCTCATTTCATCACCCATCACTTCCTGTTAAGAACTCAGATTCTGTTCTGCCTAGTGAGCGTGCCCAGCTAAAATCCTATATCCTCCCAAGCTGTCTTTGGGCTGTGATGGGCCATCAGAATTAGAGGTATTCCAATACCTTCATAGGAGACGATTCCAAATTGTATGCTTTTGCCTTTAACTCTTTCCTCTATTTTGTGTTTCAGTCACTTTTATGTGAGTCAAAAGCTGTGCCTAACCCACACATGAGCCTGAGATCTTCCAAGCAACTTATTGTGATTAAATAGAATAACGCTTCAAATAATAAGAAAATAAAACTAGCTCTTAGAAGTAAACTAGTGCAATGAACTTTTTACCCCTTTAAATAGCACCAGAAAGCTGGCAGTAGCCTTTGCTAATGGTATGGAATTTCCAAGGACTTAAAAATGCAGCTTTGTTTGCTCTTTCTCGTGGATGCAGGTGGGACCATAAACTCTTTCTGGCATGACGCAGAGACCCCCACGGCCAACATGAGTGCTCACCTAAAAAATATACACACATTATCTAAGACCACTCATGAAACAAAGTAACAACTTAGAGGGGAAAATCTGTTTCATTCCAGTTAGTAACTAGCCTGTAAGGAATTTTAAAATATTTTACCTGGCCTGTGGTTACCTATGGAATAAAGGGGAAAAGAAGTTTAAAAAAAGAAAGAAACTTAATTGAATAAGCTTAATAGAAAGTTCTCTGTCATAGGAACCATATTTTTAGTGGATCAGAGCAACTGCCCAAGATGAAGTCACTGGTGTTCAGCAGGTTCTCACTAGATAGTATCTCCTGCTCAGGTCACTTTCCAGTCATAAAATGAGTAAGGTCTGGTTTACTTTTCAAATCATTATCAGCATGAACCCAATCACTTCCAATACTGTTTTAAAACAAAGAAGCCAGCACCTTGATGCTTCTGCCACTTAATCTCTTATCTCTGCAGGTCTGACACACTAGGTATCTTCCCGAGACCCAAGGCAAGGCTGAGAGATTCATTCCTTTTTTTTTTAATTCTTGTTTTGATTTCCTCCAATTATAATTGTGCCCTTGAAAAAGAACAGAAAAGGTTTAAGGACAACTGAATAATTCGTAAATGTACTATAAGATGCTAAAAAGAGAAGAATATAAGCAAACATCACTTATGTTTTCTTTAATAAAGATAAGTTATATGCAAGCAAAAACCAGGAGTCAAACTCCTCTAAAAGACATTAAATTACATCAATGTCCATTTTCTTGTGCTTTTTCAAAAGTATTTCAGCCAAAACTATACTCAGATTTTCCATTTTCTACAGTGCTCATTTTGAAAGTGTATTTTTATTTATAGCATTATACATAAAACCTATAAATGCTCTGAACAGTATGGGTTTGATACGTCTCAAGATTTTTTTTAACTTATAGTCACAATATCTTCCAGGCAAAATTATGTGGAAGTTAAATTTCAGTGAACCTTCTAGACATAACTCTTAGGTACTCCCAGATTAACTAGTGATCAATTCTCCACACTTGTGAAAAAACTTGGGGTAATCTGTCTTTGGCACTTTGAGATTCAAATTATTCATAAATTTTTTGTTTATAGATCATTCAGACAGCATAAAACTCTTAATTTGTGAGAAATAGAGTACAGAGAAAAAGTAACAGGAAAAATGATTTTTAAAAAATAGTGGATTTTCTGGACAGCAGAAAAGCAGTCAGTTATTTCTGGAACTCTTTCATTGCATAAAAATATCACAGAGCCAAATTCTGCCCTCCGATGATTTTCCTTAAAGTTACTTGAGTCCATATGTTTCCAGCTCAGCTTGCTTCCTTGCGTTTCAAGGTCTAATCATGCAGTTATTACACAGACAGATCTCCATGAAATTAAATTTGTGTGTGTGTGTGTGTGTGTGTGTGTGTGTGTGTATGAACAGTGTATTTGAACATTTCCTTAAGCAAAATGTGGTCAAAGACTGTGGAGAATTAGGGTTAGTGGAAAATAAATTGTCGATCACCAAAACATCTCTGCATTTACCAAACTTTTCTTACAAGGATTCTCCTTCTATTTGGAAAACACCAGGACTTCTAGGAGCACAGAAAGTATTATTTAGAGAATTTTTATTTTTTACTATCTTCAAAAAATAACAATGCCCTCCATAATTTCACTTTTGAAAAAATTCTACCTTTATTTAAGTGAATAAATTGCAAATTTCTATGCAGGGCATCATAAATTACAGAAAAAGAAAAAGGGAAATCAAGACAGCAAGAGATTGCTGCTTAAAATTGTTATTCTTAAAAGTATGGTTGCCAATTTAATACCATATGGCCATTAATTGTACAGTATAAAGTAAAATATTATGTGCTTTTCTGTATAATTAATGAATCTTAAATTTGAGAATTTAAGAGAGACAAAAAAAATTATTCTGCCAGATTCCAGACATTTGGGAACCTCTAGGTAATATCACAAATCTTCTTTTAAAGTTTCTGAACACTTGTCATTTTTCCTGTAAAGCTATATTCATCTTCAAATCAAAAGTACCTGTTTCATTTTTTCAGATAATAAGCAAGGAAAAAACCACCCTACATCTGCACAAAATATGTCTATCCTCATTAGATCCATTTTCTCAATTAAATTCAAGTTTCTCTGTCCAAAAGGCATAAATCTGGGTATTGATTTAACTATAAAATCATGAAACTCCCGGTAGTCTTCTAAAACCATTTTACTTGGATGAGCATATAAGCTTTTAAAATATCAAGTTATTCCAGTATTTAATACACATAACTGCTTCCAGAGGGCTGAAGGCAATAAGGCACAGCTGCCCATTTCATTTGAAGAACTACAACTAGACTGTTAGCCAGTGTCTCACGACTTGCTGGGGTTTTTTTTAAGCGTTTGCTTCTATTTTATTCAGCATGAGTTTGATACCTTCTGAACATGAACCATATCACCAGCAGCCAAAATCAATAACCTATCTAATCAAGGCCCTATAAACTAACAACAGACCCTTCGTGCTCTGTTCCTATAAAATGCAGTTTGTTCTAAGTCCTTCCTTCCAAAACAGTCTAAATATATTATCCTCTTCTGACAAGGTTAGAGCATTGTCTACCTAGAGTTCTAGAAAGATCCTTTTGGGAAGCAAATCAATTACCTCTTGCAAAAAGGAAAAAAAAAAGACCTCTCTAAACTCTCCTTGAAATCTTTTTCTTTAGTTTCAATTTTCTTTTGAAAGCAAGGAATCTTCACATGAAGCTTGCATGTAGGAACCAACTACTTCTCTTCAAATAAAAATCATGAGTAAATATTTCATAGACATGTCTCAAGTGTGAATTGCACAAAATGAAAAGAAGATGTTAAAGAAATATTTCTCTAAATCATACCAAATAAGAAATACAAACATTTCCCTAGATCCATGATGTTTTGAAGTATAAGCCACAAATTCTCCTTGCATAAAACATAATACGCTTTTTTGATATCCAGAAAGCTGTGGCTGAATAGCCTTCGCTCAATGACTTCATAGTGTATTTGATACTTTTGTTTATTTTAAGCTTCTTCAAATGATATTTTCCCTCTTAAAACTGAGAAGGATTTTTGCCTTGAAAGATTATTCATAGGTAGCAATATAAGCAAAACCAAAGTTTTTCTAAAACTACGTTTTTTTGCCTCCCAGATCTGTGACATTAAACACATGTGTGCAAAACTACTTTCCACAATTTCGATTCTCCTTTTATGTTGTAGTTATTTGATGAGTCTTTACACCCAGCCCAATCCTGATCTCTTTCAGGACAGGGACCATGAAGTCTTCACCATCTTTCTAGAAGGTTTCTATTAATAGAACAGCTTTGGCATAATCAGTGACAATTAGGCATCTATGGAATTGGATGGAAATTATCAAACATGGGAAACTGCAGAAGAACTTGATTCAAGTATTAGCAAACACAGTAGTCTGAATGCCACACACAACTCACTGTTTCCTGGTAAGCTCTAACCAAGAACCCCCTTTAGAGTAGTGCAAGAAATTAAGATTCTCTGTCAACATAATAAGCAAGATATGTGCTAAGAAACTGATGGACAAGCAGGAATGACACTACCTATTGAGAACACCCCACATAAACCTAACATTAGAAATGAGAGGGCCATAAATAAGTATTGATATGCGAACATTAGTGCTGATGTTGCTACCAAAGCTGAGTTTAACAACATTCTTATCAGCACTCACTGATCCCATTGTCTTTTGTTCTTTTAGCATCTAATAACAGCCCGATATTTCAAAGAGCTCATCTCTCTGCTTCTTTGTTTACTGGCTTTGCATCCATTCTCAGCTGTAGTGCCAAGGCAAGCTTTCATGGAAACCTCACCATGGTCCCATCTGTAAGCACATGACTCTTCCTGGTGGCATAAACCCTAAGTGCTAGTTTTCTTGCTTTGCCAAGAGAAGTGATAGATGGTCCTTATGTCTTCCTCTTTCTCCCTTGGTTCCATTGAAATCAACCCTACACTCATTTGAGACAATAGCTGGAGGAAGGAGGGAATCTGTAGTCAGGAAACACTGAAATCCACTATTTTGCATAATGATTGAAACTGTGCCCTTAAATGTGTGAAGCCTGGGAACTAATGCTCAAACTAAAATACTCAAAGATGCAATGGGAAATCTGAGAAAGAACACTCTTGACCCTTGATTCAGAATACCTGAGCCTTTGGTGGAGCCCATCTTTGACCACAGAGATAGTGTTTTATTTTTCACTGTTTAGAACTGCTTCTGTGAAGGTGGTATTGTTCCCATGCTATTCAACACCATTGTCTTTTTTTTCACATCTAAATAGAGTCCAGAATCAATACTTTAGCCACTCTCATTACAAGCTGTTCAAGTGATCCTTCAAATTTAGTGATAAGGGTGACATTAGCACCACCTGCAATGACCATAAGCTTTCTCCAGTATGAAGTCTATCTCGGCAGCCATCTTCAGCACAGCCCATTACCATGAAAGATTTAGCAGCTGGAGTGTCAAAATGCAGTCAGTGCTGACGTTCATCGGGGCCTGGGACACCCATTTGTTCCCCTAACGCTCTTTACGCTGGCAAGAAAGCTGATGCGTTTAGTTGGCCAAATATTCAAGAGACACAGATTTCCCAGTAGAAGAAAATCAGGAATTCCTATGAGGAAGCTGAACAGAATGTTTTCTCCATCTCTCAATCACCATGTCCTCAGAGGCATCGCAGTAGATCTGTACTGCTCAGAATATAAGATCATGGTCACCAAGTCCAAAGGCTGTGGAAATACAGGCTCTGGTGCAGTTAGGAAAGTGCCACATCTCATCATGGTCTTTTTTTTTTTTTTTCTTGTATAACACTTCACCTATTAGAAAACATTTCATCTATTAGAAAACTTGTGATTGTTTTCATGTGATTTAAAAGCAAAAGACTGTACATACTATACCTATTACTTTGTAGTTTATAACAAACTGTTTGTTTTTTGACCAACCTACTTATTTAATAGCTGCTTAGCTGAGTGAAATTCAATATGCAAATATATAGACCTTCACTTTCCAGGAGGTCGCCAGTAGATGCGTGGGATTTCCAAGCACTTAAAAGGTAGCTAGTCCAAATTAAGATGCGCTGTAAGTATAAAATATACGGCAGATTTCAAAGATTAATTACAAAAAACAGGTTTATGGGTTGCACATAAAAGTAATATTTTGGATATACGGGTTTAATAAAGTATATTATTAAATTAATTTTAACTTTTTTATGTTTTTAATGTAACTACTAAAAAAATTTTAGATTACATATGTAGCTCCCATTAAAGGCTAACCTTATATTGAACAGAATTGATGTAGAAGAAAAGTATAGCTAGAAGTTAACCAAAAAGAATAATACCAATAAAATACTGTACAATAATTTCTAGCCACACCCGCTTCCAATATTTTCTCCCCAAAGGGCAAGGGAAAGAAAACCCATTAAGATAATTAGTGTTCAAACCATGAACTTCGATGATTTGAAATGTAGTAAACTTTTATTCTAGGTTAGTATTGAGTGTTACGGTTCTAAAAGAAAATTACCAGAGCCAAATTTGTCTTAGAAAGCATAGATTCAGCAATGGTGTTCAAAATAGGATAACAACCTTGAAAACATAATGCATTGAATTTTGGAGACCTGTTCATAATATGAGCTTCTCTGAAAATGAATGATAAATTTGGTAAGAATTTTAAAATAATACATACAGAAGCATCATCTACTTCCTTCTTGTCCAAGAAATTTCTGATACTTGGTAGACCAAGCCTGGACAGTGTTTAGTAAGAAGTCTCTCCATAACATTTCTAGAAGACAACTTCCTACGTGTCTCCGGATGTTGTAATAAAACATCATAAACTGGGTGACTTACAAACAACAGAAATTGTTTGTATATAGAGTTTACTTTGTGCTATATACTCTCCTAAGAATACTGCATATTTTAACTCAATCTGTTGCGGTAAATTCCATTATTGTCCTCTCTATACATGAGGAAGTGGAGCCAGAGAGACTAAAAACCTTTTCAAGGCCACAGAGTGATAGAGTGAGGTAATCTAGCACAAAATACCATGCACCTGCCTTAATTGAGAAGCCCTGTTTCTTGCACAGATGAGGCGAGGGTCTCGGATGAGTCCTACCCGGATCTTGGCTCACTCTCTACAGCAACAGTGAGACAATTCTTGGGAACCAGCTGACCTTCAAATGATCTAATCAGAGATAGTGTAGCCACAGGTATATGAAATTCATGCAATAAATGAAATTCAACCTCAATAAATTTCTTAAAGTACCAGAAAGACAGAGGCTGGTCACTTCTTGAAAAAATTTCACATTTATATCAGCTGGGTATGGAAGTTGATATTTCTCCCTGTCCTTGTTGACTTTTAAAAGTACAGCCATTTTGCTGAGTGCGAGCATGTTTCATAGTGGTTCCTATTTGTGTTCTCTAATGATGATAAGCATCTCCTCATTCACATATAAGCCATCCATATATCTTCTTTGGCAAAATGTCTAAATAGAATATTTATTTATTTATTATTATTTATAGTATATTCTACTATACTCTGCTTATTTTGATTGGATAGTGTGTCTTATTGAGAGTTTGTAATATTTTTGTCTTCTGAATAGAAGTTCCTTGTCGGATATATATTTTGAAAATATTTTACCCTAATTCATGCTTCTCTTTTCATTTTCCTCATGTCTCTTGAAGAGCAAACATTTTTAATTTTCTTGTTGCCTAATATGTCCAAATTTTCTTTTGTGGCTCAAGCTTGCATTGTTTTATCTATAAAAAATTTTGCTTAAACCAAGGTCTGCCAGATTTTCTGTTTTCGTCTGAATGTTGTATTGTTTTAGCTCCTACATTTAAGTCTATAATACATTTTGAGTTAATTTTTGTGTATGTTGTCGTCTATAGAGGTGTATGTTCTTTCTCCCTCCCTTTTTCCCCTTATTCCTTCTTATTCCTTCTTTCTTCCTTCCCTTCTTTTTTCCTTCCTTATTTATTACATGCAAGTGTCCACATAATTTGTTAGAAAAGATATCATTTCTCCAATGAGTTTCCTAGGTATGCTTGTGGAATATCAGTTGACCATAAATATAAGAATTCATTTCTAAACTTAGCTATGTTCCATTGATCTATATGTCTGTTCTTGTGTAGTACCATGCTGTCTTAATAACTATAATTTTAAAGTAAAGTTTGTAATCACAATGTGAAAATCCTTCAGTTTTGTTCTTTTTCCAAAATGCTTTGACTGTTGTAGGACTTTCTTTCCACATAGTGTCAGTGACTATCTAGTTGATTAATGAAACAAACAAACATATGCAAACAAAATCCCTATGGAAAATTGTAAAGGATTCCACTGAATCCATAGAAGACAGATAATGATACTGAATACTCACATCCAAGGGTATGGACTGTCTCTCCATTTTTTGCATCTTTTTCTCACCAATGTTTTGTAATTTCCAGCAAACAAGTCTGGAACTGCTTGTGTTAAATTCATTTATTTTATGCTTTTTGATGCTTTTATAAAAGGTGTTTTAAATTTTATTTTTGAATATTTAATTGTTTGTATTTAGAAAGACAATTGATTTTTTTATATTGGTTTTGAACCCTGTGATGTTGCTGTGTTTGTTAGCGCTAATTATTATTTTATTTTTGTTTGTGTGGATTCTTTAAGATTTTGTAGATGTGGTATAATGTCAGTTGCAGTTAAAGACAGTTTTATTTCTTCTTACCAATACAAATGCTTTTTATTTCTTTCTCTTACCTGGTTGCACTGGCTAAAACTTCCAGTGCAATATTGAAAAGAAGAGGTGACTTCTTTCAGTCTCATACAATTAATGTGACATTCACTATATACTTTTCACCGATGCCCTTTCATGATCACGAAGTTCCCATCTACTACAAATTCATGGACAGTTTTTATCTTGTGTGGATGTTGAAATTTTCTGAATGCTTTTTCTTCATCTATTGACATGATCATGTGCATTTCTTAATTGATCTTTAGAGGTTAAATTATTTTATTTCTAAGATAAACACTGCTTAGTTGTGTACAATCTTATAAAAATCTCATTAATTATGGTTTATTAATATTTTGTGGAGGAACTTTGCATGAGGGATCTTAGTTTTCTTTTGCTTTTCTAGTTATGTCTTTGGCCCTGGCATCATGGTAATTCTGCCCTCACAGAAGGATTTAGGAAATCTCCCTTTTACTATTGTTTTCTAGAGAATCGGCAAAGTGTTAATATTTTACTTCTTAAGTGAATTATAGAACTCACCACTGAATCATATTGTTCTGGGCTTTTCTTTGTGGCAATATTTGGAATTATTAACTCAATTAATTTATTTCTTATAAGCCTATTCAGACTTTCTACTTGTTTCTTGAGAAATTTTGGTCATTTGTGTTTTTCTAAGATTTTGTCCATTTCATCTAAGTTGTCCAATCTGCTGGCATAAATTTGTTTTTATATATTACTTTACAATCCTTTCAGTAGCTAAAGGTTCAGTGGCAATTCCCTCTCTTTCATCCCTAATTTTGGTTATCTGTTTCTTCTGTCATTTTTTCCTTGGCTAAACTTGTTTTGTCAACTTTATCAACTCTCAAGGAACCAGCTTTTAGTTTCATTGACTTTTTCATTAGTTCTTCTGGTTTCTCATTCAGTAGTTTTTACTCTAGTCATTATTGTTTCCTTTCTTCTGTCTTGGGTTTGTTTTCTTCTTCTTTTTCAAAAATAAATATCAGATTAGATAATAGCTTTAAGATCTTTTATCTTTTCTAATATCAGAATTTAAGACTATAAGTTTTCCTGCAAACATTGCTCTGTCTGAAAACTACAAATTTTAGCATGTTGTGTTCTCATTTTCATTAAGTTCAAAATACTTTCCCATCCCCAGTGTTACTTCTTCTTTGTCCCTTGGGTTATTTAGTTATATATTAATTTCCAAATATTCGTGGACTTTGCCATTTTTTTCTATTGTTGATTTTTAATTCCATTTTGATTGGAGAACATACTTTGTATAATTTCATTTCTTTTAAATTTGTTAAGCTTTGTAGGCTGGTCTGACTTGTTGCCCATCCAAGAGTATGTTCAATGTGTTTTTGAACTGAATGTGCATCTGCTTTTGTTGGGGGGAGAATTTTATAGATGTCTCATAGATAAAGTTGAGTTGGTAGTATTGCTCAAGCCTTGCTGAATTGACCACTTTACCATTATGAAATGCCTTCTTTGTCCTCAAAATACTTTTCATCTTAAAAACTATTTTAAATCTATTTTTTCCTGATATTATTATATCCTCTCTATTTTTTGGTTACTGTTTTCATGTAGTACCTATTTCCATTCTTGTTACCTGTTTGTATCTCAAAATCTAAAGCTTGTGTCTTGAAGATAGTATACAATTGGATCCTGGTTTTATAATCCATTCTGACAACCTCTATCTTTTGTCTGGATGTTTAATTCATCCATTTGATGTAATACTTGGGTGTTTATTTTCTATAAAACTTTGCCTTGTCCCTTCATGACTGTCTCTTTTTTTTTGTTTACTGCCTCATTTTATGTTAAATGTACTTTTAAGTACTGTATGTCTTTGTTTATTTAAAACTTACATATATATATTAGTTATCTCAAGTGGCTGTACTGGTAATTACAGTATGCACCATAACTTTAAATAACCTAAGTTTGATTAATAGTAGCTTAATTCCATTAACACACCTAAACTTTGCTCTGATATATCTCCTTCCTTCTCCCTTCATTTGCTCTGTTATTGTCACACAAATCATGTCAAAACCTTACTTTGTAGGAACTTGAATGCCAGCTTGGATTTTGAATTTATTCTCATAGGTAGTGAGCACACAATTTAGATATCTTAAGCAAAGCAGAAAGACTCATAACAAAAGGTTTATTTTGGGAAGATGAGCCAGGTGGTGGCATGAGGCTACATTGGGCTGGCAGTGGGGGTGGGGACTATAAGTGTGAGGAGAAGTAAGATCAATGACAGCAAAACAAGAGCTCCTTAATTTTGTGCAAGTTTCCAAACTGAGGTTGAAGTTATTAAAATTCCCCCACAATTCCTAGCTCCTAAGTTACCAAGCCATACATTTACTTGTAATTAAATCTCATGGTTCAAGGCAAAGATGTCAAGAGGTTTCCAAAGTAATGCTTTATGTAGTTTAGCTGTGTACCCCATGAATTCATGAACTCTACTTAGAAGAGCAAATTTGTGGGGAAAATGGCACAATGATCCCTGTAACTTATCGCCAAGAGTTTGATGAATGGAGACGGTGGTTCACCAGCTTTGCAGTGACTGTGCTAATGGATTTTGGTTCCTAAAAATGCTTATTTTAAATTCATGTATTTGTTATCAGAGGAAAATCAATAACAGTCTGAGATTCTGACACAAACAAAAGTTCATATTTTAGTTATGCATCTGACCAGTTGTATCATTTTTAAGACAATTGCCTGATTTTTCTGGGCCACAGTATTATCATCTGCGTAATAAAGGTAATAATACTTATTTCTTTGTATATAATGATAGTGTATATATGTCCACAAGCACGATGTTGGGGGAGATTACCCTCACCTAATGGTAGCTATCATCCAAAGCGGGCATACCATAGGACAATTTTTTCAAGAAGTGACCAGCTCACAGGCATATACCCAAGAGAAATGAAAACACATGTGCACACAAAGACTTGCACATGCATGTTTTTAGCAGCAGCATCTATAATAACCAAGACTGGGAAACATCCTAAATGTCCACCGACTGGTGAACAGAATAACAAACTGTGAAATATCCATATAGTCGATTACTATTAAGCAATAAAAGGAATGAACTACAGACACAGGTCAGAACACTGACCAACCTCAAAGACACTGGCTCAGTTCAAGAAGTCTGATACAGAGGACCCCATGTTATAGGAGTCCATCGACATAGATGCCCAGGAAAGGCAAAGCTATAATAATAGAAAGTGGACCAGTGGTTGATGGGGTAGAAACAGGACCAGGAGAGAGAGGCTATCAGCAAATGCACATGATGAAGAATCTTAGTGGGATGATAAAAATGTTCTGAGCTTGGTGTTGGTAATAGTTGTAAAACTTGATAAATTTAATAAAAATTTTTGAAACTGTACATTTGAAACAGGGGAGTCACTTGATATGTAAAATCGGCCAAATAAAGGGGTTTCTTTGTTATTTTTTGTTTGCTTATTTGTTTTGAAACAGGGTCTTGCTAGGTAGTCGAGGCTGGCCTTGAACTCTCAATCCTCCTGCCTCAGCCTGGCAAGTGCTGGGATGACAGGCATGTACCATCACAACTAAAGGGAAAAAAAGAGTATGGAGTACAACCTGGTATTTAAGGCGAAAGTCTCATAAAACACAAAATCTGTTCATCCTTCGATGGACACGTAGCTTGTTAATAATTACAGGCTATCGTGACCAGTGCGGCAACAAACATGGACGAGCACTTATCACAGTTACACGTCCTCAGTGCTTCCACCCTACGTCCACCTGACTCCCATACCCGACTAAGGCTAGGAAGGCACCACGTCGTGGGTCACTGCCTAGTCAGCTCAGACGCAACCTCTAAATCCTTCTTCAATACCATTCCAGGTAACCTAAGCAGCCTGTAATTTGACAATTATTTACTGCACTAGTGCCTAAATAAACTCTTCATGGCATATATTTGTATCAGGTAACCCTCCATGGTTGGGAAATAAATAATAAGTTCTATAATATGTGTCTAAAAAATATTTGAAAAGTGTTTCTTACATCGTCCCTGCTTATTTCTTCTTACCCTGCTTTCTGAAGCACTAAGAACTTAAAACTAGGAAAACAACGAACTCAGTAAGAAGACAGTAAGTTTGGGTGTGTCAAATACATAACTTGTAAAGCAACACTGAACCCTCTGTTCTTGTGCAATATGGACTGCTATATAGTCATAATTAGTCTTTGTTATAAGCAACAACTTAGCAATTCTGTATGTCTTAAAACAGAAACAGATAGCTGGTGCGGTGGTGCATGCCTGTAATCACAGATCTGGCAGGCAGAGGCCGAAGGATCTTTAGTTTGAGACCAACTTGAGCTACACAATGAGTTCTAGGCCAGCCTGGGCTAAATAGCAAAACACTGTTTCAAAAAAAAAAATTAGAAACATACATTGCAAGAATTCTTCTCCTTCTTTTTACTCTCATAATTCTTCCAAATGAAAAAAATCAGATATTTTCTAGAAGCTTAGACATCAAAATTTCAACCAAAAAATCTGTCTTTATCAGAGAAAATAACTGCTCTTGCAGTTTTTATTCTTCGAATGATTTCTAAATTGCCCCCTTCTTTTTTTCAAAAAAATACATTACAACAGATAACAACGTATATCATTCCACTTTGTCACTTTTGATAGGCTCTTCACTTTTCTGCTTCATTCTCTAGTCTTTTCTCCATCAAATATCAGTTATTGAAAATTTTAATGAAACTTCATGGCTGTGCTGGTTGAAGGCTGAGAGCATCCTTTTCCTGGCCTTTCACTTAGCACTGACCCTGTGAGATTGGCCTTGGATACAAGTCTCTCAAAGGGACACTGGATGGCCTTTGTCAATTAAACTTGGATCTTTCTGTTTGGAAGGAGGCAAGGATTTGGGGCAGAGGATTTGTTTTGAGTCTTGACTCCAATACTTACATCTTTGAGAAAATTGTTTGAAATCTGAACTGAAGGTCTTCATCTGCAAAATGGGAAAGAGTACCAAAGATTAAAAAACCTTTGAGTGCTACACAGATGTAAATTCTTATTAAATATTTAGTAAATGTGCTTCAAAAACATGCATGTTCAATAAGGAGTTCTAATACCTATCAGATCTATGGTTTTCTTCATTGTATATTTCTCAATAAACTCTACCCTGTTCTCTAGCCTCAGCAAGAACTGGATTTTCAAAACAGATTCGTTTCTCAGGAATAGCAAGAGACTGGTTTGCAAATATATCAAAATTGAAAAGATATTTCTTAAATATCTTCTATGCTATTATAGCAGAATCTGAGAGAAAGGGATAGAGAGAAAGAAAGCTTCATTACTGCCAAAGTCATTTTGACTCTTGCAAACCTAATTAAACATGTCTTAAGTATATAAAATATATCATCCCCAGATAACACCACACTGTGAAGTTCTTCATCTTATTAAAAGCTTGCATTAATGCTTCTTCAACATAAATTCTATATCTAGACAGGTACTATTCGAGAAGGTTCACAACAGGAATGACCTAAATTAGGGTGACAGAGGCAAAAGATGGATCACCAGGGCCTGTCTCCGTAAGAAGAGGAATGAGGAGTCCATCTTCCATTATGGCCCAATTCTAATGTGCTAACATTCTCCTTGGAGAAAGCCTCCTGTACAGCTCTGCGTCAGGGCAAGGGGCTTCATACTCTAGAGGAATGAATCCCAACCCCCTCCCCCGAGTGATGATGGCAATGCTGAAAAGCCCTTAGGGACTCTTAAAATGTCACAGTTGACAAAGGAGGCCCTCATTGGGGACATATCTGAGGTTATAGATATTAATATTTATTATAGCATTTTGAGAGAAAAGAAAGCTAATATGAAGTTATTCACCAGAAGTAAACTGACTACTAAACTACAAATAGAGGAATATGGTTTTTTAAAAAATTAACATGAAATTTCATCAATTGATCTGGTTTGTTCATGCCTCCCATCGTTTCCTTGACTATCTTAAAACACCATTCTGATTCATGCCTTGAGCTCTCCACCCTTAGGATATAGTCTCTTCAATACCTTCTTCCCTCCAGCCTAAATTTAAATTTCCCTTTAGGGTACTCCATTTCCCTAAGATCAAAGGTAAAGCCAACATCAACAAAAGCAAAATGACTCATAAGAAGGTTCCAAAAGATAACTGGCAACCAAGAACTTTATGGGAATAACCTTACAACAGCATTTCCTATATAGCTTCCTGTATTGCCAACTATGTCAAAGCCAAGCTTCCTTTGGAAGACTGATCTCTAAGGCCACTCACTTCAGGTATGCAGGCTCATTTTCATTATTCCCTTATGCTCTACGCCAGGGCTCTCAACTTGAGTGTGTATTGGAATGATATGAGGAGCTTTAAAACATCATGAGTGCTCAGGTTATACCTCCGACCAATTCAGGTATTGTTTCTTATTGGTGGGAGACAAATGTAAGAGGCAATGCAGAATTAAGAGCACAGTCCCTGGAAGTAAACAGACTTGGCATAAAACTTGGCTAGGCTACTTACTCATGATAGGTAAGTTACTTAACCATCCTGTTCTTCAGTTTACTCTCTACTAAATGAAGAGTCCGATTTTGTAAGGATGTTGTAAGATTTAGGCAAAGTAACACGTGCAGAGCACACAGAATTATGCCTACCACACAGAAAGTCCCAGTACATAATAATTCTTGTAGATGTAGGACAGTGACTTGTATATAGGGATTAATATAGTTTTCTGGTTTAAATTTATTTGAATTCTGCCTTAAATAGCCCTACAACTGTACTGGGGGAAAAAAGTCAATTTCAAGAAGTATTTTGGTATCACAGAAGCTACAGCATTTAATACTGAGATAAAATATTGTGAAAATAGCATGATGAAACACGAGACACTATGCTAAGTGGGATGAAGCAGACCAAAATGACAGATCCATGCACCCATTTAAAGGCAAGCCTAGAGTATTCAAATTCAAAACATGGCACAGCAGTTTGCAAGGGCGGAAGGGGGTGGGGCAGGAGGAGGCCTGATTGTTCAATGGCGTGTTAATCTCGGTTTTTTGATACTGTATCAAAGGATCTGAGTCAAGTGGTTTATTTAGCTTGCAGATGTTGAGGCCAAAAGTCCCAATTATATCACCTCCTGGCAGACGGCATCACTGTGCCAGGGCCATGAAGAGAGAGATCATATTACCAGACAGGAACTAAAGAGGATGGGGATTTTTTTTTGTTTTGTTTTGCTTCCTTTTGTTTTTGGCTGTCCTGTGGTTTGAACTCAGTGCCTTTGCTAGGCAAGTGCCCTACCACTGTTGTCATGCTCCCAATAGTTCTTTTTAGCGTAGGTCCCACAGTTTTGCCTTGGCCAGCCTCAGGCTGCAATCCTCCTGCCTACCACCTACCACATAGCTGGGATTAGAGCACCACCATGTCTGGCTTGTTTGTTGAGACTGGGTCTGCCATGGGATGACCTCAAACAGCTAATTTCCTGATCTCTGCCTTCTAAGTAGCTGGGATTACAGGTGTGAACCATCATTCTCTTCCCTCCGGTTTGTTTTTCTTATAACAACCCTCTCAACAATAACTTAGGGATCCCACAGAACTATGTAAGCCCTTCTGTGGGCAATACCCTCAATGACCTAAGGACCTCTCACTAGGGTCCACCTCTTAAAGTTTCCATCACCTCAACCTCACCACACTGAAGCTAGGTATTCATAAAGAAATGTGGTTTATTTAGTTCACAGGTTTGAAGACTGAAATTTCAATACTGGAACCATTGGAGAACACAATCAAACCAGATCCAAATCATAATAAAAGCAGAGTTTCAGTTTGGGAAGATGAAAATCCCTGGGCATGGTTGTAAGTAATGTCTATACACAATGCAAATGAACCGTGCACTTAAAGTGGTTAAAATGGTGTTCTTTATATTTTACCACAATAAGAACTATTGATTTTAAACATCACAGGAATACAGAATATATTTAAAGTTGTTTTCCCTAATCATGGGATTACTTCAAATCTTTTTTTTTTTCTAAATGTGTATTCCTTTTTTCTCTTTCATGTTCCCTGGCCTAAGGCCACATTTCATTGTTTCTTAAACTTATGATCTCACTTTTAAAAGGTACAATAGGAAGTTGACCCAACCACAAAAATATACCTCAGTGATCCCTTTGCAGTGAATTAGACCTATAGAAAATACCTTGTATCTTGCAAGAGTTCCCTCAAACAGAAAACGCTGATTATTCCTGGGTAAAATTCCACTGACACTGTAAAGTTTCTGTAGAGTTGACATTTGATTGATGCTGTGACAGCTTTCTCAGACCTTATACAGTGTCAGAGCAACCATATTTAAAGACTGCTCTTGACTTTGTAAAGTCAGTTAAAAAAACTTGGGGGAGGGTAAAGATTAAAAGATACTTCATTGACATCCCAAGGGTACTTAGATTGACAGAAAAATGTCGCTCACTTTGGGGTCATTTCCTCAGGAGAAAAAAATTAATATGTGTGTGTATCACACATATACACCTTCTATTGTCCCTAGAAGGTAAATACCATCTAGAGACAATGTATTGGCTCTGCAATTTGAAAATCATTAAAAGGCCAATGGAAAGACAACTGCATACATTTAGCACTGTGGAAGACACTTCTACTGAAATTCAATTGTGACTGTGAATGCTTCAGACCAGATACAATTTTAACAGTTTCTGCTACTGGAGTGGGAAGACCAAATAGCTATATCACATTCACATTTTCCTTTTCCAATTGATTGTGGCACTCCCCTTGGAATGCCCCCAATACTACAATGATGCTAACTTTCCAATTCATTTTCACTGGAAAAGTCTAAACATGAAGCAATACCTTCTACTCTGCCAGTCACTGTGGATCCCCTAAGGGTATTTTTGTGTTGAAGCAAGCCACTGAGTAGCAGACTGATAGCTTTTTGTCTTCCAAAGCTCATTGACTAAGAAAATAATACACATAAAGGCAGCCTATTCTAACAATATCCCAAGGGAAAAATAGTCTATTGCCATCTACTTTTAGTGATGGTGATAGAGAGGGCTAGAGAATAAAATACCTTGGGGTATGCTGAAGATAACATGCCAATACTATATGTTTTGATGAAAAAAGTAAAAAAAAGAAAGTCATGAAAACGGTATCTGCTTAGAAAATACAGAAGTCACCACTGTCACTTCTGATTAGAAGAGTTAGAAGTAAGGTCCATTGGAAATAGATGTTTCATTGAATTTGTACATTGCTTTACTAAATGAAAATCCGAAAATGAAAAGGATGTCAAAATGAAATTTTGTTATTGAAAGAACACAACCTCTCCATACTTTCAGGGAAGTCAATGCTTATAACCATATACTTGACATGGTGTCTTTAAATCCTCCCTTGAATTATTGGATGGCACTTTTCTCTTAATGAAATTCAAACCAAGTGTTCAATTTCAATATAAAAATATTTTAAAATCCAAAGGATAAACATATTTCTGTATCAGGTGCCATAATCGTATCTTATTTTATAAATATTTTCATGCTAACCTGCATAAATGCAATATAATTAGGAAAAAGGATGAAGGAAGATAGAATTATATTTCAGTTTACAATTTTATAAACATAATTATGCTTTCCTTTCAGTGCTATGATCTGCAGCTGTATAAAAGCCTCAACACTATTTTTAATAATCTGATTTTATTTAAAATTGCTTCCTTCCTCTGTATACTTATTTCTTTAAAAAAAACCTTAGTGTTTAAAATTTTTAGATCCATTTTAGACAGATTGAAAAATAGTTGACTCAGGTATTCAAAATCAAAAATTCTAAGGCTTTGAGTTTAAAATGAAAATAATGGCAGGAAGTAAATAAAGCGGACTGGTTATGTGAAAAATAAAAGAGACCCTGTCTTGGTTAGATGATATTATAAGCATTTTTTGTCTTAGGTTTCTCTTACTTTAAAACTGTATTTTAAAGAAATGTAATGCTTAAATTTATTCAGTGCTTTATAGTTTACCAAATGTTTTAATGTTTGTTTTCCAAAGACACCTTCAATATGGGCAGAGCAATGACAAATGTTCCCATTTTATAGTTGAGGGTGATGAAGTACTTAGAGACTGAGGCAAAGCAAACACAGCCACATGGCATCTGAATTTGAAAAACAATTAGTAACCAATAATTGCCTCCATGGGAATCCAGATTGGACTATATAACTCCTTGTAACAGGTTCTCTTTACACTGGAAGTAGCCATCATTTCTGGCATCTGGCTTTGTCCAACACTCCAAAAACCAGCCTCTTGGAGCAGACCACGAAGGTATGTCCACTAGCTGAACAACACCGCTGTATCCTCAGAGGTCTGAGCTCCAGGAACATGGGCTGCTTCCTTCCAGCTTCTTGCTAGCAGATCTCCAACTTCTTCCCTTTATTCCTCCAGCTATAGGCACAGTAGCTGCTTCCTGAATTAATAGCTTTTCATTACCTCAGTTTTCTCCATCTGCTCCATGAGACTACTCATAGTTGTTTAACTAGATCCCTCTGTTAAATTCTCTCCATTGAAATACTTTAACCCAGTCTGTTGTCCTGACTAGAAACTGTTGGTCTGTGACTTGCACAAACATGTTATGAATAAGTAAAAATCACTTACATGTATATATATATATATATATGTTCATTTAATAACATAGTATATTACATTTCAAGTCTAGTCTGACTCAAGAAATTGAACATTCATTCAGCGTTCCGAGTTCCATGCTCTTAGAGATTGGTAATTAGTAGCTTCAGGGGACAGCCACTAGCCACTTGGGTTCCTCCCACATTTTCCAAGTTCCAAAGTCAAATTGGCACATAGCTTATCTTCTCATAGATGTTTTAGAAAATGGAGCCTCCTCCTCACAGAAACAAAACCATCAGTTCTACATGTAGTTTGTTTTCATTCATGTTCTCAAGAGTTAGCCTCCATACTGCATATGTGATTGAGCCCAGGCTACTAAGCAAATAGCCATATTTTTCTGGAATAGTAAAAAGAATCCTGCTAATCTATTACAAATTTAAACATAAGGCTTCTGGGGCCAAGTTCAGGAACAAAGCCAAACATAGTTCAACTGTTTGAAGCTTTAGCTTGGTCTTTATTTTGCAGTGTTTTAACTAACATCCTATTTCTAAAGATTTCCAGAGCTACGTGAGACTTGGATAAGAACTAGTTCTAGCAAAATAATATTCTGATGAGTTAAGTGTAAATGAATCAGAAACATACGAACTGTAATTCCCTTGAAACACACAAGGATTTAAAAGTTAATGGGAAAAGTGCTGGCAAGTCACATTTAGAGTTTTTATTGAAACCAGGATGTTTGAATAAACATTAGACATTCAACTAACTCAAACTGAAATAGGGTTCACCAATCCTTAATTATAACAGTGCTTTAAGTGCTGAGGAAACATGTCATATTCAAGTTTCAGACAGAAAGCTTTGCTTGGCAGACACACTTCTGGTTCAAGAAACCTCTACAGTCGTATTATGGCAACCCATCTGAGATAATAAAACAAGACAGTGACGTTTTAAGCTCAGGCTGGCAAGCATCATGAGACAATAACTAGCAGCAGGAAATTCAAAAGAAGGAAAAGGAGGGTCCAGGGTTTAATTATTAAGTTTTGAAAGGAAGTTGGAGTTGAACACATAATTTAGAAAGAATATGGGTTCTTAAATGAGCTAATAATGAGAGAAGCACATAGGAAGTTGTGAGTGGTCTGTTTAGGCTTCTCCTTTCTGAACTGGGGCTTGTGATTTGCAGCTGCAATTCGAGATGGTTGATAAGAAGGAACTGAACATACCTGTGAAGAAATTATCATTTCTCTGATGCCTAATGGACCATGTAGTCAGCTCATGACAACATGATAGGAATTCCCAGTAGCTTGTAGATTACTTCTTGGGCTGTCCAGAGTCCTGTCTGAAATAAGTCAGAAGCAAAGCTACCCATGCAATATTGTTAAACCTTAGCATGCATCAGTTGAACCTTGGCTGTGAACGATGGGCTCAAACAGAATACAGAACTGTCCTAAACCACAACAAACTAGAGGCAAGTTTGCAGGTATTTATTGTATAAGCATCCAAGAAAAATACTTCATGACTTCTCCCACTGCTTTGTCCCCGGATAGACCAGGTCTGCTCAAGGTATTAATTGTATATCAAAGTCATCATAAATGTTATTCAAATTAAATGCACACCTACAAAAAAGACTATAAAAATAAATGAATTGAAAGTAATTATTTTTTCCACATTGGACTAACAGGGGGATAGTTTTCAGAATTTCCAGTTAGTCTGATAGCTCAAGGTCCAAAACTGATCAGTCTATAGACTTTTGATTTCTCCTATTCCTTGTAAGAAACATGATATGTATAATTTAGCCAACTGCTCTGTCCCTTGCCTTGGGACAATTGCTGCTTTTGGCATCTTTCTGGCTTCTGATACTTCACAGAATCTCAGATGCATGGATTAACTTCGTAAATTAATAGAACACGTTTGGCAGGAATCACTCATACAAGCTCTTGGGAAAAATTCCATCCTTTCCTTGAATGTCTCCAAGAATAGGAAACTAATTACCTTTTTTGCTAAAGCATTCTTCCTTTCTGAGGGTGAAAGAACATAGTTGCATCAATATGAAATGTGTAACATTTACTCCTAAAATTCCTCTTTTTCATCCTGCCTATCAAATGACTTCTTGGTCCTTCTGTTGGGTTCACTGTCTTAACATCCACTACCTTTATGCATATCTGAAATATCTCCATCTTCATTCTGATTTTTAAAAAATTAATCTACAGTAATATTTTTGAGTGTGAACTTTTATAAATTTTAAGGCAAATACAGATTTGTGTGACTACCACCACAATCAAGACACAGAATAACAAACCGGAAAGCCTCCTGCATGTTCTTCTTTTGTAAGCACATTCTCTTCTCACCCCAGCCTCCACCAAACACTAATCAATTTTATCAATACTATAAATAGAATCATACATCATATGATCTTTTGACCTTGGTTTTTATCACTTGGCATAGTGCTTTGAGGTGCATATGGGTTGTCACATGTACCAACAGTTTGTATTTTTTGTCACCAAGTACTATTCTATTGTAAGGATTTACCACAGTTTGTTCAACCATTCAACTGTGGGATGTTCTCAGTATGGAATTATTATGTAGAAAGTAGCCATAGAAATATATGTAGTTTTATGTCAGAACATAAGTTGTCATTGCACACTTACTGGGGAATCACTAGGTGACATGTAAATGCATGATTAACTTTATAAGAAGTTGCTGAGCCATTTTCCAGAGTGGCTATATGATTTTTTTATTCCCATCAGTAACATTTGAGCATCCCAACTGTTCTCACCAGTCCTTGGTATAGTCCATATGTTTAATTTTAGAAGTACTGGCCTGGTTTCCAACGGTTTGGAGGGTTTGTTGTTGTTATCTTTCTCTTATTGAGATCACTGAAATCTCCAGATACAACTGTGGACTTGTCTATTTCTCCTTCATTTCTGTTGGTTTTTGCTTCATGGATTTTGAAGTTCTGTTAGGTGAATACAACATGTGGAAGGGAGGTAGGGCACAGGGTTTTCTGTGACATGAAGAGGTTAGCCATAGCTGCAGCAGTACTGGAAAAGATGAGAGAAGAGGGGAAAAAGGCAAGAGATTATGGGTAAAAGTTGATTATTAGATCCAAATACACTTACACTGTAAGAGTTAGATGGTGGAAATTGGAGAGATTTAATCATAAAATAGCATGACCAAATTGCTCTTACGTAAGTATACTTCATAAAGCATTATAGATAAAGTATAGGATTTCTATATGTATGAGAGTGAAACTCATACATACATACATACATACAAAAATTCTAAGTGATAGACTTGGGAATCCAAAGAAAGCAGAATTAGAAGGGATGAGTTTTACTAACGTAGGCCAGAAAAACATTTATAAAGACAGGGGCCTTGTATATACACAAGTATATACAAGTACAAGTATATATCCTGAGGCATACTGAAGTTGTCTTAGTATGGGTAGAAAGGGGAGAAAGAATTATTTTATATATAACATTTCAGTATATTCATTACAGTTCTAGCATTAAAAGTTTAATGTAAAGGCCAATTTGCCAATTTGCTCCCTGTCTCTGTGAATGGCCTTATTAATAAATAATGCAAGTTGTTTAATGAGACAAATTATTGTTGAGATAAAAATGTAAAACATTTTAATGAGACGTCTATACAAAAGGTCATTGCCCTTTCTAAACATTTTCTGGTAATTTTTCTATCCGAGAAGCCTGTTTTGAAATGCACATAGTTAATGTCATACAATTATTCAAGCAGCTTAAAAACATCTAAACGTATTATAGTGGTTTGGATACGAAGTGTCCCCTTGAGCCCCATGTGTTGAAGGATTGGCTCCCAAATCATTACTCAGAGGTGGGGTTTTTGAGCAGTGACTGGATCGTGAGGGCTCTTACCTTCTCAATGGGTTAATCTGTTGATGGATTTCTAACTTGATGGCATTATTGGGAGGTGGTAGAGACCAGGAGGTGGGGCATAGTTGGAAGTGGGTCACTGGAAATGTGCCTTAGAGGTATGTGTCTTACACTTGGCCCCTTCCTCTTGTTCTCTGCTTCCTGCCCATCAGGAGGTGAACCACTTTGCACCACCACTTGCTCCTCTACATGTTCTGCCTCCTGGTGCATGAGCCCAGAAGCAATGGAGTCAAGCAACCTGCCCATGAACTGGAACAGTGAGTGAAAATAAATCCTCCTGTTAAGTTGTCTAGGTCAGGCATTTTGTCACAGTGATGAAAAATTATATTTTGATAGGACACCAAAATCGTCCCAAAAAATGCTCAGCAAGAGTCACAATGATGGTCCACTAGTTTAGTTATGAACTTATGAGGATTTATAAATAAGGATAACAAACAATTACTTCTCATGAAAAAAGAAAAAAAGACACACATCAGGTATTGTTCTGGCAGGACATGAGAAGCCTGTTGTCACATCAAAGGAATGTTGAGAGGATTTGAAAAAGAAAGGCGTGGGAAGATTCAGGGATATGAACAAGCAAGGGTGTGTTCCCAGCACAACAAGGCTGGAGACAGCAGGGAATGCATGCATTGACCCAAAGAGTTCTGGGGAAAGAGTAGTTTACAAAGCAACTGCAGTTGAAGAAAAGGACACCTTTACCTCACCCCAGAAAACCACAGGTGCATTACCCCAGTCTACTCTCACCCTGTTATACCCTGCTGGTACCTCTCAAGGCCAATAATATCATTGATCCATAAAGTCAGCCTCTGGGGACCCAGGAAAAGGCAAAGAAGAAAGTAGATTGCAGGGATAGGGATGGCCAGGCAACTGAAAGTACAGAGAACAGGTGGTACATGAAATTAAAACATTTGATTGGACATTTTATAAGTGAAGTAATTTCACCTATCTCCAGTCACCACTATGCACACACACATTCTTGTGTGTTAAAATTCAGACTTTGATCCTCCCAATGCCAGGGAAGGATGGATGTATGTTAGAATTTCAAGCCCAGATGGTTCATCCTGGGGAGAGATGATGTTACTTTCTAATATAGCATAAGAACCAGGCTTGCTTTTTGCTCATCTTCTTAACTTGCTGGGCTTAGTGCAAATAGTCAAGCAACGTGTCTAAATACCTGAAATCCTGTAAGTACATCTGATCATGCAATTCTGAAAGTGGCTAATGCCTCCATGGTTTAAAATGCTTGAGGCTTTAAGTGGTTCATTCAGAAGGCAACTGAGATCGTACTGAGTCCTTGTCTTTTTTTTTTTTAATCATCACTTGATCACAATCCCTCTAATGAGATGAAGGACTCCTTCTCAGGGAAATAGGGGCTCAAGCATGCTTAAAGCAATTGAATTATGTTTCTTTTGTACAGGTGCTTTACAGACTCGTTACCTTTTATATCCCTCAGGCTTTGGCTAGGGTAGGAACTCATTGGTCTTACTCACTACTGAAGCCCTGGATATGAGCACAGACTTTAGAAATAGCAGATGATAAACATTTTTTAATAAATTATATGAACTAGTTAGGCAGAATGCTAGTCTAAGGAAGGATATTTTATTAGAATAAGGCCTGGACTTAATTTTTAAGCTGTTGGTATCTTCAAGGAGATCACTTTTAGCCTCTATCTCTTCAGCCAGAAAAGAGCTTGGGGACAAAAACCAGTCCTACATGGAGTTGGAAAGCATAATGAGAAATCATATTTGAAACTGTTTGGATGAAGAACAGGAAGGTAAAACAGGTCCTTTCTGGGGGTTGGTACCAGTGGGAGGGGGGAGGATATAAGGAAAGGGTGTAGGAGGAGAATATGGTAGAAATATTATGTACTCAGGTATGAAAATGGAAAAATGAGGCCTGTTCAAACTATTCCAGGAATGGGGAAAAGAGAGATAAAGGAAAATGATGGAGGGGATAAATTTAACTACAATATATTATAAGAACTTTTGTAAATGTCACAATGAACCCCCAGTACAACAATACTATAATTTTAAAAAGAAACTGTTTGGAAAAAATATTAGTCATCTTTCCATTCCATTGAGATAATCAACTTATAAAAATAAAAGGTTTATTTTGGCCTATAGTTTTGAATCCTCTAGTCCATGACAAGTCAGTCCATTTTCTAGGCTTGTGGCAAGACAGTACCTCATGGAGTGAGTGTGTGACAGAGCAAAGTCACTCACCTCTTGTGTTAGTCAGACTTTTCTTCACCATGACAAAATACCTGACAGAAATGATTAAGAAAAGAAGGATTCCTTGAGCTCATGGCTTCAGAGGCTTCTGTCCACCCTGCTCAAGAAAGTGTAGCAGAGGAGTTCACACCATATCAAATAGAAAGCAGAGAGAGAGAGAGGAAGTAACACAGCACTGGGGTACAAACTTCAAAGATATGCCCCTAGTGACCTATTTCTTCCATCTAGGCCCTTCCTAGCTGGAAAGTTTCCACACCTCCTAAAATACCACCATCAGCTGGTGACAAGGCATTGAATATACACTCCTACAAGGAACATTTCACATTCAAGCCATAACATTTCACCCCGACCCCCAAAGGACCATGGCCATCTCATAATTGCAAAGTGCATTTAGTCCATCTCTCCAAGAGTTCCCAGAATCTCAATAGTTCCAACATTGTCCAAAAGTTTATGTTCAAAGGTTTCTCTAAGACTCAAGGTAAACACTCAGATGTGAGTCCCTGTAAAATCAAAAACAAGTTACATACTCCCAATATACAGTGGCACAGAGTAAAAAACCCCATTGCAAAAGGGAGGAATAGAACAAAAGGAAGGGTCAGACCAAAGCCTGACTGAAACTCAGCAAGGCCGATACTAAATCCTGCAGCTCCACGTCCAGCATGCAGGGCACCTGGTGCCATGATCTTGGCTCCCAAGGGCTGGGGCACCCTTGACCCTGTGGCCTTGCTGTTTGCAGCCCAGATGGCCTCTGTCATGGGCAGGCTCCACTTGTTAGACAAAATTTCCTTAGCAGATGTTCCATTTTCCTGGAATCTCTAACACCCTGAGGTCTCCATTTCAATTTAGGCTTCACCCTCACAGCTTCATGCATTGCCTTCTCAGAGGCTGTCTTAAGGGACTTCAACTCTGTCACTCATTGCCTGGCCTCCCAGGCTTTCCCATGAAATCTGGGTGGAAACCTCCATGGTCCTGTAACTCACGTTCTGCATGCCTACAAAGCCAGCATCTCATGAATGACTCCAAAGTCAGCTGGAGCAGTAACTGGGCGCCCTTGAACAGTGACTGTATTAGCCTCTGAGTGCCTAGGTAACTGAGTAAGGTGAAAGAAATCCTAGGGAGACAACTTCCTGGGGGACTGGGGGACTGGAGTGCTCTTTCCTCAAGAGAAAGTCTTTTGAATGAGTTTACTCTTCCAAACCCTTCAGCCTGTGATGGGTGGAGTCCAGCCAATTTTCTATATGCCCTCAAACACCTTCCCTAGTCTCCAGATGCAAAGTACTTGGCTTCTTTTTAATGGCACTAACCTCGTCAGAAACCATGCCTTCCTTATACCAAATTTTATACAAGCTTTTCTCACCAAACTGCAAAATTTCTACTGTGCTTTTTACTTGTGATGCTCACTGTAATGCTGGCTAAAAGGAACTGCCACAATCTGAATAGTGGACTGCCTTGAAATTTCCACCACCAGATTAGTCTGTCAGCTCTAAACCCACTTTTTTTCTCAAAGTCTTGGGTGTGAACAAAATGTTCTTTTAGAAAGAACATCATGATCCAGGTATGGTGGTTCATGCCTATAATTCCAGCTACTAGGGAAGTAGAGGCAGGAGGATCAGCATCCAAGGTTAGCCCAGGCAAAAACCATGACTCTATCTGAAACACAAACTAAAGCGAAAGGACTAGGGTATAGCTCAACTGATAGAGGACTTGCCTAGCAAGCTTGAGACCTTGAATTCAATCCTTAGTTTTGATAACATATATAGTTTAGAAACAGCATTGAGGAAAAAAAAACAAAACCAAACTTTTGGTGATGATCTGCAATCAGCATGCTTTTAAATCTCATTTTTAAAACAAAGTATTGTACCTATTCAAACTAATATTGCCCTTGTCTTTCACTCAGTCACTCCACTTCTGATACACTATCTCCTTTAGAAATATATTAAATAAAATAAATGTAAAGGCAGAAACAATTATAATAATAAAAACAATTGCTAACAACCAGAATATGTATCATCAATCTGTACATCCATACTGATACATTGTAAGCACTGAGCTAGACAATCCAATATGGTAGTCACTGGCCCCATGTGTCATTTGCAGTGTGGATATTTGAAATTCAGATACCTTGAATGTATAAAATGTACACTGAATATCAAAGACTTAGTATGAAAAGTAAGCATGTAAAATTGTCTCATTA
Source organism: Castor canadensis (assembly GCF_047511655.1). Taxonomy (NCBI): domain Eukaryota; kingdom Metazoa; phylum Chordata; class Mammalia; order Rodentia; family Castoridae; genus Castor; species Castor canadensis. The sequence goes on along the minus strand of NC_133395.1, from coordinate 127,624,339 downwards.
GTAACTTTGATATCATTTATCTACTGAAATGAAAGACATATTGAGTTAACTAAATTATCAGAATTAATTTTTTCCTATTTATTTTTACTTAATTTTAACACATGGCTACAAGAAAATTTGCAACTACATTTGTGGCTTAGCTTGTGTATTGCTATTGGGCCGTGTTGCTGTCGATCAGGAATTAGCAAACTTTCTTCTATTAAGGACCAGAGAACAAATATTTTCAGTTTTCTCAGGTAATGTGTCTCATCTGAGTTGAGACAACATAGAAACAAATGAGTAGGAGTGTGTTCCAATAACCATTTGTGTGCCGAACAATTTGAATTAGACATCATTTTCACACATCAGGAAATATGATTCTTTTCATTTTTTCCTAACCATTTACAAATGTCAACATCATTCTTAGCTCATGGGCCACAGACAAACAGGCAACAGGGCAGATTTTATCCTACAAACCATCGTTTGCCCAAACCTGCTATAGATTATTAAGCATTTATTATAAAGAATGAATTAGATCTATAAGTACTATGAATGCTTTATCTAAACAATATATTGCAGAGTGATTTGATTACACAGCATGATTTCATGTTTGTAAAAATAGAGACAATTCTTATGTTTCTGTGTTTATCTAATTTTATATGGCTTTATGATGAAGGAAGAATAGACACAAGACTGTTTATCTAACCAGTTATCATTAAGACATGAGATGAAGTCAAAGATGGAGAATCTAGGCTTTATTTCTTCTTTATTACTGTCATGATTGCCTGATCACAAGAATTATGTATAACTCATACAAATTCTGGTAGAATAAAATGTACATAGATTTCAAAAAACACAAAAATGTCATCACATATACATAATCCTCTATATTAGTCCATTTTCTGTAGCTACAATGAAATGCCTGAAGCTGGTACTTTATGAAGAAAAGAGGTTCATTTAGCTCACAGTTCTGGAGACCCAACAGCAAGCTCCTGCCTTCTGCTCAGCTTTGGTGAGGGCTTTCCTGGCTATATCACACAATGGCAGATGGTATCAAATTGGGAGTGCATGTGATGGAGAGGTGACATGGTAAGACAGGAGGCAAGAGAGTGAACCAGGGGTCAAGTTCACTCTTTTAATTTATTTAGGCAGTACTGGGATTTGAACTCAGGGCCTCATACTTGCTAGGCAGGTGCTCTAGCACTTAAGCCCCTCCACCAGCTCAAATTCTCCCCTTTAAATGAGTAAGTATAAGTAGTTAAACATTTTCTAGACTCTTGATAAAATGTAATGTTTTCATAATTTCGTATTCATTCAAAGCATACTTCATAGAATTGACTTAGTAGACATCTCCCATTTCAGTTTATACTTAGAGGTCTTCAGCAAAAGTAAATCTTTATTACCGCACAGAGACTCTGCACTGCAGGAATTTAGAGCAGTGTAGCCATTGGTTCAGACCTGTACTTTCTCAGGAGTCTGCAGGCATGTTATCAGTCCAGGGATGCAGCCATTTGAAGGCGGAAGCCACAGGATTCATTCTCAATGTTCGCTCAGGTGCTGTTGTCCATTGTTCACACATGGATTCCTCCATAGACTTGTGTACTGTCCTTGGGACATGGCAACTGGCTTCCCCCAGAGAGAGGACGTAAAAGAGAAGAAAGAGAACCCAACTACAATGCCTTTTATAGCTTAGCCTTGGAAGTCACACATAGCCTACTGGCTTACAAGCCAGTTCTAGCCACAAGGATATGAATACCAGAAGGAAGAACCACTGGCCACCATTTTGGAAGCTAACTACATAAATTGTCCCCAAAATGTTCACAGAGATAGCCACGGGCATGGGCTAAATCTATTAACTATGCTTTACAAATGGAGTTGTGAGTCTATGTGTATTGCAAGGAGGAAAATCTCTATATTATATTAGAAGCACACTAAGCTATGAACTTGTGCAATATTAGACAACCAACACATCAAGGCTTCTAAAACACTTAGAGAGTGCAGAGTAATTTACACAAGCAAATTGCCTATCCACGTAAGTCCCATGTCCAAGTGAATAAATACAAGACGTAAGACATACGATGGAGGAAATTTATATTGTAAAAATAAACTGCTTTAGTTTATTTCTGTGTATGCATAGCACAGAAAATACAAAAATTCATTTGGTGAAAAACAGGTTATTAAACAATCTATAGACTATCCTGTAGGAAGAGAAACAGGTGTGCTTGGAAAAAAAGACTAGAAAGATAGACGTTAGCATTACTGATGGCTACCTCTGGATGTTTGCTTAGGGCAGGATTGCTTTCCGTTTTCATTTTTGATGTCCAAAGAGAGCAGGAAATAATCACCTTAATGGGAAAAAGGACTCATGCAAAGATATCTATTGTCTGCCTTTCTGGTTTCTACTAAGGTACTTCTGTTCCCTGAATTATGGTTTGGAAAATTTTATTCAAGATCTATAAATCATTCTTATAATCCCAGAAAGGATAAGTTACCTGTTCTAATGTTTATTCTTGAGGCAATGAGAAGTTAATTGTTAGCAGGCGAAATAAGAGGTAAATTGCACCTACATTACCTTACCTTTATGCTCAATAAGGTCAAAGGTAAAGATTTTGTCCCTTTCTGGTCCATAAAATATGAATGGCTATTTTCAAAGTACATCAACAGTGGTAATAGCTATTCCTATTAGTCAGTTATATAATCTTATAAAATATTGACGTGATAAAACAATGCAACTGAGAAAAAACCAATAGAGCACACATTTTATTGACAAATAAATGCACAGGCTTAAATTGTCTCTCAACACCTTTATACCTGATTGACATGTTATCAGAAAGATGTGGATTTAAGTCTGCTGAGATCAATAATCTCAAAATAATTCTTTGATGCAGTTAAAATACAAATTCAATCCAATCCTAATTCATATTTGGGTTCATACCACTTTGACAGTTACATTTTATGGCAAAATGTACTTTAATTTTATATTCAGGCCTTTTCCAGCTTTTCTTAGAGAATTCACTTTTTAATTTATGATACTTCCTTGCTCAATTCAAGCTTCATTCACTTTTAGATACTTTGGGAAGATAAATAACTGTTATTCATGAGTAATATACTGCCTGCAACTTAAGGAAATAAAATGGGTAGCCAAAGAGATATATTTGTTTTAGAAATAAATATGTATTGTATGAATAAGAAATAAAATAACAGTAAATTAGAAATGTGCTATAAAAATGCTTTATTATTTTACTGAGATTAAATTATATACTGTAGTATATTGTTAAGTCACATACATTTAAAGAATGAAATACCCTATTTGTGTCTTATGCTGAATAAAACTCTGTTTGGATGTGAAGAATGTAAGTCATATGTTTCATCTTATCACAGACTGCTATTTTTACGATATATCCATTGGGAAATATTTTCTTTTGTTGGTCAAAGATTGTACGTCATCACAATTGCCATCAACAAACATGAAGAGCAAATATATTTCCATGTTATACTTAAAGTTTTTCTCCAGCTCATAAGTCATGATATAATTTTTTTATAAAAATAGTAATAATAATCATTTGTTGAATATTCTGCATGTGCCAGGAATACGGCTGGACACTCACTTCTTCACATATATTACTTTCTTTATTCTTACAACTACTTGGCAATGTAGAATGCTATTACACTTCATAGATGAGGAAACCCATGTCAGTCTGAACCCAAAGCCAGATTTTTAACTGCTTAGAAAATTGTTTACTTGTGCCTAAATAAGAAAAAAAAACAACTCTCTTTTCTCTATATATCCAACATTCACTGTCAATATACATCAGTTCTCCCGCAGACACCAAAAAGGTGGTCTACAATTTAACTCAATTCTGATACTTCATGCCCGGAGTTAGTGTCATGTTCTATAAATTAAGTCCCACAAGACTGTCCCACATCAGACAAGTCACAAGTTTCAGGTCATGACCTGTGGTTCAGACTAGCCAGTTATAAATTGAAGGTCCCCATAACCAGCCACCTGAGGTTGGATCATTTGCTACAATGGTTACAGAAATTGAGGAAGAATATACTGGCACTTACTGGTTTGCTATAAAATATAACTCAGGAAAAGACAGATGGAAAAGAGGCTTAGGACAAGGAATAGAGTTGGGGAAGAAGGTCCATGCTCCCTCAGCAGGTCACCACCTACTGTCCAACAACAGAGAAGCTCTCTGAATTCTGTCTTTTTGATTACATATGGAGGCTTCATTATGTATGCGTGATTGATTAAATCACTAGCCATTGTCGAGCCCTTCTCTACTCTTTGTGGTCAAGAACAGAACTGAAATTTCCTTCCCTCTAATCACATGGTTGGTTTTCCTGGTGACCAGTCCCATCCTTATGCTACCCAAGAGCCACATACAAAAAAGACACTTGTCAATTGGATGTTTTAAAGGTTTTAGAAACTGTGTGCCATAAAAAGAGGACAGAGAACAAAATACACTTATTATATCACAATATCACAGCTCCCTACATACTTGTTTCTCTCTGTAATTCCCAAATGGAATCCTTAACACCTACATTCACCTAGAAGCAGCCACTCATATTGAAGACAGACACTTAAAGTCAGAACCTTCAAGTTGCCTTTCTATGACCTGCTTTGCAAATTCTACCTTTAATGATGTTTTGAACTTTGCACACCATCTCCTATTTATTCCCTAGGTGTGACTATAAGCAAAGCATTTAGATTAATGGTCACCAATTACAAATTCTATTACCCTGAGTTGACCAAACCCTGTTCTTTGTCTTGGTGATTAGAATGAAATAGCACACACGAAGGTACCTTTCTTATCCTCCACCCCACAAAGAACGAACTAACCAATCGTGCTAATTCTATTCTCCTAGTCAGTAAGGGTTTTCATCTCATGGGGGATAGGGCTGTTTCTAGGCAAAATTCCTTTGCCTAAGAGAAAACAGCAGAAAAGCATAAAGAGACACAGCCTCTTTCTTACTTCCAGATAGTCTTACAACTTTAGAGGAAATTTAGAACATCCAAAAACATCTTGCTTCCAAGCTGATATAAGGCTATATGTCAGTCTGAGAACCCAGAGATCCTTCCTAATTGGCCAAAGTTTCAATTAATACACTGGAGTAACAAACTATTCTAAAACGTAGTGGGATAAAACAACACCTGTTATACTCCCAGATCCTGTATGTCAGGAATTTGGACAGAGCACAGAGGAAATAGGAAGTCTATGCGCCTTGGTATCTAGGGCCTGGAGGAAAACATTGAGTCCTTCAAGTCTTTGAAAACAGACGGTTGGTGTCATCTAAGACTGTCCACTCGATGGTTCATGGATTTCCTGGCTATCCCTGAGAACCTAGGTAAGGCTGCATGACTTCTCTGTGTGGCTTGGGCTTCCTCAAAGCTTGAGGATTGGGTTCCACAGGTGTGCATCCCAAGACAGAGACAGAGCCATGTAAAAGCCACGTCATCTTTGAAGTGCTAACTTCAAAAGTCACCCGTTGTCGCCTCTATTGCATTCTATAGTTCAAAGCAACTTCCATAGAGTTTCATGATTAGGGAATAAGGGAAGGTCATCATCACATTGTAAGAATAGCATGCAAGATGGGATGTATATCTGAATGGATGACTTTGGAAATGCAATCTGCCATAGTTTGCTTTGGGGCACAATAATTCACAACCGTAACACATGCAAAAACTCAATTACTAGTTCTCTCCTGAAACCCTCAAGTTTTCTTACAGAATTAGATCAAAGTCCAGGAACTTGTCATTCAAACCAGGTCCGGGAACAGATGAGGCCCCTTGGATACATTTCCTTAGCTATCACCCTAACTATATTCCTCTCCATCTTAACATTGTAGGTCAAACAGACAAGTTGCCTACTTTAAATACATCCAACATTCAATGATGATAGGCATGGCACACCTGTTTAGGACAGTCCTACCCACAAAGGGAGACATAGGAGACCATGCTGCCTTCACTACTCCATAGCAGATCTGAAGTTGAAACAAGTGTAGGCTGTCATCCCGTTGACTGGAACTTGGACCTGGGAATTTTTCACTGTAGCTCTTGGTTCCACCTCTGAGTTCTATCTCTTCTTCCATAAGATGTAGTCCTTACTAGAAGCTTAGTAGTTTTCAAAGTCTGCTTCTTTCCCATACAATTCAAAAATCTCTTTTCATGTTGTATTGTTTCTGTCCCATTCATTTTGACCTCATGTAATTTTGTGTGCTTCTATATTAGACGAAAGTCATATCCACACATGGCTTCCAGATGACCTTTTCTCTTTCCTGGGCATCCCATAAGGCGGTAAGAAGCCTTAAAAGCTTTTTGTTTGTTTGTTTGTTTTGAGTGTGCCTTAGGCCATTCGGGGGTCTTTAAAAAAAAGGGTTTTATAGTCACACTCTTGGTTTTATTTTTTGTAAAATGTTTTCCTCGAAGGATCCTGAATGAGATCTGTACCTGGAAAACATTTTCTAATTTGAAAATCATAGAGAGTCTGGAATGAAAGACAGTTTTACTTTTAAACTTGACAAGACTTGACTCCTTTATGTTTTCTCTAAATTTCACTCAAAAAGTTTAAAAACTCATTTTCTATTTCCCACATAACTGCAGGTGACAGCATTAATGTACTTTCTATCATTATGGAACAAGTGACCTTGACATTTGACTTCAGTATCATTTTTTTCACCTTGTTTTTTGGTACTTGGGGTTGAATTCAGAGCTTGGAGCTTGCTAGGTCTGTGCTCTACTGCTTGAGCCATGCCTCCAGCCCTTTTTGCTCTAACTATTCTAGCAATAGGGTCTCACTTTGCCCAGGCCAGCCTATTTATGCTCTCTGCCATCACTAGAATGGCAGGCACATGTCACTACATCCAACCTTTTTCCATTGAGATGGAGTCTCACAAATGTTTTTGCCTGAGCTGGCCTGGAATCTCGATCCTCCCAATCTCAACCTCTCTCATAGCTTGGGACAACAGGTGTTCACCACTGCACCCAGCTGTTGGTTGAGATGGCATCTCACTGTTTACCTGGCCTGGCAATCTTCCTGATCTTAGTCTCCAAGAATCTAGGATTGCAGGTGTGAGCCACTGGTGCCAGCACTTTCTTTCTTTTAAGACTTTTTTTCTGCAGGCTGGCTTTGAATCCTGATCTTCCTAATCTCTGTATCTTCAGTAGCTAAGATTATAGGTGTGAGCCGCTGACACCTGGCTACTTTAGGGTTTTGTTAGGTTACTTCCCATTTTAGTGTCAATGATAATGAAGGAAATGCAAATCAAAACTACAGTGGGACATCAGCTCACACCTGTTAGGATGACTGCTATCAGAAAGAAAATAAATACTGTGGAGTAGAGAAACGGAAAACCCTGTACACTGCTGGTAGAAATGGAGTTGATACAGCCATCATGGAAAACAGTATGCAGCTATCTCAAAAAATTACAAAATGAAATCAGTCACTCATTGCATAATAACGTTTAAGTCAACTATGACCACATATACAAAATAGTAGTCCCACAAGATTGTATTACCAAGTGACATCATAACTTAGTTTCTGCAAGCACAGCCTGTGATGTTCACACAATGACAAAATCATCTACACACACTTCTCAGAATATGTCCCTGTCAAGTGACCCATGACTGTACCATACGATTCAGTAGTCCTCTGCGGGGCATATACCCAAAGGAAATGAAATACACATCCCAAAGAGATACCTGTATTCCCTATCCATTGAAGGGTTGTTCATAGTAGCCAAGATACGGACACAATCTCAGTGTCCATGAACTGATAAATGGATAAGAAAGTCATGATATATTTATATATATGGAAATGTACATACACATGTGAATATATACACACACATACATTTACGTACACATAGTAGAATATTATTTGAGCTTTAGAAAGGAGATCCTGTCATTTGCAATAACACTGATTAACCTGGAAGACATTATCCTGGTTAAAATGAGCCAGACACAGAAAGAAAACACTGATTGGTCTTACTCACATGTTGAATCTTATAAAACTATTGAACATACAGAAATAAGGTATTTGTGGATAAAAGAGCATAGGGAAAGGGAGAGAAGAAAGTGATTATATAAAGTCAAGAGTAAAGAGTTACTTTTATGAAGGATTAAAAAATAAATTTTAAAGCATTAAAAAAAAAAACAAAAAAATCCACCCAGTTACAAAGAGATGGGACAAAGACCCCATCACTTGAAAAAACACTGTCCACATCATAGTATGAGAAGATGAGGTGGGGTAGAATGCATATGTATATATATTTGTGTGTGTGCATTTTACACACACACACACACACACACACACACACACAGACACACACACGCCTACTCATTACTGAAAACAAAGGCTATGGATAGCTTGGCTTATGTTTAATTAGGGTTAGTCTCATGGTTGTAATATATAAGCAGTCCCAAGATAAAGAATAAAATGCACTGGCTGAACATTAAAAAAAAAAAAAAAAAAGACAGAGTCTGACCACTGCTTGCACCTTCCAGAACAAGATTCTATCCCTTTCTGGGCCTCATTATTCTTATCCTACATCTACGTAGAAAAACTTGCAGCAAAACCTAGAGGGTCTCAACAGATATTGCCTATTATTTAATTTAAAAATTAATTCACACTTTGACCATTTAGGAGGCATATAAGCTACAGATCATGTTTACAAAATGCTAAATCAGTATAATAGACACGTATGATAGAAACCCACAGACATAGTCTAAAAACATGAACCCCAGTCTCAAATAACTGTGAATAGAAATTATTCTTGTCTGACACTTTTAATAGAAAATATTTATTGGTACCAGATTGGGTATTAAAAGATTTATAGGCATTTGATGCTTACATAAGCCTTATAAGGTAGTTTTAGAATTAAAAATTGCTACATTTACCTACCCTGTGAAATATGACTTCTATAATGCAATAAATCCTCTACATTTTTAATGTTTTTCACTTCCCTGCACTACCAAATATACCTGGCAAAAATGTTTAAGAGAGATACTGAGGGTTATTAATAGACATCACTAGTAATAAACCATAATGTTAATTTCATGTCCCAAAATCTGGTTATCTTGCTCCTGATTGAAAAGAATCCCTCGCCTGGCCTTCTCAACTTCATGTTACCCCCAGTGCCTAGCCAAGGACTGGTTCCATTCTTAAAGCCATTGGCAATCTGAAGATGAATAGGAAAGACAGCCTTTCAAATGAGATTCTAAAGTAAGAGGAAAAAAAATCCCTAAAAGAGGAAAGATTCAGAAAAAATCCTCTAATGATATGATATTCTTATGCAAATCATTAAAGCCCTATTCCAATAACTATTTTATGAATCATCAAGTTACCTCTTAACATATGAGATGGGTTAAACTATTTAACTTGTTCCTTGCCCCAAGACTCTTGGAGCTAATATTTGTTGAGAATCTCCAGAAAAGATCTGAGAAGTATTCCCATTGAACCTTAAAATTCTTTTTTAGTTTTCTTACCAGAATAATATTCATTAGTCCACAATTTAGGGATTGTTGAATGGATGTACCAGTACTGTACATAGACTTGGCAGCTAACCAAATGAGGAAATGGTGGTTTTATTGTGGGAAGAGAATAAAGGTATCGAAGAAGTCCTGGATGGGATAGCATACTGTAGCACTCAAATGTCAGGATCCCCAGAAAGGCAAAACACCAGGACACATGGGGACAGGATAATGGAGGCTCCCCCATGTATTTTCTCTGATCCTACAAACTTGTGTAGACCTTTCTATTCATGCAACGTGTGAACACTAAAATGCACATTTCAGGGACCTCATCCATACTGGTCCTTCATAGTCCTTGCACTCCACACTGTGAACTATCATTTACAAAAATACATGAAGTAGGGACCCCCCTCAAGGATGGCATTCACCTTAGTTAGTTCCACAAATTTCTGTGTATGTGATTCCCTAAGACCTAGTTACTAGATAAGCTTTTAAAAAATAAACATTTCTCCTCCAGGCAGCAAAACCTGTGATTAGTCACACCTCTACCGTCCAAGTTTGTTTATTATTTCATTCATCACCCATTTACAGAATATCTACTGAGCCATTTTTTCAGTCATTGAAATTCGCACTCATTGAATTCAGTCTTCCATTCGGTACGTGGCATGAGGTGGGCTTTGTGCTGTGTACTGAAGATCCACTGCAAATATGATAAGAAAAGTCTTGGAGACAATGGTCAAGTCATCCTTAGGATGAATTCAAGAGATAACGCCCAAGACCAAGAGAGACTATGACTTGCACAGGGTGTGCAATGAAGCGGTGACAATGCTGAGCCTGGATTCGGTAGCCTGGGTCTGGTTCAGTGGTGGCAATGGATGATGTCTGTTCTTACTGCATGCCACATGCTGTGTACTCATTTCACCTGCATAGACGATTCCTTCTGACGTCCTCTCAAACTTCTCTGGGAAAGATACTCCTGGGGGTCTTCCTAAATCTGAAAGTCTTTCTTCACTTCCCTGTCTCATATGCCTATCTCCGAGAAGAGATATGCTCATCCCTCTAGCTTTGGATGTTCCTTAAAGGCTGGATATCTGTGTTCAGGACCCTGTCCAGTTGACAAGTGAATAGTGGCTATGCCCCAGGAACTATCACTTGAACACTGGTTTCCAAGCCAGGTTGAGCCCTGAAATTACCCAGGGTATCTTAAATGCTAAAATTTCCTAGAAAAGCATGATGGAGGATAGTAGCTCCCAAAGGAAGGTCCTTAAGCCAGCAGTATTAGCAATTGGAACCTGGTAAAAGAGAGTCTCTTGGGGTCCCTTACAGACCCTCTGAATCAGAAAGTCTATGGTTCAGCCTGGTGATCCATGCTGCTACAAGTTTGCTGAATGATCCAAGGCACTCAACAGTGACCTCTAAGTTACATGGCAGGCACTCAGAATTATTTTTAAGCATAACAGATGAGTTTGAATGCTAGCAAGGGTGGGAGCTACAAGAAGATTATTTGTCACAACTGAAAATGTCCTTTGGAATGCCCCAGATTAAGTAAATTCCATGCAAAACAAAATTTTGAAAAACAAAAACATTCAAGACAAGCAAGGGGATAGAAATTTGGCAGAGAATTGAAATTCACACAGCCTCACTATTAGTTGAAATACATTCAAAGTTACACAGTAGGGTTAAAAGAAAATATTTTCCCAAATCCTATTACAAAGCCTTTGTAGCTTTTAAAGTTACTTATTTAAAGCCATAATTTCTTAAGTAAAAAAACATCTAAATAGTATGGGATTGAAATAAATTCGAATATTTGGCAGCTTTTGATCTTTAATAAAATTCATGGCATCTTTTTCTATTTATGTTTAATGTTAGTTTAAATTATTCTTGTTCTAAATGTCCATAGTATGATTACATGCTTGTTAATAGGCTTATTGATGCTCTTTATGTCTTTCAATAATTGAAAAGTAACGGACATAGATAAAGGTTAGAAAAGACATCACATTTCCGGGCTGGTGGAGTGGTTCAAGTGGTAGAGCAGCTTCCTAGCAAGCATAAGGCCCTGAGTTCAAACCCCAGTACTGTCAAAAAAAAAATACCACATTTCTGATTATAGACTTATTAGTATAAGTGAAAATAAAACCCCCAGTGGCTAAGACTCTTTACCTCTTATAGATCCCAAAATAAATGTTCCACAAAAGCATTACTATGGACTGAGCATTGGCACCCAACAGATATTCATTCAATCTCAGGTCGGTGAGACTGTGAAATCCCCCCGGTCAGTGACATGGTCTTTCTGAGCCTCTCCTGAAGTTCATGCCATGTTACCTGTGTGCACCAAGTATGTGCACAGCATCTCCCCCTCCTCCACCACCAAATAACAGGATCAACACTGTGAATGAGGGATCATTAGAATTCCCACTTTCAGACTTGTAGACATGAAGTCACTTGGCTGACTTGGTTTACTTCAGGCAGTCTGCCAACAGTGCCTGTCTTTTCCCTGTCCTATCCCTACTTCCTTCATGCCTAGAATGATACAAGGAACACATGGACTTTTGTTGACTATGCATGTGGATACAAAATGAAGGAAAGTCTAACACAGTCCTTATGTTTCTACCATGACTTCTCTGATGCTCTGTTAAAATGTCAAATGTAAGAATTCATTCAAATAAATGTTTATTGTTCTTCCTTTAAATGGAGAACAACTGAGTATGAGTCTGTTTCAATCTGAGTCACTGCAGAGGGGGGTTCCTTCCAGACATTTCTCCCACTTGGCTGCAGGATAAGAATACAGGGAGGCACCTTTTTATCTCATCTTTGCTTTATTGTATCTGAGGCTTGGGACACACTCGTCTGGAATATGCTGGGTGCTGGAGTCTTCTCTCCCAGGCTTTGGTTTCTTCCACCAGTTCAGGGGAGACCTTGGAATCTCACCCCCAAAGTCATTTGTTTCAGCACAAAGGCATGACAAGCCTTAGTTTGCAGGAGAGTGTAAGAACTCCTATTGGGACAGGTGACAGCCATCACTCCAGAGGGCTACACAGAAAGCAGACACATACTGTCGCCATGATATGCCAAGAAGTAGCAACCAGTTGGAGATGATAAATCAAATATAAAAGCCTGTGTCCAGCTCTGGGACTTGGTTGTCTTGAGAAAATGCAAATTCCTCACCCGAGATTAGTTCTCGCTAATGTGAGGTCTCTCTGTGCATTGCTGTCTGATCAACTTGTCTTCCAAAATTCTAATCCCCACATGCCATAGTCCCTGAGCTCCGTCATGAACTCCTCACCTTGTTCCAAAGCCTCCATATGAAACGTCTTTTGTGACAAGTGTGGGGAAAATGTAGCGAAGAGTTAAAAGTGAATCTCTTACCTCTTTGAACTGTTTTCTTCGTACTTCATGTACACAGATACACTTTTGATGTGTTAACTAGAAAATCTGACTAGAAAAGAACAAAGCAGCTGTCACTGGAAGGAAGACACTGACAAAAAAAAAACCACACAGCCCTTTATTGAAGAACTGTCAAGCCCGTCCTACAGCTCTGGGGTTGTCTGTGGTATTTATCAAAGACCTAGATCTGATGCAGGAAATTAAAAATAATAATAATAATAATAAGTCTATCCACTGGACATTTATTAAAGGAATCTAAAATTATATTACATTTAAAATAACTAAAATGGATATTTTAACAATTCAGATACAAGGTTGCTTTTATTAGTTAAATATATATGGATATATAAGTATATTTGTGTGCATGTTTTCCTAGTCACAAAATACATGTCTATAAAGAGAATAAAGGTATGCACAGGTAACCTGCCTACATGCTATCTACGTGTCTGCAAATGAAAAACTATCTCTATCACAGGAATTTTCTTCTGCATTTACAATGTTTATCTCAATGTAACTTTTACTTTATTGTTATATATAAAAATGAATCTTTTAAATATTTCTCAAATTTGCTTACACAAGGCCCTTCCAGGCAAATGGATTTCTTCACTTCATGTTGCCCTACATTTTAATGAATATCGTCCAAGCTCCAAGGTAATAAATGTGCTTGGCTTGACTCCATGCCTTTATATATAATTATAAAATTATATTCTATGGGCTCAGTTTTAATTATTGTACTGCAAGATTTTCAGTAACCTAAGCAAACATATTGTATGCACTAAAAGTGGTTTTCTTGCAAAACCACAAAGGTATGAACATGAGAAAAGAAATCTATGAAAGTGTGCATAGCAGAGAGAAATGTGTATAATTCACAAACACAGCTACAGGAGTCAAATAAATGTATCTCCTAATTCCTCACCACAGAGCCATAGTACAGAAGAGACTGCAGACTTGGAGCTTCAGATTTTAGCTATATTACATAAGAGTTTAACTTCTGTGAGACTCAGTTTCTTCATCTGTAAAATAGGCACAATATCTACATCCCAAAGCTAATTTAATTGGAGAAATGTTTACCAAAGCAGGTTATCTGGAATCTTAGTTTAAAAGGAAGCAAGTTGATTTTAGATGACTAAAAGGGGGGAGGTGATTTCATAGCTAAATAAGTTTGGAAATTGTGGCATTGAACAGTGGAAAAAGAGATCAAAGAGCACCCCAGAGCCTTTCACATGCTTGCGTATCTTTGAATCAGAAATGCAACCCAATACTGAGCTCCACAGAATTATTTGACCAGAATTATTTGAGTTCCACAGAAATAATGTGGGTAAATACTTTCATGATGAGTACTTCAGGGGATGGATGAATGCTTCTCAAACACATGCACACACACAAAGATTCTAAGGGGCACAGACAATAGAAAAAGAACTAGGAAGCCAGGTTTTAATTCAGGTCACTGTTGCATGAGTGGCAAAGTGATTGTCTTAGCCTGAATTGACAATCAAACGTAATTTCCTTGTGCCCATTGAGAAGAAATTCTCTGGAAGACAAAGTAGATCAATAAATTGTTATTTTTCCTGTTAGGAATTAGTTTAAATGAGATTTCCTTCTAAGTAGATTAAATGTATTTATGCATCTAAACACTGATCTGTTGGATGTGGACCGAGCTAATGTCAAAACTGAGATCATGATTGGCGTTGGTAGGAGTTTGGTGGCCAAGATAGGTTTTAGAGACTTTTTTCTAGACAAACCAAAGAGAAGATCGGTGGGGAACTGAGCTGAAGTCCACAGTCCCTTGTCTATTTTCAGCTCTCAAAGGCCAAAGCACTGCATGGAACAAGGTCTCCATAAATACAACTAACTTAACTTTTCCATCAATTGAAGGCAGGGAGAATTGATGATTCATTTCTCTCCCTTTTAAACATTCTCTCCTTCCCTGAAAATTCCAACATTTTCTAAGGATCTGATAAATAATACCAAGTTCATTGGCAATTCAAACAGACAAGACGTTGATCTATTTTAAACCATGATGAATGTCATATTTCCATTCAAATTTGGGAAGATCACACTTTCAGCTACCAACCAACTATGGAAAAATCCTTCAGACAACAATAACCTCTTAATTGAAGATTTCTCTTAAAATTTTTTAATAGAATAATGTGGGTGTTATCCTTCTGAAAAACAAAATTACTTTTAATGAAGCAGTTCAAAATCAGGGCAGAGAAAGAGCAAAGAGTTTCCTTGAGGTTCTGGTGACAGTATACATAAAAAGATGTTGTATTTTCTCTTTGCAGGGTGTACACCATCATTTTGTCTTATTATTCCTGACATTCAGTTCATCATATTAGCATCTTTGTGGGAAACAAGAAAGCAATTAAGGTTTTTGCTCTTTATTCTTTGGGAGATAGAAATTTTGCTTCCCCTCAAAATCTTAATGATGAGGCAGACCTGGTCAAACACCAAATGCATGGGTTTTAAAATGTAATAAAGATAGAGCTTTAATAATTTTCAATTACAGTTATTCTGCAATAATGTTAGTGAATCTCATCTAAAAAGTAAATTATTCACTGAATAGGAAATGGAAAAGCTTCAGGATTGTGTGACTCTTCCATTTAAAGTTTCACTAAGATTCTCCTTGATAAGGTCCTTTTAAAAGATTACATATTTTAGACTTTGTTTCTGGCCCTTTTCTTCACTCATGATGCTGTTTCTACTTTTTAATATACTTTTCTTACAAAACACGGTAGTTATAGAGTGGCCATTCAGAGGGATCTATTCAGAAGAAGTATTCATTCACTTGCAGCCAGAAATACTGATAATGTGATATTTTTTATTTGGTTTTAAGAATACATTTTTCATTTTAAGCAAATGAAATTTAGAACCAAATAAAAAAAAAAACCTGTCATTGGCTTTCATTAGAAAATTGGTAGGAAGAAGTCTTTCATGTTACCTTTGCCTTAGCAAATCTTGCCTGCCTTTCATGTAAATAAATAGATCACTTATTATGAGGTCCATAGGATATAGCAAACACATAAAATCTAAGAAAGTATTTTAAACCAAACTAAAATTTGACAAAAATTTAAAAGGCAATACAGACCATTTCCTTTAAAAAGAATTATCACCCTTCTCCAAGAAGTTAAAAACAAGGCATTAACTTAGACATTTCTTTTGCAATAATTTCTAATATTTGTGCTCAGATAAATGCTGGACTCTCTATCTCCATGCTCTTTTTTTCTCTTTCCATCCATTTTTACCTTTGTTCAATCCTGGCTTAAAACTGAAGACAGTGTCACAAATTTAATCTGGTGATTAGATTGGGGTAAAATTTTGCAGTGACTGGGAGATTTACATAGAAGTTCTAGAACATCTTCACGACAAGAGTTTCCACCTTGATTTACCCCTGAAAATTGCTTCCTCTACTAGTTTCATAGATTCTACTCTATAAAGGGCTGAGAGTACATTACAATGGCAAAGACTTGAAGACAAAACAAAAGAAGTGGAATCCACATTTCCCCTTCATCAGCCTTTCCCAGCTCTGCCAAGATACAGATGCTAGAATCTCCACTTGATGTCAATTTGTTTGTTTGGTTGGTTGGTTGGTTGATAATGCTGGGAATCAGATCCAAGGCTTCAGAGTCGTAAGTAGGTGATCTACCACTGAGCTCTATCTCAGCCCTAAGCTTTATATGTAAGCACTGTCATATGTCATGTAAGGATGGGGAGACAGATGCATTTAGACAATTTCCTCAAGGCATGAACATCACACGAACCTGGATGGAATAGTCTATTTTATGTCTAGCTATATGGTATATAATATCACAGAGGCAGTCCATCACTGGCCAAAATGTCCTTACGTAGTCCATGGCTATGTATATTAAGATTTGAATAATTGAGAAATAAGGTTTTTCATGAAAACATTCATGAAGAGCTTTTGTAGGGGTAACTTTTATTTTATAATCCTTTTTGAAAATCTCTTTACTGAGGAAATTAAGGTAGTGCTAACATAGTGACTACATGCATGGTCTTTGGGTACAAAGAAATGAGTTCAAATTTTGGTTCAACCAATTATTAGCAAAGTTGAACTTAATAGCTATATGCTGATATTTCTTTCTTTCCTTCTTTTTTTTTTGTAAAATGGAAATAAAAATAGTAGCTACCTCATATATTATTGAGATGACTAAAGGAAGAAACGTTCAAAATTCCAGATCACTGCCTAGCACACAGTAAGCATTTACTGAATATGAACTAATAAGTAGTGAACTATTGAAATGAATTTCCATTTACATGCATGTATACACAGTATTTGCACTATATGCACCCTCCTACACCTTTTCCTTATATCCTCCCTAATAATTCATTAGCAAACTATCTTAATGAATTATTGTAATGAAATAATGAGGCATCTTTTGCAATCTTCTCAAAGTTTTCCTGGGTCAAGAAAACTTATGACATGATATAGAATTTAGTCTCCTTTAAATCCAGCATGGAATACCAGATTCCATAATTTCTTTATAGGATCTGC
This sequence comes from Castor canadensis, assembly GCF_047511655.1. Lineage (NCBI taxonomy): Eukaryota > Metazoa > Chordata > Mammalia > Rodentia > Castoridae > Castor > Castor canadensis. Next base: position 127,606,988 of record NC_133395.1, on the reverse strand, counting down.
ATGATCCTGTTCTGTATCACTCTCTCTCTAGGAAAACATTGGCACAATCTTGTTAGTGACAATAAAAATATTCGGCAAAAACACAAAAATAAACCTGTGCCTGCCAATGTTACCTGAAAAAATACCCCAAAGGAAGCTCAACCTTAAATTAAACTTGAATATTTGCATTAAAATCTCCACTTGAATAACTGATATCTTAAATACAGTGATATTTTAATCCCATATTATATTTCAGTCATTACAGGATATTTTCCTCATTGTTTTCTCTCTTATTATCACCTCTTTTTGGCCTTTTTTGGAAAACATTTCTCTAATTTCTTGATTTCTCTAAAACTCTGCTTTTCCCTAACTTCATTTTTTTGGTCTAGAAATATGAACCATGAGAATGGACGACAGAGAGGCACCAAAGGGCACTAAAATATAAACACTGTTGTGTGAAACTAAATGGTCCTTACCCATGTCAGTGTAAATGAGTCTCCTGACAAATTTTGTAAATAGAAAACTTAGAAAAAATGCCTTTGAGGCACATGTTTGAATATCTTTTTGCATAAATAGCTTGTGTGTGTCTACTTCACTTTCAATTTTGATTTATATTTCTACCAATTATTTTCTACCCAAATTCTGTACTCTGGCAAGAAGTACAGAAGTTTTTATGGTGTCCTATAAAAACACTGTGACATTCTTGTTATAATGCTCAGCAAAAGCAAAGGTAAGGAAACTCCCTGTGTAGCTATCTTAAACAAACAAACAAAAATGTCATGTTTTTTTCTTTTACAACAGAGAACAGGAAGGTGGAATAGGTCCTGCCTGGGGGGATTGGTACTAGTGGGAGAAGGGAAGATATAAGGAAAGGGTGTAAGAGGGTGAATATAGTGCAAATACTGTGTATATATGCATGTAAATGGAAAAATAAGACCTGTTGAAACTATTCCAGGAATGAGGAGAGGAGGGAAATAAAGGAGAATGGTGGAGGAAGTGAATGCAAGGATAATATATTTGATATATTATAAGAACTTTTGTAAATGTCACAATGTACCCTACCCAGCACAAAAATTACAGAAAAAAAAAAAAGATAGCTCTGGTTTTGAACGTTCTCTTTACAAACACACTCAAGGAGATCACCAGACACTAGAGGTTTAGATTCACATGTGTCCTGGTGGGAGAAAACCTAAGGCATTGAATTGGTGCCTGCAATTTGATCCACTTCCCATTCCAACCTCATCAGGGAGTCCCCTTGTCTTCCTCTGCTCAGCTGCTAGAGAAAATATCACAGATTGAGTGGTTTAAACAGACATGTATTGCTTACAATTCTGGAGGCTGGACGTCCCAAGTCAAAGTGGCTTTCAGTTTGATTCCTGGTGAGTTTCTGCTCCCTGGCTTGCAGGGTGGCAGCCTTCTTGCTGTGTGCTAGCATGGCAAAGAGAGCTCTTCCTTCTAACTGACATAAACTCCATTATGAGGCCCCCACCCTCATGACTTCATCTGAGCATAATTATCTTCCAAATGCCATCATACTGGGGCTTAGGCTCTCAACATATGAATATTTTAAGTCTACAGCATGTATTTCAATGTATCCATTACCAGATCTTTCTTCCAAAACTCATAGCAGGAGATAAACTTGTACTTTTCATTTTTGAGTCCCCTAGGCCAAATCCCTTAAGACTAGCCTCTCTCTTCATTATATGAATTGGGAGAAAGTAAAATATAAGTAATAGCTTTAGATAAATAGACAGTGAGATTTGATTATCTACAATTCCAAAAGCCATCTAATGTTACCTTATTAAATATGTTGATTTTATATAATTGTTTGTGGATTTGGTTTGTGTGCAATTATGTGAAAATAACTGAGTCCATTATCTGTGACTTTTAAGAACTATGTGTGTGATCAAAATACCAACAGCCTAATAACATGGAAAAATTGATTTAGGGAAAATAGTAAAGAAATGTAGTGTCATAGCATTATATCAAATTAATGGTTTTTGTCTTTTAAAATTTTATTTTATCATTAATTGCAGTGTGACGAAAGTTCAAAATTAAGTAATATTGCCATATGTGTCCATTTTGTTCCAAAAGATATGTTTTTCATATGTTTGCTTTATTCTTAACCATCTGTGAAAATAAATCCTGTAGCAAACATAGATGAGTAGTTCTTTGATCTGATGTTAATACTCACAACCTGGATCCAACCATGTTTGACAACTATTATTTTTTGTTCCTAGAAAGCACTCAGTACTCCAGAATATGTGCACATGAGTTTGGGCATCACTCTTGAGAAAGGATTTTAGTAATATCATTAGGAGCACCCTGCATCTTCAGGAGATTAAAAGGAAACCAAGTCTATCACATCTCAGGTACCTTTGTGTCTTAGGGAAGGGCTGTCTTATAGAAGAGCATATAAGTGGATTTTTAAACACCAATTTAACTATCAGGCTTCTAACTGCAAATTTTATCCATTCATATTTAATACGGTATTTGAATTTATTTTGCATTTTCTAATTATTATGCTTTTGCTTTGCCTTCTGTATGCTTCTGATGAGGGGAAGGATTACATTTTTACCATGATTTCTTAACAAAGTATAGAGAAATTCTAGATGCACTCAAGAATACAGGAACATAGTGAAGTATTGCAGTTCCACTCTCTTTTTTTATTCACAACTCTACTAGACTTTTTGAGGTAACTTGCATAATTTTCAACTTCAGGTTAACTCACATAATTTCCCATTGCTTGATTCTCAACTGCTCCTTGTAGCATGTTCTTTCTTTCATAGGCTTCAATTTCTTTCCTCCTGAAGCCCACGTTTTGACGAGTATTTAGCAAGGTCCTAGAAGGGTATCATGCTCTCTGTCTTCATCTTTACTCATGAATAGTAGAGGATCTAGATACATAGCTATAGGTTGACAGTTATTCCCTTGTCACTTTTCAGATAGTTCACTGTCTTCTGACACTTGCTATTACTAATGAGAATTCCACTCTTAGTGGAATTACTGCTCCTTTGTAAGTAATATATCTTTTCTCTCTAGTTGTTTCAAGGGTTTTCACTTTACCATTAGTGTTCTATAATTTATTAATGATATTTCTAGTTCTTGATTTATTTTTCATTACCCTGCTTAGGAGTCAATATAATTCTTCAATCTGAAGATGCATGTCTTTCATTGATAACTTCAAATTATCGGCCATAATTTGACTTTTCTCCCATCCATTCTATTCTTTCCTTCAAGAGAAATCTAGCAAATGTTTTGGACCTTTTTATTCTGTCTTTCATGTCTTTCGGTGTCATTTTTGGGAAGACACAAACATTCAGGCTCTAACATGTGGTATTAAAATACTATAGCAGAGAAGGAATAGTGAAAAAGAGAAAGGTATAAAAAGGACTCATTTGTGACACACAAATGAAAGAGTAAAGAACACTGGCATATATTATGTATAACAGGCTGGAACCTGGCTAAACTCATTCATAACATTTATGTTGCCTTTCTTAGCCTTTCACCTTCATCATTCAAAATTATTGATTCTTACACCTGCAAATGAAGAGGCTGCCACTAGGGTCCGCTGTTGCTCTCAGAGCCCTGTGGCTTCCGTCTTCCCATACACACCATTGACAGAGGGATCAGTCTGCTTTTCTTTTAAAAACTAAGAAAGAGCTCTCTAAGAATGCAATCTGACACAAACCAGTGTTGGTTAAACATTAATGTTTAAAAAACAAGAGGAAAACATATCTATATCCAATCTGGCTTATTTTAGACTATTAATTATCATGTAAATTAACTTTAAGGATAAATATAATTGCTTATAACATATTTTAAAAGTCCTTAAATTGCACATGGTAGAGTGAAACTTGTTTTATAAAATTGGTGGTCCAGGATGAGGTACCTAATGCGTTGGTGGATATCTTCAATTTAAGGGTCTTGAATCCAAACTCATGGCAGCTGACTCCACAGCTCTGAATTATCCCTTGACTGAAATTTATGGACAGAGTCACCTCCCAGAGACTGGTACATAGACTCCTCCTTGTCTCCATCTTTTATAATCTATTAATTCTTGTGACAAATCTACTTTCTTTTTATAATCTCTTTTATACACTGTCAAAAGAAATTTGAGAAAGATTAAAAATGTCAATTTTCACATACAAACAATTCCAATTGAAAGGAAAACTAAAGGAGACATTTTGAAGGCAGGCTTGAGAACAAGCGGGTTAGGTAATGATAGCTCCCCACTGCCTACTCAATTAAACCCAAACACCTCCACTGGCTCATGAGGTCACTCTGTTGTAATCCCAACTTTCCTTTCTATGGTTACTGTCAACCATTGCTCTGCATGAAATCTGTATTTCAGCCAAACTGAAACAACTCCCAATTTATGACACATAAGCAACTTTTCCTACCTCATATATTTTTTCAATCTTTCCCTCCCTTTAATATGTTCTCACCTCATTCCACACCCCATAGCCTCATTTTTACATACCCAGTTCCAATGATTCAAGGTCTAGTTCAAATGCTCCCTTCTCCATGAAGACTCCCTTGGGCTCTGCCGAAAGATGAGCTTTCTCTCCCTTTCCTTCAAATCCAATTAACATTGAACTAAGGCCTTTTATGTCACTCTAGTCTCCCTTTTACCCTGCCCCCCTTGGTGAAATTTAAGCTTCTTGGTGGCAGATGTGTGCCATATTTGGTGACATGCTTCTGCACAGCTCTCAAGACAATGCAGTGTACACACTGAGTGTCCAACTCACAGAAGCTGCCCTGTCCCTGACTCAGGAGATGTGAGTGAATGCTAGATGTCACTCAGATTTGGAAGTAGTATTTGCAATTCAATTTGAGCTCTTTAGAAAATAGCTCTTATTAGGCAAGAATTCTTGTGAATCATTAACAGGCAGCAGCAGTACTGGGAATTAATTTTAAGAATATTTCTGTTACAAAATTCAAAGGCTGTTTTAGCCAAAATAAGTATATCCCAGATAAGTGTACCTGTTGACATTGACAATGACCTCAAATGAATTTCAAGATTCCTCCCTTAGGCTGAAAGCTCCAGAAACTCCTGTCACCCCACAGGTGGCCCAGAGCCTATGATTATGGTTCAGTTTGGAAACTTGTTAGAAATTCAAAATCTCCAGCTACTCTCAGATCAGATCTGAATCAGCATTTGACAAATACAGGAAAAGTTTAGAGGCTCTAGTTATAATGTTTAAATGGAGGACACTTGTCAAATAATGTCCAAATATATTATCTCCATATATTTATTAAATGGACATATCATACAAGCTTGTCTAGTATAGTTAGTTCAATTTAACGTCAAGAAGTTAATTTCATATATGATAAACACAAAATTAAAAGGAATTAAAATACAGTGTCAAATAATTTTCTTACATTTTGCCCTCAGCCTTCCCAGAAGGCAGCCCAGGAAAATATAAAGGAGGAGGCATCACCAATTCATCAATACCATTCTTCCAGAAATTTCTCTTCTCATGCAAAAGTGAAAAATACCAAATATCAACATGGCAAGTTTGGAAGGAAGACATCGTATCCCAGGTGGGTTTATGAAATCCAAATTGCTTGATTTGTGTCTATGAAGAACAGCAGCACTCAGTTCTCAGCTCTCATCTCTAAGGAGAGGCCCAGAGGACCCCTGAGCAGAGGGGAAATATGGTCTCTCTGCCATGCTGACACCCTTAATTATGGCTTTTGAGCTTTTGATGTTCTGACACATAAATAGCTAAAAATTTGCTTTTTCATTTTGTGCACTTGCAAGTTGGAAATGTCATCAAGTTTCATCAAGATTGAAATGGGGTCCAATTTGCTAAAAATGCCTCATGCATAAGGAAGTTTTGCGCTGTCTTCCACATGGGAGTCAGCCGGCACAATACATTTTGCACCTCCAGTTAGAAAGATCTCTGCACGCCACTCAAACACTGAAGTGGAAGGAACAGTCGCAATTCAGGGTCTTTGCACTTACGGGGGGAGGGGCACCTAGTCCTCAAACACCGGGTTCTCCTCTAAGACTGTTCTGTGTTCTTACTGTAAAAGTTCTGGCATAGAAACTGCACCTACAGCTTCTCCCTGCTCATTATTTCTGAATCACAGACAGTGATTCTGCCATGGTGTGCCCCCAACACAAAGCATGGCAGACTAATGGGGAAATATAATTACGATTTTATGTTCCTTTTGCATTTAGCCAAGTATAAAACCAACAACTTTTTTCATTAGCAACAGAAAAGTAAAGTGAACTAGTCGATGGAAAGCCTGCCGTCTTGTAATTTCACCCTATCTTTTTAAATCGGGGTTACATTTCCCTTGATTCTGTCAGGAGAATATGGAAGAGAGAAAAAAATATCTCCCTCACTGAGATTGTTTGCCTAATAGCAAAAAGGGCTTGAGTCATTTATTTTCTGAGCAGACTTTTTTTTTTTCTCCAGGATGGTTCTTTTTTTCCCCTGTTGCTCTTCCCCAGATTTACATCATTACTAATTTTAATTAATATTATCAACAACCTATGTCAGATAGGTTTATTTTGCTAACCAAAAGTTCACAGTGAAGGGAACAGGATCCTAAATTTGTCTGATTATTTCCCACTAAAAACCCACAACAGAAAAGGAAAATCCTGGAAATCAATGAGTCTCAAATCCACCCAGAGATGAAAATAGACACCCAAGTCCATGACACCCAGTTTAAAGATACTACCACAAAAGAAAGATTTCTGTGAATCTTTTGTGTCTTCAAAATTTACAACAGGTTTGCATTTTATTCTATAAATGTATCTGTTTTAAAGACTTAAAGAAAGTATTTCTAAGCTTCTTGCTATAGTGTCATTGGTTCCAAGGACATCCTGGTGTGCTACTCGTCATAAAGGCTGCTCTCCATCTTGGGAATTAAGGGTCTAGGTAACCCTAACAGTTTTTTTTTATTAGGATATATTCATTTTACAGGTGGGATTCACTGAGACAGTTCCAAATAGGCTTTTATTATACATTGGTTAGATCACCCCACCATCTCTTCCTTTCGACATCCTCCCTGCCCCCACTTAAAGCAACTGCAAGAGGTTTCATCGTTCTATTTTGTATAAGTGTATGAAGTCCATCAACCACATTCCCTCACCTTAATCTCCTTCATTCACCCTCCCAGTTCCCTCAAGTAGCCCCCCCCACACACACACTTTTACAGTCCTGTCTTTCATTATTAAAGTCATTGTTCAAAGAGGTGTCTCGTATCCCACTGTGAGTATACTTTACTTTGGTCAATTCAACCCCTTCCATTTCTCTCCCTTACCCTTTTACATCCCACTCCCATTTTTCAATGGCTTTCAGTACATATCCTTATATCCTCTACCTGCACAGATGTTATGTTTTACTATATTGTTGATGCTCTATCTTTCTCTTTTCCTTTCCCTCTTTCCCCGAGTTCCATAGAGTAGTTCCACTATTACAGACATGTTCTACATATACATGTTGGAATATGGTCATGCTTGTTTTTGTATCATAACAGCTTTAAATTTGAGCTGTACCCAGTGCCTTTACTTCTACAGGTATCATCAAGATATTAATAGCCACCATGAACTGAACATGTACTGTCTGTCAGGCACTCTGTAAACCCTCTACAAGCATCATCTCGCATCATGGTGAAAATACCTCCATGGGCAAAAGCTCTTAGCTCCATTTGATTGATGGAGAAACTGAGGCATAGAGATGTTAAATAACTAGTTCACAGTATCAAAGCCTAGAAAAACACATCCTTGCTGATTACTGCACTATCCTGCCTATTCCTATCTGTTTTCCACAAATATAAAGGTTCTCTAAGGACTTCAAAGGAACTCTCACATTAAGAAAACAAAGCCAACCTAGGCATGGAGGCTCATGCTTGTAATCCTAGCTATAGGAGGAGGTGGAGACAGGAGAATCATGGTTCAAGACAACCCAGACAAAAAGTTTAGTGAGATCTTACTTCAAAAACAAGCCAGACATGGTTACACACACCTATAATTCCAGCTACTCAGGAGATAGAGACAGCCTCAGTCTGAGGCTGGCCCAGGAAAAGTAGATGGAAGGCCTTATCTCAAAAACAAACTAAAGCACTAGAGTGTTTGCCTACATGTCATGAGTTTAATCCCTGATATTACACACACCACAAAAAGAGGAAATCAAGGCTCCCAGTTCAACATCACATAATAAATGACAGATCCCAACCAATCCAAGATCTTCTGACTTTAACACTACTAAGTTTTCCATTCTACCACAAATGGCTTAGATCATTTCCAAGTCTACATTTCTAGGAATCTCTGGTAGAAGAAAAAAAAAAGAAGCTTAAATGAATCAATAGAACATGATGAAACTTGGAGTCTTTATTTTCATGCAAATTGTCTCAGGATGAAGGGCAAGACATAAAGATTCAATGACCTTAATTGTAAAAGAATTAAAAATTCCATTAGTAACTATCACAATTTAATAATGTTCATGTTTTCTGCAAGAATGGGTGATAGTTACAGGAAATTATAGCAACCTCTCCATTTCTAAGACGATTTTTTTCAAGTGCATTTTCCTAGTTAAAGATTAGATGCCTTTTTAAATCAGTCAATAACAGAGGTTGAGTAAGAATCTTTGCCAATGAGAAATTCCCTGTGTTCCGAGCTGTCTAAAGCTGCAGCAAGCTCTCTCATACAGTAGTAAGTTCCCTGCTCCTAGGGGAATTCAAGCAAAAGAAATAGAGGACAACTTGTCAAGGATGCAACGAAGAATTTCACAGTCTTTTAAGGTGATAGACTTTTCACGAATCTGATCACAGCCATTGACCTGTTCTTCACAAAAATGTATAGATATGCAAAATTTTGCAGACATCCAGGTAAGAAGCTTTGCTCTGCTATGTCTATATGGCAGAAACCCATTTGGCTTGGAATCAATCCTATACATGTAGGTGTAGGTAGCAGCATGCTCAGTGGGAAGCATTTCATAGTCTTTGTCTCTTCTCTCTCCTTCAGCCTCATTTCCAAATATACATGGAAATAGTGGTTGTGACTTAGCCTATTTTATCTGGTCTACAAATATGGTTTGCTTTATTTAAGTTCATTATGTCAAGAGATTTCACATAAAAATTCAGATTTCTGACTTCTGCTGGAAAACATCAGAGGTTCAGTTAACTTTCAGCCTACATTCCAGCACAATAACAATTTGCAGAAGCTAAGTGGAGGCCCCTCCCTCAGAAGGCCATGTCCATTTTGCCACGGTTCACACCACTCTCTAGAGTTACCTCTGGCCTGCTTTACTTATTTATATTACCTATGTCACTACGAGTTTGAGCATACGATCCTTGAAGTAGAAAGATGGGTTTGGTGGGGAGATTTCTGAAGTGGCCATTAAAGGAATTGGTATGCTTTCCTTTAACCACACTGTCTTCCTCAATGGAGTGACACAGTACACAAGGGAGCAGAAAGAGGGCAAGGTCAGTGCCAAACCAAACAGAAGAGCAGAACAACCTGTGCCTTTTACAATCAAAGTCCAAGAAGTCACCAAACACACCCATTAACTTTCACTCCATTCACACATTTTCTCTCTATGACTACACAAAGAAACCTAGTGAATATGCATTTAGAAGACCAAGAAAAGGATGTCACCCTTTGAGCCCTAAGAGCCCACTCTCCAAAACCACTGACTGAGCATGAATGTAGAGTGGTTGGTTCAAGTACAAAGTAGAGTCACCTTCCTCTCTCCAATTCATCATATAGGGTAGACCCCCTATCCCTTTCTCCCATGTACCGTCTCTTACCTCCCAGCCTATTGGCCAAGCAGGGAAGAAGGATCTGGGAAAGAGAAAGGGGTCTGAAATGGAGACTGCAGATGCTCCCCCAGGGGTCCTTCCATTCAACTACAAAGTAGAGTTCTCAGAAAAATCCCAGAAGTGCCTAAAAGTGACTACAAATGATCTTCAGATGTGATGGAACTCTTGCTTCAGTTTACTTCGCACTGACCATTACAGCAGCTTTTGGATGCCAAAATCAAAATCAAAATCAGCTCATAAACACACATTTCCAACAGTTTCATGACAGCTTTGCTGCATTTCATTCACATAGCAGTTTATAGACACTTATTTGAAAGTTGTATTATTATTGCTAAGCATAGAAAAAAGGATAAAAAGATGAAATTGCTGATTCTAGTAATAGAAATTGTCCATCTTATAAACTTAATTCAAACAAGACAAAAATAGCATCCCTAAATATCTTGAAAATGGCAAGCATTTCCTATCAATTGAATGCTCACTGGACTTCAGCTATATGCTAATTATGAAGGAAAAGATCTAAGTCAAGAACATACAGGGAATGTTGAAAACATATCAAATATAGAAACCACCAGACATAATTATGGAATTGGCCATTTATTTCCAACACACTAATATTGGAACTCAACCATGTCTTCATAATTTGCGTTGTAAACCCTCATAGCATATAAGCACAGTTCAGTATTGCCACCCTTGGCATTTTTCTGTTTGTTTGCAGGAAAGCATTATACATGAACTCATGACTCAGGATTTCAGTTTTGTTATGAATTATTTTGTAGCTTTATTCAAACCACCTTTTCTACCCTCTCTTCTTGTGAGTCAGATGAGGGAATTTATTACCAAGGTGTTATGGTTTGAATATGAAATGTCCCTCACAAGTTCACGTGTTGAACACTTGGTCTCCAGCTGATGGCACTATTTTGAAAGGCAGTCAGAAATGAGGCCCAACTAGAGGAAGCAGGTCCCTGGGGTTGTGCTTGGTGGGTTATATCTGGTCCCAGTTCCCTCTTCTGCCTTTGCTTCCTGCTGGTCGTGAGGTGAGCAGCCTGTGGGCCCAGAATCAAAGGACCATGGATTGAAATCTCTGCAACCATGAGCCACAATAAATCTTTATTATGACACATATTTTGTCACAATGATAAAAAGTCTGATGAACACATCAGGGATACTGGAAAGACAAAATGAGTTTTCAGGGATACTGGAAAGACAAAATAAGCTTACAGATATAAAGATGCTAAGAAAAGTCTCAGTCCTCCCAACATAGAAGGTATTTTTAGGAACAAGAGCACGGTGTGTGGATGTTCTTATTATTTCACATGAAAATATAACTCACAAATAAGGATGCTGCATTGTTTTCTCAAAGACACTAAGAAATCAAGGCATGCTTATTTTATCTTTTTCTATAATCCAGGTAATTAACACAATTAAGATGACCTTATGAAGCATGAACTTAACATTGAGGAAAATCATCAATATAATATCTTCTTTAATGCAGTCCTCTTAAGTTCTTTTTCTCATTAAAAGACTCCCCCAATATTTTCCCAGATAATATTACCAACATGCAATTTAGAAAATAAGAAATTTTAAATACTTAAGTATTTGTTTGCCTCCTCCATCCTTTTATTTGTTATTGTACTATTTAAACCTTTAAATATGAGCCTTATCCTATTTATAACAACACCGAAGAGCCCTCTTCATTTATCTCCTTAGGAAAGGCAATTTGGAGGAGAGGGTAGCTACATAATGGCAATTTGTCATTAACAGCAGTTCTAATTAAATAGCCTCATGTACACATCACTGCACCATCTTGTGCATTTTCCCTGTCAAAGACTAAATATCTTCTAAACCATAATAATCCACCAGATCAAAAATTCAGCTGCTTATGAAAGTGAGAAAATAGTGATTTACATGTTACACTTTAAAAGCTTCATCAAAGCTGTAATAATTTTGTTGGATAAACAATGTGATTCTGAGATTAATAAGAATTTCTAAATATGAACAATATGTACCCTGAGGAGAATATTATCTAACAAGGAACTGATAAATTATGTTAGGCAAATAATCTACATACTAAAATGTGCATAACGAAGACAGGAAATTAAATATTGAGATGTGTAAATAACATACAGTTTGGTAGCATTGGTTTCTCCCACCCTGTAGTTGAGTTAAATAATGGATGACCCAGTGCATGTCCTTGTCATTCACACAAGAAAACACAATAAATTGACATATGTCTCAGATCCAGGATCACGCTGGGCAGGAAATCAGAAGTTCTTTGACAAGCTCCATTTGGAAGAGATACTTGAGAAAGAATGAGGAAAAATATCTATGGAATTTTTTTCTAGACTTGCAAAAATAACATTTGGGGTTTTTGATTTCTCAAGTGTAGAATCACCTTTGGAAATTGGAATAAAACGTTGCTGGTTTCAAAGACTATGTTGATATGGAACCCAATAGAAATACTGCCAAGACCAAATTAATCAGAATGTTTAGACAGGATCTGGACTCTGTAGCCAAATCTTGGCTGAAAGTGTCCACGAACGGTCATTTCACCACCCATTCCTGGTAGGCCATTCAGAAAGACTACCCCAAAGCCAACTGTGTGGGTGGCAAATCCCCTCAGGCACTATTTTTCTTCTTCAGGACAGTAATTTTGGGGAGGAGAGAAGCCAAAAGATCTTTCTATGACTGCATAGGGAGCTATGGAAGTGCAGACGGGAGGCATCAAGAATTAGGGGGGTGCGTCAAAACCTTTCCAAAGGCCAAAGTGTGGAGGTGCACAGTTGTATCCCATCTATTTACAAGGTGAAAATAAGAGGATTACAGACCAAGGCCATCCTAGGCAAAAGAGAAAGACCTTATTTGAAAAACCAAACTAACAGCAAAAAGAATGGGGCCATGGCAGTTCAACCCCCACAACTGCCCCCCTCCAAAAAAGCCCCCTAAACTTTTTAAGCCATTAGGTGAAAAAATGGTAGTAAATATCAACCAGGGAGAGAACTGGTAATATATTCCAAATAGAGGAAGAACCTGGAGGAATAAGATATATTCCCCAAACATAAGTCAGAGGTGAGTAAAGTTCAGAAACAAGACTGCCAGCCTGAAGTCAATAAAGAACAAGCTTGTAGAATAACTAATAATATTGGTGAAATCTGTCACTGACTAAAGATGAGCCTCCAGAATACACAAAGAACAGTTTATCCAGTTACAAACTGGATAAAAATTATGTACAATTTCCAGAACAGAAAGTCTAAACAACTATAAATAAACATTTAAAAGGAATTTCAACATGAAGTTGACATGAATTGGCAAAATGAAAAACACAAAAGACAAGGTTCCATGCTAATCCTATCACAGGTAAAGATCTGACCATACTAAGTTTAATAAAAACTGTGGAGTAACCACAACTTTCATTCACTGTTAGTGAAAGAGTAAATTGTACAAGCACTGCAGAGAAAAAATGGACAATAGTCAGTACAAGTTTCAAATGCCTTTGATCTAATAATTCCTTTCCTTAAAAATATCTCAAGCTTACATGTAAACTTAAGTGTGTAAGAATCTTTATAGTACTAGTCGTTATATTTGAAATATATACATAAAACACAAATGTCTATCAATAGCAAGTAACCACAAAGTGAAGGTGTGATATAGTCATATAGTTAAATATTAAATTACATTTAAAGTGAACTAGAACCACAAATTATATCAATATAATATTGACCAAAGCAGAGAAAAAACAAGATGGAGAAAGAGATAAACCTTATCATATGAGTCTTATACAATTTTAAAGCATCAGCATTGCTTGGAGACACACTAGATAAACTAAAATATAAAGAAAGGTGTGGAACTAGAAAAAATAATTCACACACTTAAGAGGATTTTTCTAGAGAAGGGGCAAATGCTCTGGGAGTTTATGCTTACCCTGATAATGTTTTTTAAGCAAGGCATAAAAGAGATATAAGAATTTATTATTATATTTTTATATCTTTTTGTATGTCCAAACACAATTCTAAGTAAAATTTAAAAACAAAACCCAAAACTCATTCATAGGGCAGGAAGGAGAGAGGCAGGAAGTAGTGACACCAGACAAATTTGCAGGAAATTCTGCCCTGCCCAGTGATGAAATTATACACAAGCCCTACTTTTTCCCAAAAGGACCAGACAAGAGGCTGACTTCACTTGGACTGTACTCTCAACATTTACTCTATCATAATCCTTTGTCAAAAAATCCACAAGTGGGTGAATTTGGCAAATGGGACCTGAAGTAAAAGCTCAAGAAACAACTGACTCTATTCGAATTCAAAAGTAATAGCAAGTTCCCTGAGGAAAGGAGAAAAGCTAATTTAACCTTTCAACCCCTTGCTCCATATTTATTATGTGGTGATAACAATGCAGAGAATGTTGTGAGGATTAATAAATTCATTTCTCAAGCTTTGTAGATAAAAATGTGCTCCATCAGTGCTTTATTTTAAGAACTATGAAATGGTTTGTTTATTCCAGTATCCCATTCCTTAAACCTTATCTCCCAGTCCTGGGTTTCTGAGATGAATATAGGGTCTTTTAAATGATTGTGAGTAACCTTTGAGGATTATGCATTTTAAGCACTGGTTCACAATGAATATGTGACCAGATATATGTCACATAGGAGAAAGTCAAAAATATAATCCCTGAGAGGTTAATGACACAAATTGTATTTAGAGTTTCAATTTGCTGCAATAATTCTAGGCACTTTAAAATAACTGACTTTGGTCTTAGCACCCAGTGTCTGCCCATACAAAGACATCCTGATTTGGGGTCTATTAGGAAAGCTGAGGGTTTTGGATGGAAGGCAGCAAATCAAGTCATAAAATTCAATGGAAACACATTGAACGAGCTCTCTAGAGAGAGACTTCAAGAAGTTTCTTTGACTAGTTTTCTTGGGAGCAGGAAATAATTTATACCACTCACCCACATTCCCTGGCCTTGCCTCACTTTGGAAAAAGAGCTCATACTTAGATGGAAACTGTGTGCTTTGGAGGGGCTCTGTGACACACCGATTAGAAACAAAGTTGGGAGTGCTGACCTCTCTCTTAGCATCGACTGTTATTTCCCCACCTGAACAGCAACTCCAGCCATTCTCCAAAAAATCCAAGTCTACCTGTTCATTGCACAGTTATGCACCTTGTTATGGCTTGTGACAAGGTGAGAGCCAAGCGTGCTGGCAGACAGCTGTAACCCCAGCAGTCAGGAGGCAGAAGCAGGAGGATCTTGAGTTGAAGGTCAGTCTGGGCTACCTATGAGACCCTATCTCAAAAACAAAAACAAAAAAACAAAACAAATATGAAAACAGTGGTTGGAGTGGCATCCTGCCTTCCTGCTGTGGGTCAGAATTGCCCAAATTAGGTTCTACAATACTACTAGTGACCTGTAATGGGAGAAAAGGCGTTTTATGATTCATTTGCTCTATCACTATATCTTCTAGAAAAATCAAAGATCACATTGGTATTTTTCAATTCAGAATAGTCACAAGCTAGTTTTACCTCATTCAGTCTAGTATTTCTGTCTCTTCAGACCACAGTCCTCCCTCATCCTCTCATAGTGCACTAGTTTTACAGAGAACAGGACCAGAAAAACACTGTCCTACACGTGCATCCTGGGACCTCATTACTACAATAAGCAGCTGCACAGTCACAACACACTGCTGTTAATTCAGTATAGCCAAGAGTTGCCTGCGATAGGAATATGGTCTGAGAGACACGTGGCTAGCAGGTTTCACCATGGTGTGAATGTCACATAATGTTCCTAAACAAACTAAGGTAGCAACAATGACCCTGTCTCCTAGGACTGACAGCTGTGTGTTGTCTCCTCCTTTTGCACATGAATAGGATCTGTGACTTATTTCCAACCCAAAGGTATAGGATGTCTCCTTCCATGATTAATCACAGTGTGAATTCTGTCTTGTTATCAGACTGTCTCTCTCACTGGGTTGACTGAAGCAAGTTGCCATATAGAAAAAGCTCATGTACCATGGGACCAGTGGTAACCTCTATCTATCTGCCAGCCAGCAAAAAACTAAGCTCCTCAATTCAATAAGCCACAGGGAACTGAATTCTGACAATAATCCCATGATCTCGGAAGTAGATCCTTCCCCATGAACACCTGGGAGGAACCCTTAGCCTTGGCCAACACCTGGGCTATGCACTGCTCAGAGACCCTGAGCAGACTACCCAGCTAAGTGATGCCTGCACCTGACCTTATAAACTATGAGATAATAAATGCATGTTGGGTGAATCCTTCAAGTCTGTGGTAATTTTTAATATAACAGATAACTAGTACAATAACTCAATTAAATATTCATTAATAACCTTCTAAGTGTTGGTAATAGGCTCTGGAGATACAATAGTATTTAAAATTAACTAATTTCTCTGGCCCCGCAGAACTTGTAGTGTAGGGAAGAGAGAGAGGCATTTATAAAGTATCACACTGATACAATTTAATCCTTACTGCGTGGGAGACAACTCATTGTCTAAGCACTTTCTGTATATTTCCACGTTTATTTTTCACAACAATTATCGTTGACTGTATTTTATAGGAGGGGAAACGGAGGTAAAGAAAAATACAGTGATTTCCCAGAGTCCCATTCCTGTAATTGACAGAGCTGAGTATGAACCTACTTCTCGAGGGGGATGTTGAACACACAGAGGAAATGTGAAACACCCACTGTGATAAGTGCTGCCATGACAGTGTATGTTGCCTTTCAAAGGTTCTATCCCATGGGATTTAACCCAGCTAGGGACTAGGGTACACTGTAACTGAAATCATTAGGATAAGGATTTTATTTGAGAGAGACAAGCATTCTAGGATGTGGCAATAGCAAACACAAGGCCCTGTTGGCAGCAGGAAGGAACAATTTAAGGCAGACAGGAGGAAATGAGGCTATTAGGGATAGGGCTGAGACACCTGGGAAGAGGTGAAAGCGATCAGAGAAGCCAGACAATGCAGAGGTTTTTAAACCATATTAAGGGGCTTTTTCTTCGTGCATGGGATGGATTGCCATGGAGCAGCTAATGGGAATGGGGGAGGGGGCTCACATGACCATAGTTGCGTTTTGAGAATGTCACTGTAGCTTCAGAGTAGACCAGATTGAAAGGATTCTAGAGTAGAGTCTAAGGCTGTGAGATTGGCTCAGACAAAAGATAACGGGCGTGGCCCGAATAGAGGAGGAGGGAACAGCCATGGAGAGCAACAGGCAGAATCAAGAAATATTAAAAAAATAATAAAAACGAACAGATATTGGATAAGGGGACTGATCAACAATGACTCATAGATTTCGGCCACGTACAACTTGAATTTCACATAGTTTGCACCAATTGCAGGCTGATGGTGACATGACTTTCAAAGTCAAAGGCAGTGCCTCAGGAAAGTTGGTCCCTGGAGTCAGGTTTGTGGTTTCCCCACATACCACAACATAAAACAGAGAAAACTTGCTACAGAAGGTTAGGGGTTGAGAAACATCCCCCAAAGGCACCTAAGGGCTTTGATTGAGAACTTCAATCACTCATTTAAAAATCAAATAGCTTTGGTTTGAGCAAACACATTTTTTTTAATGAATGGGCCAATATGGTTTTGCTCCAGGCATCCTTTCAAACACTCTTCAGAAGTATTTCTGAGCCTCGCTGATTGGCCCATTCCACCACATCACATGGGAGTCATGAAATTTCACAGCCTCACCTCCTGCCTTCCACAGCTGTCCAGGTCTCCTCCGTGCATCCTACCTCAAGCCCAATTCCTGTGTCCAGTTGGCAGGATGTTCCTAAACATCACCCAGACAGGAGCCCGGTGTGTGCCATGTAAATTAGAAATTAACCTGGAGGCAGTTTTTCCCATTCAGAAGATGACGGGACACAGGCCTAACACAGACCAGGTTATTTCACTGTCTCTTAAGCAGTCAAGCCATTTTTTCCTTCTTCAGACAAAAACGCATATAGTGCAAGCCAAAGGTCATCAAACCAACATAGTCCTCTAGAGTCTATTGTGCTTACTAGGCAAGCTCTCTACCACTTAAGCCACATTCCCAGTACTTTTTCTTTCAGTCTGTGTTTCACATGGGGTCTCATGCTAGTTTTGCCTGAGCAGGCTGCAGATTGTGATTCTCCTACATCTGCCTCTCAAGTAGCTGATATTACAAGCATACGCCACCATGCCAGGCCTTCCTCTAGATTCTTAACAGCTGACAGTTCCCATTTAGTTTTCCTTAGCCTCAACATCCTAATCCAGAAAACGTGTATGCTAATAGCTACCCACAGAATTGTTGTGGGAATTAGGTGAATTAACACATGCAAGATGCCTCACACATTACTTGACAGAAAGCATGTTGGACGTAGGTGTCCATTAAGATTTCTTTGTCCTGTCAGTGCTATTCCTGAAAGAAGGCAAGAATACTGAAGGCAGAGAAAAGTCAGCCATTAGCTAGTGGAACTTCATGTCACAGAGGAAAGACAGAACAAATGAAGATCAGTAATAACATGTGGCCAGGCCATGCCCCAACCACTCACCTCCCTTGCTCGTTCCATTTTTCTCACTATTCCCAGCCCAGAAGGAACCCCTCAGGGAGCCCTGCCACCAAACTGCAGAAGAAAATATGAGGAATATTGATCTGGTGGGAAAAACAGTAGACAATGGTCCAGTGACTCCCCCCATGACAATTTTATAAAACAAATCACTATACCTGTCCATCTCAGGTTCCCCTTCCACAAATGAAAGGAGTCACAGTCACATTTGTACCCAAGAGCACAGCTGCATTTAGGAGAGCAAAAGATGAAATGCTAAATGCAAAGGTCATTGAAAAAAGAGCAATTGACCAGTGTTTGTTAAGCACAGACCAGTACTGTAAAAGAAGCTTCTGAGAGCCCCGGCTTGTGGGCCAAAGGAGAATCATTCTTTGGGTGGGTAAAGAAGAGCTGTTTTAAAACCAAAAAGTAGTACAAAGCAGGATATAATAAAATGATAGATGATATACCAGAGATAGTCATGTTACATGATCTCAGAACAATGAGAGGAAACCTCTAGAAAGAACAGAGGTCAAGAATAGGTGAGCTGGGTCAACAAAGATGATGAAATGGAAAGTAGACATTGTTCCAAGTGAAAAATCATCTGACTAATGACCCAAAGGTGGAAATTAGTAAGACATGTTTAGAGGAAAATGGTGACTCTATTGTGTAAATTAAAGGTAGTTTTAAAAGTATCTGTGTAGATTCCAAGAAGCATAATCTCTCTAAAATAAAAAAAGCACACACAAAAACAAAAACAAACCTCATCTATTTCTACTCTCACTTTATTCCTTAATTTCAGAGTAGGCATTACTTTACATATGGGCCAACTGAAACCAGAGGTATGTTGTCATACCTTTCCACTGAATGAAGATGCGATGATGCCCACTGCTTTCTACACTGTACAACTATCTCAGCATCGTCCAGCATGGTAGTAGTTCTTTTCTTTTTGCCAGTACCAGGGGGTTGAACTCAGGGCCTCATTCTTGCTAAGCAGGTGCTCTACCTCTTGAGCTGCCCTACAAGCCCTTTTGGCATTGGTTATTTTGGAGATAAGATCTCGCTTTATTGCCTGGTCCAGCCTGGACTGCCATCCTCCTGTTTGTGCTCCCTCACCTAGCTGCAATGACAGGTGTGTACCACCATATCCGGGAATTGAAATGGAGCCACACAAACTTTTTGCTCAGGCTGATCTCAAACCTCTATCCTCCGGATCTCTGCCTTCCAAGTAGCTAGGATTGAGCCACTGTACCTGACCAGTAGTGATTCCTTTTAAGACACTGTATCGACATATTTGGAAGGTAGTTGCTCAAAGTGACCATGAGGAGGGTTTGGGGAAATCAGTGAACAACAGGAAGCCAGTCTCTATGCATAAAGTTGTATTTCAAACTATTGGTGTGCCAATAAAATTCACAGAAGTCCTTCTGGTTGTTAGCAGGCCAATGTGCCCAGATGGCAACACATTTCAGGACAGAGCTTGCAAACCAAATGAATTCCACTCACCTAACAGCATTGTGCACTTGTTTTAATTGAAAACTCTCTGTTTGAGCTGAGAAAAATCCTGGAAATGTAAATGCATTAGTGTGAAAGGTGGCTTCAACCTATGCCT
Source organism: Castor canadensis (assembly GCF_047511655.1). NCBI lineage: Eukaryota > Metazoa > Chordata > Mammalia > Rodentia > Castoridae > Castor > Castor canadensis. The sequence goes on along the minus strand of NC_133395.1, from coordinate 127,587,095 downwards.
GAGGGCTTCACACACATAATCCTTTAGGATCCTCATCTCCCAAGTGCCCTGAAACGCTTGCAAATTATGCAGACTGCGCCATGTTGTCTCCTAATCAAAAACAGACTTGTGCATTTTTCCCTCTGGGGTCACGTGTTAGGTCACCCAAGCCAAGGTACAATGCACAGAGCCATCCAGACTGTCGATTCACTCCCATTTGTATGTGGTTGGTGATGGATGGATAAGCAGAGATTAACCGAGACCCCTTTCTCAGAGGCTAACCTAAGTTACAGTCCCACTTACATGTCAAGCCTAAGTATAATATTAGCATATACATTGATCCTGCGTTTTTAGAAGAAAGGGGCTAGGTTGTAATAGTACACTACTGCATTCGAAATTTATCTAAGTAAATAATTATTTTTAAACCTAAGATTTAGGCAGCATTAGTATTCCACATTATGCTAATGTTTGACAATTACTAAGTGTGGGTATCAGCCAGTTTTTTTTTTTTAAGTTTAATTTAAAGCAATTTGACATGGAAAGGTTATTACTTTAGTTGCCAATAAAAGCTGTACTTTTAACATAAGTGTACAGTAGGCCCTAGGGTATGTGACTATTATCTTTTCTGCAATTATGTGGTGTTCTACATAAATGTTTAAAAAAAAAAACCTTAGAAATATCAAAAGTACTAACTTAGATACAATATGCAAGTTGAATGGAGAGAGATGGAAAGCCAGTAACTTTACCCGCCGCGTGGGTTGAGGTTGCCCCCTAGAGGTTACATGGAGAACAACACCAGTTGGCTCTGCATAAATTAATTCAAAAGATATCTTAAAAACACACACTTAGCAACCAGAATATCGATTTCATGAACATTCTGTCTTGAGATGCAGTTGTTCAGTTTCACAAGCTAAATGCCATTAACAGTAAGAGCAAGTCTCTGAACCAATTAACCTATTTTTCTGGAGTTGCAGTGCTATCAAAATAAAAAGAACATTTCTCACATGGTGTTTGCATCCTTAGCTTTCATATGTCCCAGAGAAAAGAAATAATTTATTGCCAGTAATTGGGTAACTTTTTCTCTTCCCTTGATCTTTTAGGAAGATTGGACTTTAATAAAACAAAATAAAATTATAATATATTGTTCTTAAAAAGAAAGAAGGCAGTCCTAAGCCAGTAACCCTCCTCTCACCTTTTCACATTTATTTCAGAGGTGTTCATATTAACTAATGGGTGGGGGAGTCAAGGAAAGGAGCCTATGAATGAATTTAATCAATAGCTACTGTCAATTTTTCATTATTATGGGATACTCCCTTCCTATAATAGGAAATCACTCAAGAAAAGTAAGGCCAGCAAAATGGGGACATCCACCCAACCATCTTCTTAACAGGAACATTTAATTCATCAAAGGAGAGAGACATGGGGCTGGAAAGCTGGAATTATAAACTCTACTTATGAAGACTGAGCCATAGAAGAAAAAGTTGCTCCAAGACAAATACTTTTTAAAATCCTACATGTTACAAGCACTATTCAGAAGAATGTCATTACTTTTTTGTTATTATTAGCAAGAATATTATTACTTTTTTGTTGACAGTATATTTGACCTTGACTCTTACCTATGTATCTTAAAAATGTCACCTTATTGTTGCTTTAAGTAACCCAAAGAAGTAGGTTTTGTCCTTATGGGTACTTTCCCCCATGAATAAGCCAAAGTCCTTGTTTGTGGTGGTATTACAGGGACTTCTAGTGCTACAGGTGGATCTGGAGTGTCCCCCACAGGCCAAGTGTTAAAGACATGGTCCTCATCTTGGCTCTATTGGGAGATGGCAGAATCTTTAAGAGCTGGGGCCCAGTGCAAAGTTTTTAGGTCATTCATTGGGGGTGTGTCCTCAAAGAAGATTTTTCGATGTGAAGTTTGCTCTACCACAGACTCTTTCCCGCCACAATGTGCTGTCTCAACACAGCCCCCAAACCATGGGGCCAACAGATGGTGGCCCCATCTCCAAAACTGTGATCCAAAATAAACCTTTCCTCTTTTTAAGCCACGTGTCTCAGTTATTCTGTTTCAATAATGGAAAGCTGAGTAACAAACCAAGCCCAGCTTGTCTAAATACAAAATGTCCCCACCTTGTGGTAGTGAAGCAATTACCAGCACAGGCTTTCTGTGTTTGAATCCTAACTTCATCATTTCCAACCTGAAGGACCTCAGTTAATCTCCTCCTCTATTTGACTCAGTTTCCCACAATTGGCGATAATTTCCTCACAATGTTGTGAAAATTATGTTGAGGAATATTTAAGCCCTTAGAACGTGGGTCACTATGGCTAATTAGTATATTACTATTGCTTTTGAGCACGTATCTATTAGCGTCCTTTCTTAAAGTCTTCTACTCGTGTCTGATTTGGAGAGATTTACAAATAAAAGAGTTTTCTGGGAAAAAGTCAGAATGTCATAACTTCCTCAACCCTAAGCACTTTGTTTTTTTCCAGCATCTTCTGATTTCCCCAGTTTAGTACAGAAGAAACATATGTTTAAAGTTAACAACTTCTATTTTGATTCTTTGTCAGTGTCCCTGAGGGTTCACTTGACATTTTGTTGAAGCAGAAACTGGAATCCCACTTGGAGGTTAATGAGTGAAAATGCGTCATTTGCTAGTGAATGGGTCTATTTACCTGCTTGGTATCCATCTAGCTTCATAACTCTCATCTGAGACCAGAGGGATCACTTTGATTTTCCTATCTCTCCCTCCACGCAAAGAACTATAAATGCCTTAAATTTGTTTAACCTCTATCCCATCATGATCCCTTTTGCTGTTGCAATTTCAAGGAGAAAATGGTCTCAGTCACTGGATCACAGTAGCCCAGCCATGAAAAATACATATCATAGTTTCTGGATCACCTTCTCCACAAAGCACCCCAGATTTACCAGAGCAGGACTTGGCCAGTTTTTCTGAGGTTCTGTCTCCATTTGTTCCCCATGTACCTTGATTTCCATCCTGGACAGTTACTGTCTTACTTCTATTATGTGGTGACTGCTGTTACTTTTGCCTTCCTTCTCTGTCTTGTACTATCATCATGTTTTCCCTTTGAAATTATCCCTTAATTTCACTTACTAACTCCATGGCACTGACTTAGCAGGAGTACCCAAGTGCCAGCTCCAAGGTTGGGCATGGACGCCAGGTTTTATTGGTCAAAACATATAACCTCACCAAGGAGACCACTGTAGGGATTGCCAGGCAACCCAAGGCTGACTATTGCTGGATGTGTTTTGGGGAGCATTAAGAAAAAGAAGCTTTCTTTTTCCTGGGGCGGCATGAGTTCTAGACTGTGAACCTAGAACACTTGGAGGACCCTAAGAGAACAGAACTTGCCTGTGAATAGAGCCATCACAGAGAAGAGCAGGCCAAAAGTATGCAAAGAAAGCAGATTTTCAAGTCATTTAACCCTCTGGATTAAGCCATGCCTGCAGCAATGGGAAGTACGTTAGTAGATGTGAGCCAGTGAACCCCATTTAAATTGACAGAAAAATGGGTTAGTGTCTGGTATTTGCACTCTGCCTAATAGACTCATCCACACACCCTCCTCCACCTTCCCTTAAAGTCCTGACCTGACTCAGTATGTACCTGCTATGGAGAGGAAAGGGCCAAGGGTACATTTGGTTATTCTTGGCATATTTCTCTGAGTCCATGAGCAGTTTGGACAACAAATGACCAAGAATGCCTTCCTCTGTCCACTTTACCTTTTGAGTGGGAAAGTCACCTTTCTCTTCTCTCCTATCTTTTGGTCAGTGGGAAAATAACTCTGGTGTCATCTATGCTGATGAGGACATGCTTGGCTACCCCACTTGTGTATCGGTAGTCTCCATGTGGAAGGAAACCACAAGGTCATCGAGTCAATCCAGCTGCCTCATTTCAAATATGGGATCTAGCTATGTACACTTGTGCTTGTGGAGAAACCCTTAGACCAGGACTCCTAGCATGACAAGAATCTGCCTCTGACATGCACAGCACTGGCTGCTTCTTCAAAACCATACATCTCATGTTATTTCCAGAGAGAATTCTGGGATGTTACTTGCTCAACCTAAAAGCTACTAAGCTAGGATCAGAGCCTACAAAGTAGGACCTGGCCAAATAAGAAGATTTGTAATCATTAACCATGGTGAACATGTCAGAGAACATGGTATACACTCAGAGCAACAGGAAGATTTCAATGCAGTCAACCCTCAGGGGCTTCCAGAAGAGAAGCAAAGGCCAGGTAAGATGCCCTGAAGAAATCTTTCAGTGTCCAGAGAAAGGTGATATGGTGCATTGACTTCTCAATCACACAGCTCTGAGCTTCCTTTTGGGCTTAGCAGCATTCTCTGTAACCTTAGGCAAGTTACTTTGCTTTCTCTATGAATCCCTCTTCAGCTAAAGGGACTAATAAGGCCTGGTAGGATTATTTTAGGGATTAAATGAATGAGCTTATGCATGTATGATATATTGAGGACACTCTTTGTACATAGAAAGTGCTGAATAAATGTTAAATCTGCTGTTGCAACCAATCATAATAACTGAAAGAACCAATATGTGCAAAGATTGCTCAAGCTAGGAGACCAACAAGAACTCGAGAACATAGCCCAGGACTCGGGGACCTAAATTTACTGAATGTGAAGACACCAATTCTAGAAGGGACAGAAAATCCTATCAGGCCTGGAACAACTTCCAACATAAACCCCTTTCAGACTGAGAGTTTGAAGTTCTCATTCTAGCAGCCAATGCAGACAGGACTGAGTATGGTGAAAGAGACTAAGGCAAGGTTCCCAAAAAGCTTTCTCCAGCCAAGCCAACAGGTAGCAAATCCTTCAAGAAGAAGATTCTGAGCAGAATAAGCTCAGTTCTCTAGGTTTGTGTTTATTTTCTTTCACATTAATTCTTGAGCAACACATGCTATGAAAACTACCCAAATTTATCTTGGTTAAAGTAGGGAAAAGACTGTTCACACTTGAGGCAGAAGATAAAGAGATATGTACCCCTAGAAAACAACTATGAATCCAGAAAATAGAGCTATTACATATAACTGCAACCCCTGTGGAAAGTGAAAAAAGAAAATAGGAAGCCATGGTCCCTGAGCCATGGGACTTTCTTCATCAATACCAAAGAGAAATCTTGCTTCTTTCAATGGTTTTCTTAGTGATAACAGACTATGGTTAAATTGAACTGCTACATTCATTAAGAATTCTTTGGAAGGGTTTTTGGAAATGACACAGCTATCATGATAAACTCTTACTTGAAAAGCTTTTAAGAAACTTATAGTCAAGTCTTAGACAACTAGGAACTGTCTAGAACTCTTAATATTATTTTCTTCTTTAAAGTCTAAACAGAAGCCTTAGAGACATAGCCTGTGATTGTGGTTTCACTAGAGAATCAGCTTATGATTTCCCTAAAAGACTATGTCCGTTCAGTTTGAGAGAACCTGTTCAGGTGTTCTACCTCTCCCATTAGTCCTTCTTGCATCTGGGAAAAGAGACTATCAAGTTCATAGAAACGTCATTGTGGAATTCAAACAAAGCTGCTCCTATAGAATTCTTTGTACTTAAACTGGGCCCACAAATAACATTATGCTTGTTAAAATATTAGTAAAATCAGGAAGAAATAGAGAATTTATTTAAAAATTTTGGAAGAGGTAGGACTTTGTAGGTAGGAGTAACTTTACTCAATATATCAGAAAGAGGTTCCTAAAAGTGGACTTAACACAAAGTCTATAAAAGAGAACTCAAATTAGGGAACCAAGCCAATCAAAGAAATCCCACTGACCAATCCCAAATGAAGGGGTGCCTGAAGTTCACAGTGTTCATACATGGCTTCACTACATTTTTCTCCATCTTCTGAGTGGCAATGTCATATCTTAGCTAGTAATCACATCATCCTGGTGAAGACGGAAAGGGGATGAACCAAAAAGAATTCTTTAATGGCTATTCAAGAAGTCATCCCTGCTGGGCACCAGTGGTTCACACCTGTAATCCTAGCTACTCAGGAGGCAGAGATCAGGAGGATCTCAGTTTGAAGCCAGCTGGGGCAAATAGTTTGCAAGACCCTGTCTCTAAAAACCCTATCACAAAAAATTGGGCTGGTGGAGTGGCTCAAGGTAAAGACCCTGAGTTTAAGCCCCAGTACCACAAAAAAAGTCATCCCTTGCTAATAAGAAAGATATTAAGCAGGTAAAATATTAGCTATTCCTTGCCTTCAAAAACATTTTTGAATTAGGAAGTTTAGTGAAAAATGAGTCAGTCCATCAATGTATGGGTAAGTTCACACCAGCACATAGTTGAAAAAGGTATGCAGTCCATGGTTTGGTTTGAGAGACACCTGAAGCATACCACTTTCAAATATGACTTCTTGACTGCTTTACCTAGATGTCATAACTCCCTATATCCCCCACTGTCACCCCTTCACTGACTACTCACAGCCCTCACCCCCGGCCACCCAGACTTGAACTAAGACATCATGCTTCCAAGTACACAATGCACTGCACATGTGCACATTTTGTCAAGGAATGATAATCCCCTAATCTTGCTAAAGAACCAGGAATTTAGCAGTTGAATTAGTTGGTTAACTGTGCGATGCTTCCTTTGCCACCTGCAAATTAAGGATAATAATAGTATTTACCTCACAGAATTGTTTAGAAAGTACCAAAGTCATATAACGTACCTAAAATACAGTAAGGGCTTAATAGATGCTAGTTACTTTTGTAGTTGCTGTTATTGTTTATAAGTAAGGAGATGTCAGTCTCATGACTGTGACCCCAGAATTTCACAATATAGAATTAACAGGAAAGGAAAGTCAGGGAAGTGCCTAGGTGAGAAACCCAAGATGTGAGCAGAAAGTGTGGACACACACAGAGGCAGAGAGCCTCATACCCCTCTTCCATTACTCTATTCCCGAACAAATGTTCCCTCTTCGATCCTAATATAGCCTCTGAGAAAGGGGGAAGGGAAATAATCTCTTCAAATTTCATTAAATGGTTCACAGGCTACTTTTTTTTTTTCCCTTCTAAGTAGAACCAGACTGCATGATTGAAATGCTCCTAATGAAAGATTTTCTCAGCTCTGTTAATTAGTGTCAATTGCAATGGTGGATTCTGTTTCAAATCCATTCTTGTTCACTTTATCCTTACATGATTCTGGAAAAAGCGCAGTAGGCTTGAGGTCACCCCCAATAAACACTCTCCAGGCAGTGCACTTGTGCACGCTCCTGAGGGCACGCCCACTGCAGTGTGTTCTTGGTCTCATGCTGGAGAACAACCCAAAAAATGAGAAATAGGGGGGCAAGATCAACCCCATGCAAAAGCTCCAAGGTGAAAGGGTGGATAGGGAACAGAAACTAATGGAAGACACCTGTCCTGGTATGTGCATAGCAAATTTCAAGGTCATGGGTAGGATTCTGGGTATACCTGCATTATGGAAGTAGCTGGAACTGGGACAAGTAACGAAGTGTTACTCATTTCCACTCTTCATTCGCTCAGGCCACACCTGTGGCATTTCTATTGCAATGCAATTTATTTCACTGGAAAGTCATTAAAATGTATCTCCCAAAAATATCAACAAAAAAAGAGATGATATAGCTAGGTGCACTGTAATAAATACCAAAGGTTAAGTAAAGATGAGGTGGTTTAAATCTAGGGAATGAAGTCAAGGAATGACACACAGAAGTAAAACCCACAGGGTACAGAGGAGTTGGTCAAAGAAAGGACTCAGGAAAGAAGGTAGCCAGAAGAGTCTTGAGTCTCCACTGTAGGAGGCAGATCTCTTCTTTGATGCCCTCCACAAGAAGCACTCAAAGAAACCCAGTGAGCATGGAGGGATTATCCATAGTCCAAGGTCCTGATGCTATCTTTGCACAGGGTGCAGCAAGGTTGGATCATGATAAGGTGGGGTGAGTTGGACAGTCCTTCCCTTGATTACTAGAAGCTGGGGGTATAGGCAATGTAGAAATCCGGGCCTGAGAATGATTTTTGGAGCTCCCAGCTGAAACAAGAAGAGAAATGACCCGCAGCAATGGCAGTAAAGACAGGGAGCTGACATACAACCTTCAAGCTTTGGAGTAATGATATCCCTTCATGAGTATTTATGTTACAGTCACATGTGAGCCTCCAAATGAAAACCAAATGGCAAACAATAAAATCCTTTCAAGACAACCAATTCTGACAAATAATCACAATCCTGAGGGCTTGAGGAAAAGTGAATTCTTTATCTTCCAATCAGTCATGTGTCCCTGAGGGATTCCAGAGACTAACAAAGGAATTTGGGCCCTACATTCACCAACAGCCAAGGAGATGGCACTGAAGATTATCCTAGCTCCCTTTTCTGGGGCCTTCCTAGGCTGTTTGAAAAGCCAAGAGCTGGTAGCTACACACACAGACCCTACATCCAGATTGGTTTGAATCCTGTCAGTCAATGTGATCTTGAATACATTATTTAACCTGTGGCCTCAGTTTCTTCATCTGAGAAATGGGAAGAATTATCACACCTATCTTGGAGGCTGTTAGGAAGAGTCCATGAGTTAGTTACTTCAAAGTCAGTGCATGATGTGTGTCAGGAGGAAATTGTTAATCCTCTCTTCTCCTCATCCAAAGTCCTGTTTTAGATCAGGCTCACAGTCTTGGCAGGGAGAAAGATTTTTTTTAATTTAAAAAAAATTAGAGAATGTAAATAGTAATGAGCACTATGAAGAAATTAACAGGGGGCTAAGATAGACCATAACAATATCTATGAACTAAACCACCTTTAAAAAATGGAGAACAATTACTAAAATAGCAATTAAAAGTCTGCTGAGAGTCAAAGAAGTAGCTTTTGCAGGTGTTTCAGATAGCATGTACTCAAATCCCCACCTCCTTGGGCTGCAAATGGAATGAACTAGAAGCTCTCAGTAATCTTTTTATTGAGACTCAGTAGGAAGCCAAGAACCACATTTTTTAAACCATGAGTTGGGGATTTTTTTTTTAATTTCTAACAATAAGTTTTTCAGTATCATTAGGCTGTTTTTTGCCATCTCTGTCAGTCTATTTAAATCAACATACAGACACCAAGTTATAGGACATAGGTAAAATGGAAAGAAAAAATTCATTGGGCAGAAAAGTACTAGAAACTAGAAAGTTGTGTAATTTCAAGTAAGTGAATATCATGTAGAATTCTGTAGTCAGTAAGAACTTTATAGACAAAATGGCACTTCCTGTGGCGGGGGAGTAACATTTATCTAGATAAATAAAACTCAGGATGTGATTCAGGTGAGGAGAGGTGTGCATACAAAGGCATCTTCCTACCTTTCTATGTATTCGTCTCTCTTTTCATCATTGCTTCAGGAACCATATTAAGGGTTTTCCATATACTTCTCTCATTTGTCTTTAGAAGAGTCACTAGGTAGAGGGTTGGGTGTGGGGGGGCATGCAGTTACTGGGGAGGCCTAAGTAGGAGGCCAGCCCAGAAAAAACATGAGACCTTATCCATAAAATAAATAAAGCAAAAAAGGGTGACTGCGGGGGATGGGAATGTATGTGACTGAAGTGACAGAGTGTCTGTCTAGCAAGTTCAAGGCAGTGAGTTCAAACCCCACTACTGCCAAAAAAACCCAAAAGATGCAAACATTCTATTATTATCTTCATTAGTTTTACTCTGAGTTGCTTAGAAGCAGAACCTAAAGCAAGTCAAGTGCATGTGGTTTATTTGGGCAAGCAATGCCCAGGGTAGGTAGAGAAGAGTGAGGCACCTAAGCAACCATAGTTTAGAAGGCGCTGGTCTCATACCCTCCCCCACTTCCGACCCCACCAGGGCTGTGCAGTAGCTGGCCTGGCTGTGAGTGCCTCCTTACATTTTGCTTTCTTGGCACTTTATTGTTCTCACTCTGGTCCAGTTTCAAGAATAAACTCTAGGACATACTTGTGATGATGAAGTGAAGCCAGCTACTGAAGGTAACAGTGGTCCCCAAGATAGAGGTCCCTGACAGAGTCCAGCCTTGGTCAGCAGTGGTGTCCTGGTGCACTGAGGAGGGCACAGGCAGGAGTGTGCTGTGAGCTGCAGACCTCACAACAGCTGGGTGTGTTGCTAGCTAAAGGATTCTGGATGGGGCATTAGTTTCATTTATACAGTTTTGTAAAAGAGTCCAGAACTTACCAAGGCAACAAAATTTAATTTCTGAATCTCTAAGGAAGATTTGCAGCATTTGCCAGTTTTCCTGGTGTAAATACTCCTACCATGGTGGCTTTCAGTCTCTTCATATGATCAATGAACATGGAGCTGGGAAGAGACACCCACCATGAGCTCAGGCTGACTGCAGCATAGCACTCCATGGAGCTAAAGCAAATTAGCAAGTAAATTTCATCCCAGGCAATCCTGCTGCACACCTTAAGCCACATCCACAGTGCTTAGAACAAGACTCAGCAGCTGTTTCTGTAAAGGTTCAAGTAGGAACTGATCAGTTCCACAGCTATAGCAGGAAGGCAAGCACAGACAACCCAAGAACAGCCTGGCTGTATTCCAGGTAATCGTTACTTACAAAATCGGGCAATGGGTCAGCTTTGGCCTGTGGATTACATGTTGCCAACATCTGCTATAGGTGTGCTTTATTTTTACAGTAATATCTACTGGGTAATTATTGAGCTGTACCAGCATGCAGTGAGGTAAGAGAGGTGCTTGGGACATAAAGTTTAGGAAAAACGTTCCATGATCTTGAAAGTGAGCACCTCTTTAAACTTTATGCCCTGAGTGTCTCTCTCACTTCACCTTGAGCCTGGCCCTGCTACCAAGTCATCTGAACCAGAGTTATAGATGCATTGGTTAGGGTTCTGTTGTTCAAAACCAAACCACTTGAGCAGAAAGAGATTCAATGCCTGGAATTAAGAACTGCTGCAAGGGCTAAAGAAACAGGTGAGGCAGGGTGACCATATAGATAAACTTGCCAACCAGAGAAGCCTCCACATCTGCCTTGCCCACAAATGTGGGGATTGTGAAGACTGAGCTGCCCAGAGACTGGTGGGTTCAAAGACTCTGTGACATGGGCATGATCCAAGGCCAGGACCATAGCCATTGTAAACCTAGGAAGTTAGCAGACAATGCTAGACTATCCCCTTCCAAACAGTAATGTGTGTACCTGTGGGAACCTAATTTTCTCCCAGAACTGTAGCTGCAAGAGAGTCTAGGAACTGCAGATTTGAGACATTCAACCAGTGATATTAGAAGAAAAGCAAAATGTGTGCTAAGTGGCCATAGACCACATGTGGCACAACGGGTATCCTAAGAGTACCTGTCCAAAGGGCATGAGATGTGCCTGTATCAAGTCCACTTTCAACCAGAAGTTCCCACTAGTACACAGAACACCATTCTTTCCTTTTCCTTTCAACCACCCCTGTCACACACTCACTCGTGCGCACACACACACACATGACGAGATCAGTTGTAGAGACAAGAAGTGGGAGAGATGAGGGAGGGAGAGGAGCATGTGAGATGCCAGAAGAACTACAGTAGGAATAAAGAATCAGGTAAGGGATACCAGGACTGGTTGAAGTTAGCAGAAGAAAGCAAGCAATTAAGAGACCCATAGAGCAACAGAAGGCTGACAGTAGCTATGAAGAGAATGTAAGTGGAAAGCGGAAAATATCTTCCATGCATCACAGATCTAAAGGAACCATTGCTTTGTGTCTTCCCTGTCTGACACTAACAGAGGAAAAACGCTGGCCTCATTGAGGTCGCAGATGTGTGCACTGTAATTCATGAACATTTCCATGGAATAACAAAATTTATGAGTCAATAAAAATTGTATCATTTTCTTTTAAAAAATGTTTCGCATCCAGATATATGATATTTACAAGCATATATTTTACACGTATGTCATTCTGAATTATAACAATGAAACAAACTATTGACAGATGCATCACCTAATTTAGGAACTCCATAGCTGAAACCATCTATGTGTTTCTCCTGATACCTTCACTCCTTCCTCTCCCTTCCGGAAACCTATTACCCCAAAGTTTAGAATGTACATTCCCTTGCTTTCAAAAAAAAGTCATCATTTTATCACGTATGTATGCCATAGGAAATCATTTGAAGTTTGTACACCTCCATTTATTCTTAATCCATACAAACTCCTGTGCTTATTAACAAATGTCTTTCAAAACCTATTTATTGGAATTGGAAAATAAACAGAAGTCTTGGCTATTTCCAAGAAGAATGGAAAAAAAAAGAAAAGAAAAGCAGATATTTTCCACAAATGCTTAATTCACTTTACAATTTGGGCAGGTTTTCATGTATGAAAAAAAATAGTTTAATCATCAAGTCTTCTTCGATGTGCTAGCCTACTAAAACAGTGGTTAATTTTAACTGGTTTTCATAATGGTGAGCCAGTGACAGAGGTAATGAAATTAAACTTCCTTCATTTCTTGCAAATTTCCCTCACAAAGAAGAGCTGCGACTTACAAAATGCAGCATGAATACGTGGCTGGTTTTCAGGACTTTCAGCCATCACTGATTTGTCACACTGCCCTAACAACATATTTGTATTTTGCAAAATGTATAATTTTTTTTAGCCTCTGAACAAATATATTTACATAACTGTGTCTAACAAGAAATTACATTTAACTTCTCGGCAATGACAATAACTAAAACCTGAACTGCCAATTCCACTTCATTAGTGTGGTAGAAATGCATTCCAAATGTTAATAAAAATTCCAACATGCTGATAAATTAGAGCTTCTAAGAAGCATGTGACACCTTGGTTAATATATTCAACCTCAATTATATTTCTCTTCAGCACCCTGTTATCTGGAACCTTTGCTGGCAATCAGAGGTGCTGTTTTTCAGCGGCCAATTTTCTAGATAATGTAGCTTATCAACACTGTGGGTAAACTTGCCAATGGGATCAGGCAGCACTGAACCACACACACGCTAATTGCATCCCTTTTTTATGCATATTTACAGACTGTCACTTCAAAGAAATCAGTGGCCCATTGAGGCACCCAGTTAGCTGGAAGAATTGCCTCTTGCAAATGAAAATTAGCAAACAAGCTAGTGATAAATATGAAATGAACAAAGTATAAAAATACTGTTTTGTTCCGAAACTTCCTTGTCATCCCAATTTATACTCCCAATAGAAGGAGTTTGAACATAGGATTTACCTTTTGTTTCAAATGAAGACAGAAAGAATTCTTCCTTAAACCCACTAACTAGGTAAAAGCCTATTAGCTTTTCCCTTTTCTCCCACGCCACCCCCACCCCAAATTTCTATTCACATAAACAGGTTATTAAATCCCGTATTAGATTTGCTGTGGAGTTTGAATAGACAAATGACATGTTAACACTTCAGAAACAATTAACCCTGGGAACTTAATTAAGTTCTTCTGACTTAAAGGAAGCACATTTCAAAATAATGTTTTTAAACTCTTCAAGTTTTGTCAGGAATAGCAAAGATTTCCTTCTCTAACGTAATCGTAAGTTCTACTTAACAGCAGAAAGCTTTGCCTGGCTATATATGGATAAAGGCAATGGTGTTGCCAGCCCACTGTGCGAGGATACCTCACAGTGAGTTAAGAAAGATCAGGAACAAAAAGATAACAATCATCATAAACATCTTCCAAAAGCCCCAAACTCTGGACATATATAAAGAGAAACTGATTTTATAAGTTCATCTTAGGACCTCAGAATAATCAAATTTGCAGAATCTGGACTAAGTGTTTGACTGAAATCTTCTCCCTGGCTTTTCAGAATAACACTTTGAAAACTTTCACCCTTACAGCAATGTTTTTAAGGGTTCTTAGGTTTTGGAAAGCATGTCATTTTAGTATAAGCAGGTCATTTTAATATAATTTAAAATAAACCACATACCAATTAAACTATAAATACTTTTAAATGTCTGGTGCCAAACTGAGCGATTTGGAGTGGCAAAACTCAACAAACAAATGGCACTTAAAGTCTTAGCTTACAGCTAAGGTTCAGTGATATTTTATTTGGTTTGGAGTAACCAGCATCATTCCTGCTGTATGTCACAGTTTCAACAGACTTCAGAATTCCCTATTGTAACATTAGAAATACCATGTCACTTGAGAGATTTTGTTTGGCTTTAGTTTTGTTTTTTGTTTTTTGTTTTTTTTAAAGACCCTGAGTGACAACATAAATATTAGATAGGGAGATTGGGAAGACATTGCCATTTTAAGAAACACCCTACACCTGTGTGCAGATCGCTCAGTTCTCACATGAGAAAAGCGAGGTTCTTTAGCAGGTTAGGGCTCGTCCGTATATATCAAATCAGAGCATTGTTTTATATCCCTGTCCAAATTGCAATGGAATTTTGCATTTGTCTTTCTGCTTGGACTGGGAACTCCTTGAAGACAGGAATCCAATTTTCTAGGAACATCCAGAAAGCCCCACCATCCAGGAATTCTGGTGTGGAAGAAGGAACGACACTTGGAAAGTTAACATGTACCAGGGACAGGAACAAAGAAGAGTCTGGTTTACTCTGCCCAGGGAAAGAATTACACAAAAGATGACATTGGCAGGAAAGACATTTCAGGCAGATCGAACCATACAAGCAAAACAGAAGGCATAGGAATAAATGGACCATTCATGGAGGAAAGATTTCTAGGGATGCTGACTGAAGTCTAGGCTGGGGGCGGGACAAGGGTCCACACTACAGATAAGCAGAGAGAAAGAGATCTAAATTTTCCATATGATTATATCACCTTTACCTTTTTACTCTCTGGGGAAGATAGAGTGCAGGGAAAGCAGCGTGAGCCCTTCTAGAATCTAAATGTGCTTTTCAAGACTAATGAGAAGATATCCTGATTAAAGAGAAATTTATAAGAATTTTAATTTTTGAAGTTCACCTTTCATATTATCCAAGTATATAGACATATATTCGCATAGCACATATAGAGAGTTGGTGAGATTGAATTCACAAAACATACCAGGAAATCTATCCACATTACTGTATATGGACTTGCTGAGAGACGTGTCTCAGTCACTCTGAATCTAAGTAAATATTAATAAATGTCCCTGTCTCCTAAAGGGGCTAAATGAAGCTTGGCTCAAGGTTTAGTCTTAAAAGAACAGCAATTGTATGTAATATTGCAGAGCCTTTAATGGCTTATTTTAAAAACTTAGTTCATTAAGATTGGTTGTTATTTTTAAATTCAAAAAAACAACTTTAGAGAATGGGAAAAAAAAAACTAACAAAACTTAGAAGCTATACAATACCAAAGCTAGTCAGTTGTATTCAGTGAAAGATTGTTCAATTGATTCATATCATCATTCACTCCTTCTTAGCTATCTTATAATATAGACATTGCTTCTAGAAAATAAAAGGTAAAATAATAACAGTAATGATGATGATGATAATGAGACAGTAACAGCTAACAATTTTAGCATGCTTATCACCTGCCAGGCAGGAAGCCAGGGCTTTAATTTACAGGATCTCATTTAATTGCTAGAATATTCTTACAAAGTAGGAATTTTCAGTCCTGTTTTTAAATATATATGAAAGAAGAAACTTAGGTAATTTCCTTTTGGCCAAGACTATGGGCTAACTAGCTAATGATAGAGCCAAAATTCCAATCTCGGCTACATCCTTCCAAGCCTATGGCTTTAACTAGTGTTCCATACTGCCTCTTTTGTAATCCTAATCAGCTTGGCTGAATTTCTTTCAAAAAGAATGATCAAGAGTAGGGAGAAAAAACAAAGAAGGAAGGAAAGGAGCAGAGAGAAAGGAAGAAAAGAGCGAGAGAAGGAAGGAAAAGAGAGAGGGGAAGAGGGGGTCAAGAGGAGGAAAATCCGGTTAACTCAAGAACCTCATTTTTCTGGTTCTTGATGACACTAGTTCCTGCTCTTCACTTCATTCTTCCTTTCTCCTATGGCCTCTCCGATAGACTGTAAGCTCTACTGGAGCAGGAACTACATCTGTCTTGGGCACCTCTGCATCCCCCACAGCTAGCACAGATCCAACACCCCGTGGACATTCAATAAATGAAGTGTGACAATATATTTTCTTTGTCTTCATGTCTTGAATATTTCACTTTTCTATATGTCCTCAAAAAGTCACATATTCTATATGACCTCAAAAAGGAATATGGCAACATCAAAGACCACACAGGACAGAATAATCTCATGATAGTATACTGTATGTGTGCCTCAAACACACATTGCTTAGGTCTAAATAAATCCATCTTGCTGTCACCAGTAGTATGGGTCTCTTAAGAATGGCCTCTGAAATCCAAATTTGTTATTCATTGCCACCTGGACACATAGCGAACAGAAAACAAAGAGTAGACTTCCTCTGTCTTCTTTCAACTTTTTAAAATGAAATTACCCATGAGGCAATTTGAGGATAACTCCGTAACTAGAAATTTTACCAGCCTCAACATTGCACAGAGGTCAAAGCTCACTTTAATATTTTTGTAAACCAGTGCATTTACATTTAACCCAATCAATCAAGAGTGTTTAATAGGGCTATTGTCTCATTTCATACTACCCATCAAGAACTCGTATTTCAGCATGAAAACATTTGCTCCACATTCAAAACTCCATGTTTATTTCATAAATGAAAATAACCTGGCAGTTAAAATGTGCGTCAAGTATTTATTTGGCCCTTAAATGCTCAGTGTGTTGTTGTTTGTTTTGCCCAAGTTCCATCAGACACCTGCTTTGTACCAAAATCCTGGTTAAACACTTGTGGTTTTTTTCCGCCATGCACTTCTGGTTTTTTTCTATCTTTTCCCCATCCATTTGCACTTGGAGTTAAAGCTGCAGTTTTTATCTCTTTTCTCCACTATCCCTCTCTCCCTGGTCAGGAGATGAATTGTCCTTTGTGTTGGAATTTCCTGGGCCCCACAGAATGGAAAGCAAGCACAAAATAAACTCCAGCTCAGGAAAAACAAAAATACAAAACAAAACAACAAAAAACCCCATGTTGTTTGAAGAGGATGGCTTTGGAAAGTTCATTGCGCTCAGCACAGAATAAACAAGAACTGGAAGTAACTTGGGAACAAGAATATTCTCAGAGCAAAAGCCAAGCTGGTAGCTGGAGCAAAACAGAATGTCCTGAACATGACTTTTGTTTTCATTTTAGGAATCAAGTCTTCAATGATTGTTTTGATTTGGGCCATCCATTTAGAGTTCTGCTAAACCCAGAGAAAACCAGGAACTAACAAAACCTAAGAATGCAGGGTTTACTTAGTTTTTGAAAGATTGGAGGGCAGGGAGAAAAGGAGAATGGATAAAAAGCAAAGAGGGAAGTAGCTGAGAAAGTTTTTAAAAAATTGGTAAAATGTAATTTGTTCTGAATATTTTTTGACACAAGTCACCCTATAATTGCCATTTCTGCAAGGTGTCTCAATTAAGAGCACAATGTAGCTGTTTAAATGTTATACATTCCTCTGAAGGAGAAAAAAGCCACAACATTGTCTATTAAGTGTCAAAAAGCCTTTTCTTTAACTACAGAGGGCTTGGACAGAACTCAGGAAATACTTCAGCTGGAAAAGAAATGTTAAAAGCTACCCTTCAAGCTATTGGAAAACCTATTATCAAATGTTAAAACCTTTTTTAAAAACACCCATGAGTGCCCCCAGCATGATTACGTATCTTTGTTTAGCAAACGCTGATCATCATTGATGTCTGAGGACCAAATAACAATGGGTGCAATCTAACTGCTAATTAGGAATACTGGTGCTTAAATTAAGAAACTCAGAGAGCACAGGTACAGGATTCTGTGTGTTCTGTCAATGCCAGACCAACATTTACTTACACAAAATGCAGGGGATGTTTCTCTTTATCACATCTCTAAGTCATAATGTCAGCACTGTGGATGCTGCAAGCTGTCACTGTGTGTGAGAACCTAAAGAGAAAAAACAACAAAAAACAAAACACATACACACACATTGTACCCAGCATAACTTCCCTTCAGAAGGAAATGCTGTGTGGAAGAATGTACACCGTGTGTATATGCATATGCACCCAGCCTTTCACTAGTCCTCCTGGTTCATAGGACATAATGAGAATTAATTATCACATTCCTAAATCATTAGCCCCAATTTCCTCTCTAATGTGTGCATTACGCATAAGTGAAGATTTTGTAAAGAAAAGAGACAGAAACCAGAAAGCTGGGGTCAGAGGCAATTGCACAGATGCACGTATAAATGGATGTACTCTGATGGTGCCTTTTTGTGATGCATAATTACAAATGATTTTAATTCAACCCCTTCAGTATGAGCCATCCTTTTTTTTCTGTTCTAAATACAGTGCCTACAAGTCCCCCAAATTCATTTCTTACAGACTTTGAGGATTTAAATTTTTCTCCAAAATGCCACATGTCAGTCAAAAAAGAAAATGATTGGCTTTTAAAATTATAATTTAAAACACATTTAAGTCTATGTTTTCATTAAAATTTAACCCCTTTTTAAGTTCATGTGTCTGCAGCTTTTGGGAACATACTGAAAGTTAGGCTTTTGCTTTCATATCTTTCTGTTAAACAGAGTTACAAAAATAAAAAGCACAGAATTGCAATAAATAGTGGCCCATGTTAATATGCAATAGTGTCCTTCACTGCACACCTCAGGACACTTACAAAATGCTCATTCATTTGAATCACACAGAAATACCGAAAGCCTCTCATTTCTATCTGTAAATATATAAAATCAAATCTAACTAGAAAGCTTTAAGTAGTAAGAACCTTATTTTTAAATGCAATCATTTTCTGCAGACAAACAACCTTTTTAGACTATGAATAACCACTGCTATCTGGTGTTACTATTCCATTAAGGCATGAATTATTTTAAAAGTAAGATTTTCAGTTAAGGAACCCCAAACGTGACAATGCCATGCAACAAAATAAGTAATTGTTTGAAACATTTTATTTTTCTTTATGCCAGTGTAAAAAACAAATGATATCTTGGTGATTACACAAATCTATACAGGTGATAAGATTTAATAGAATTGTATAGTGAACATCTAAAATCTGATAAAATGCACATGTGGTCTGTAGTCTATTTAAAAGTATTTTGTCAAAGCCAGTTCCTACTTTTGATGCGTACCCTGGTCATGTAAAGTGTTTTCACTGGGGGAAACTAAGGGAAGGGTATGTGGTACTTGTCTACTCTTTCTACAATTTCTTATGAGTCTACAATTATTCCAAAATAAAAGGTAAAAAGAAAATTTACTCTGTATGACTTTTAGAAGTCTGACTTCCCAGATGTGTTAGATTTTTCACATTGCAAGTAATGAAGTAAATTCTCACTATAATTCAAACCTAAAACTTTTAAAGAGATTTTTGGGAAAGTTCAGTACAACCGTCCTTTAATTCAGATTGGAGAGAAATGTGATATAAGTGGTACCATCTTCTAGGTTCCATAATTCTAGGTTCCATAAAGACTATGTCTCTAACCTTCTCTGATTGCCTGATAGTATTCTTGCCCCAATCTCTGACCACACACACTACCCCAGGTAGAAATGATGTCTCCTTCATCTCTCATAGCAGCGATTTAATGGTTAAAAGGTTGCATTCAAAATGTTGCTCTACCTTGCCTAGCAGTATTGATCAAACTGCTTAACCTGTCAGAGCTCAGTTTGCTCATCTGTAAAATAGAGATAATTACACTATCTACTTCATTGGGTTGTTGTGAGGATTAAGTCAAGTCCTGGGTGCAAAGCCCTAAACACTGTACCTAGCAACTAGAATACCCCAGGATAAAGAATCCAGCATCAGGTTAGTTTATGAGCATTGCGTTTTCATGTTACAAACATTTAGTCTGTTTTGCACTGGGAGATCCTAAAAGGCAGAAGTCAGATATTATTCTTTCATTATACCTTTTGGCCAGTGCCCACACAAAGTAGGTGCTCTGTAAATGTGTGGTAATTTGGAGGGGTTTTTTAAAAACTAATCATTGAAAAATAAAACATTAAAAACAATAGTCTGAACCAGCTTTACAATGGACCACAGGAGTGAAAATGACTTTAAAGAACCACTCTGATCTCCAAAATCTTCCCTTTTAGATTCTGGTATTTCTAGGCTGTCAGAGGGCAGTTGTTAAGTCTGGGCTCCAAATCCCAGTAGCATCCTCCAGGACTTATCATGATAACCCAAGTAGTAGCACCACTCAGCAGATATAACGTATGCCCAGGACAGACACCAGGAATGAATGCTAATGCCTCACCTGTCTTAATTAAAACATTCTAGCATGCTTTTGGACAAATTGTGCTCTTGAAAAATCTAACAAATGCCCTCAGGAATTACCTGGGCTGCTCCAATTCTTTCCACACCATTTATTCCGGGGCTCTCTTGTCAGTTTTATGAAGGGGTCTCACCATAATCCTGAAGTCATTTAGAAGACGGGAATATCATATTCAGGAAATAGTTGCTTTGCTGTCAGAAGTACTTATTGACTGTGACTGGAGAAACCCTCATACAGATAAATCTAACACCACAATAATTCAATATTTTTTCTCCAAAACAAAACCATTAGCATTTTATTAGAAGAAATATTTCATCTCTCCTCTATCTCTATTTAAACATGCCACAGATGTAGCACTCTGTGTGGGTTGTTAGAAAGTCAAAGAATATAATTTCTTGATTAATTGCCATACACAGGATCCAAGTTATGTACAATTTTGGTACTTAACCCCACCACCTCCCATAAGCAGTTACTGCTAAACCTTCTAAATAAGCACATTTATGATAAATCACTTGGAGCTGTGGATCAGGGCGTAACTTATTCCTTGGGATAGATCATGTCATTTTCACTGTGCACATTCTGCAGGAGAGAAATTCCTCTGTAAACCTCAGCCAAGGCAACACTGTGTCCCTTGCAGACATCAGGGAGTCTCAGTCAATATTTCTTATCTTATTTTTAAATATCTTGTGGTCTCAAACATGGTTGGTGACTCAGAAATTACATCAGGAGTCCAAAGATAGACTACGAGTTTATGACTTCAATAAATGCAGTAGTTCCAGAACAGAAAAAGAAAGTGCCTGTTGGTTTTAAGACTATTGGAAATCAAATAGCTATTCTTAGTTTGGTTAGAGTCTATCTCTCCAAAAACCAGTTATCTCCTTTCCTCCACTATCCATCTAACTTAAATGGGTGCATGAATATAAATCCCACGGATTCCTAGGTACTTGTACAGTGCTAAATTCTAGCTATAGATATCTTTTAATACACGTTCTTTCCCAACACCATAAATCTTTTTGTGACACAGTCTTTCATATTTGTTATTTCACCAATGAAGTAACTGATTCATCTAAAACAGTAGAGATGACAGCAGTGAAGTTAGGGATGGAATCAGGACTCCCATGTACCTGATGGATGCTTCTCTGTGTTCTCCTAGCTCTGTAAGTTACTCATATCACATTTTTATAAGGCAACCTCTGCATGAAAATTGTTCACCTTTGTCTTTCTCAGCTATGCTGGTCCCTTTTCAGTACAGGTACTGCTATAAAACATATCTCATCTTACTTCAAAAGAGATGAGTCCACCAATACATAAATGGTAAATAACTGGCACCTCTCACCCTCTTGACCAATTCAGACCCTCAGACATCTCCTCCTTTTTCCCAAAGTTTAGTGTCTTTAGTATTGCAGATATGTTTGCTATAACTGAATTTATTTGAGATTTATCCAGACAATCTTCCCTTCTTTAGATCCAAGTTGGGGGTGGGGGAGAGAGACATAGAACTCTCTTACAAATGACAGTCAATGAATTGTGGCTATCCAAAATTTAACTCTTACACCTTCCAATTTATGGGTGATGTGTGCTCACTTAAATTAAATTTATTTTCAGTATACATTTTGATTTATATTATCCGAATGCCTGAAAGTAGACATGTGCCAGTTTTGCAATTGAAAGTGTCCTTTAAGATGAATTTAATAAAATGCTATATATTTTTTCTTCTTTTAAAATAGAAAATACCATAAGGAAGTCTCCCCCAAAACTGTGCCAAGTTTTGTTTGCCTTGTTGTTTGGTTGGTCTTTAGTTGGGCTTTTAAATATCAAGTTTCCCTGACCATTCTATATTGTCTTATTGTACTCCAACATTTCAAATAATTAACCACTGAAACATGGCTTATGAAATACATGACATGAGAATTGGGGGGGTGGGGAAATGAAGAAAAATGAACTCTAAGTTTTGCTACACATATCCTATAATTTTCCAGTTGGCTTAACCACTCAACATATTTAAATAACCAACCAACATATTTATTTAACATTCGGCAGATGGACATGATAGAAACATCATGATTTTCAGATGTACTTTTATAACTACAAGGCTTTCTTCATGCCAGGATTACAACAGGTTCTTAAGGTAAGGCTGCCCCTACCTGCTGTTTAGCCAACGCTGGAGTCACTGGCAGCCTAAACATGTCCGCTCAGATTAAATTTAAATCCCTGACATTAAAGCAGGAATCATTCTCCTCAATCTATTTTTTCCCCGCAGCATAAAAGAGCCTATTTTACATGTTAATAGTAATCTGATGTGGTTGTATAAATCTGATATAAATATGATGCTCTGTTTGGAAATGATGCTAATTTAGTTTAAAATGGAGATTACATTTCAACTTGTAAAAGAGCAGGATAGAATATTAGCATTCATGGTTGTTATATAATTTCCCTTTACACTACACGAGTGTTACTCAAAATCTTTTCTTGGCCTCTTTCTCCAAAGATTTCCCATTCTTCCTATAAGAAAAAGGATTTCTCCCTTTAACTATAAGTTAAACAGGTGGCAGAGACCCTTGAAAAAAGATTAACAACAACATCATAAATGCATTTTTGAAGAAACATTTAAAGTTACAATGTAATAAACTGAACAGAATGTCATAAGAATGTCAAACTGGGCACTGTAAAAATAAATGTTATTCCCAAGGAAAATAAAAAGTCTGCATATTTATGTAACATTCAGCAGATGGACGTGATATTAATATAGGGTTTTCAGTTGTACTTTTATAGCTACTAGATTTTCTTGCCTAACTTGGCAACCGAGGCACCGTTTGAGTTTTGGATTTGGACAATACTGCAACAGATGTCCAGACCAATAAAATAAATTCCTTAAGGGCTACGCTTAATTTGTGTAATTGATCAATTTTGGTTACATAGGCCTCAGCTCACCAGCATATAACTGCCTTCCACAAAAGCTTTGCAGTTGGGATTTCATTCCATATGTTCCAAGAGTTTATGGGCTTTCTCCTTGATAACACTGCAAACAGAACAGGGTCTGTGGTGACACCTGTTGGCAGCCAGCAACAAAAAAACAACGGATGGAATGACAGACTCTGTGGCAGGGAGGGGTTCTCAGTATTGACATTTGGGGCCAATTTATTATTGTTGGGAGCTGTGCTGTGAGTTGTAAGAAGTACAGCAGCATGTCTGGTCTCTACCCCTCAGATGCTAGTAGCATGCTTTCCCCAGGATGTGACAATCCAAAATATCCCTAAACAGTGTTCAATGTCCCCTGGGGGGCAACACCAGTCCAAGTAAGAGGTCCTACACTACAGTGACTGCTTCTAGAAGAGTCACACCTTGAATGGCTGAAGATTTCTCATACTTCTTTTCTTAACACAAGACACAAAATGTTTTTTCTTACCTTGAAGCTTCTCAATGTAATAATAATTTTACAGATAACGCAGAAAAACTTTGGCTGAGCCCAGGTATCTGTAACACACATGCTCTAGCACCAGCTCATCCCTGGTAATTAAGACATGGATTTTGAAGCCCAGCTCTAAATGTTCATCACTCACCTATTAAACTTGCCAGAGTTGCTATATTAATTATCTCCCTGTATCCTTGATTTAGCCTAATACAGCCTGCAGCCTGTGACAGAAATTAAAGGAAAGACCAGTGACCTCTTTTGTGATTGTGCTATTAACTACATGATAATAAATTAGTTTTCAATTTTCAGAAGACTTTACATGGTAAAAAAAAAATGGAGCAAGTACCTGGTACACAAACTTGATATAAGATGGTGAATCAGCACCAAGTTTGAATATTCCTCTTTAAATTACTTACCAATCAATGTGAACCGGAAATTTGAGAAAATTGCACCTAGCTCAACCCATTATCAATAACCGCAATAATGAGAGGTTGAGATCATTTTGCAGTTTGCATCATATCATAACAGCAAAAGGCCTATGTGTGTAATTCTCTCCAGGGTAAAGATAAATGATGTAGACACATACACTGTATTACCTACCATTCATTCACACACCACACACAAAAGTTGCTCCTAGGAAGACATATTAACTTGAAAAATTTCTCCTAATATCAGAAGTAACACAATTCATCCAATAGCAAAGAATTTTCATGACTTCTTGGCGTGTTTTGTGCCTTCCTTACATCTGCTCCTGTCTCTAACAGCTTTCTTCCCTTGGCTGGCAAAACACAAATAAGAATGTACAGGAAGCACGGCCCCACTCTGATGTACAATAATATTTAACTAACTAGAAGGGTCTTCCAGCTCATTATGCTAGGCAGCAGGAAGGAAGAAACTACGTGAAAGTGTGACACTTGCTCAGCCCTGGGATGGTGTCACAGCTGAACTGGCATTTCTTTCTCCCGTTTCTTTCTAGACTTGGTGGGATTGCAACTCCATTGCTTTAAAATCAAGAGTTTTGACTTTCGGAGGGAATGATCCCGTGAACACTGCACCATCTTCTGGCCAAACGCTGAACTACAACTTCTTAATTAAAGTGTGAAGTCAGTTTTCTGAGAATGACTACTGGTTTATAAATACTTGGTACATTTTATTATTCTGACTGTAAGACAGCATGCTAGACACGTAAGAAACACAGGATCTTCTTCTGCTGCTTAAATGAAAATATAGTGAAACTTTTTTGATGTGTTTTGAAATTTCACTATACTAATGTATAGTGAAATTTTTTTGATCCCACCAATTGGGTTCTTAGATTAGGGCCCAAAGAAGTAGAAAAAAATGGTTCTGGGCCCTCTGAGAGCTTACAACCTGGTCATGTGATTATAAAATGCAAAAGGGGTGAATTCTGAATAACCTGGATAAGAAGTACACAAGGAATTTAGAGTGAGATCTGTGCACTGACTTTGCTGGAAAAGATTTATTGTACAGTGGGCTCTGAATTCTGATGAAGAATGGTAATGTTGACACTAATGGTACTTAAGATATGCCAGGTACTGTGCTGAGCCCCTCACCAATATTACCTTCACTAATCCACAAAATAACCGCGTCTCACTAGTGCAGATCCAGCAAGGGAAAGGAAAAGATTAATGCCCCAAAGATCAAGCAGATGTGGTCCCATGGCATTAGATTCTCCACTTCCAAAACTGTGTGCTAAATATACCTCTTTTCTTTATTGAGTATATAACCTCAGGTTTTTGTTATAGCATCTCAAAAGACACTAATACAGTATAAAATGACTTGCTTATTTGCAGAGGAAACACACAGATCTTATGTATAGGAAGAGGCCAATGAGGGACATAAGAAGGAATAGCCTCCCAATGCATTCATGGCTGCTCTCATAGGAACTTTGGACAGCACATTAGGAAAAGCAAGAAAACCCAGGGGGTAAAGGAGCTCAGTGGTTCAGAAGGTACTCACAGGAAACAGGCTTTGAACAGCAGGCTGGAGAAACATAGAAATGTTCATGAAGTTGCTGGTGTGTATAATTTGGAAGAGTAATGGCCCTATTCAAACATTATGCAAGTTTTCATCTGTTCTCAATATGCAGGATAGAGAGAAAAGGGAGGAAGCAGGGAGATAAAAGGCTCTCACATTAATGAAGGTATTTGTCAAGGGAAAGGAAAGAAAGGGGCAAATGTGAGATGCATTGCATGGAAAGTCAGTGGGGGCTGGAGCTGAGCAGTTAGGCAGCCTTCAGAACAAGCAAGGGAGACAGAACTTGCCAAATGGTTCAGTATTTGTAATTAAGAGCAGAATCATGGTGCAAATAGGCAAGGCAGATGAAGGGGAAGGCAGATATTGGAGTTCATTTTTCAGGAATAAAGGAAAGTGTGGGTTTAGGACTATTATGTATTAGAGGCCACAGGCTATCCATAACAGAATGTTCAAAATGCAAATTAAGCTGAGACTAACAGCTCATTTTGAACTGAGGTCAGGACTAGAGCAAGAGGTGTGGAAGTCATTCACACCACACTTGGACATGAAAGCAGGAGAATTGCTAGGAAGGGCTGATGTGAGAAGCCAGGGACCAGGCAGAGAGAAGACATTAGAAAACAGGAGAAAAATCAAAATGGCAGAAGAGTAGCATGACATCAAAGAGGTTATGCTTATGGGGATTGCTACTAACAGGTCCCTATTGAAGACAGTTCAAATTTTTTATATTTGACAAATATTTATTGAGGATCTACCAGGTGTCTGGCATACTTCTGGGGCCCAAGGATGGAGCACTGAACAAATCAGCATCCACGTCTGCAAGTGAGCTTATGTTTTAGAGAAAAGAAGATGGAAACAAATGAATACATATATTAAACTCAGCCACATGAAACTGCCAATATTTGGTTTTGATGGACAAAATGGGCAATCTCATATGGTTCAACATACCATGACTTCAGATTGTCGGGAGTGTTGTAAAGACAACAAGGCAGGGCTGGGAGAAAGAATACATCCAAGGAGGCCTTTTAGAAAGGTCAGGAGAAGCCTCCAGAATAAGCTGACATTTGTACAGAGAACTGAATTAAGTAGGGAAAGTGCGCTCTGAAATTGTTCAAGCATCATTCATTCATTCAACAAAATGATCAGGGCAAAGGTTCTCGGGAGCTAGCAGATTCAAGTGAAGATCCTGCAAGTAAGGAGAGACCTATACCTATGTACAACAGAAGAAAGAAAGCCCAGCATGAATGATGAGAGACCCTGTTGAAATAAGACCAACTAAGCAGGCACAGGTGGGAAGACATAGGCTTGCCAGAGGCTGAGGTAGCCAGACTTCAAAAGCCATGCAAATGAGGTAATCCCAACCTAACAAAAGAATTGCAAAACTCAGAGTTGAGGTGAGGAAAGTCAGTGAGTGTGGTGGGCTGGCAGGTGAAATGTGACAGTGAGTTGTACGGATGGACGCAACCTGGGGACATGGTACTTGTCCAAAAGGCAGCAGCTGAGCCCCCACTCAGACTGTCTCCATGCAAAATCAAAACCCCAGAATCACCAGATGCTCTGATATTTCAAGACTAGCTAAAAAGATGGCCTTCTTGATGCAGTCTCTCGATGTGTATGTTGTTAACTTAAAGAATTTTAACACACTATGCAGGCCAAACAAAACACATCTGTAGTCCAGATGGGGCCTGTGGGTTGCCAGTTTAGGACTACTGGCTCAGAAGGAAGATGTTAGCATAGTCCCCACACTTGGTCATGGCTCCAAGCTTCTGACTCCCAGTTGCATTTGCCTGCCAGGCAGTCCCATCTGGAGGTCCTGCCACAACATTCCCAAATCCGAACGCATTTTCTCTTCCATAAAACCCTCTTCCTGAAGTGCCTGTTTCTCAAGAAGGGCAGGTTGGCTACTCAAGTCCTCACCTTTGGAATGACCTTCCCTCTTCATCCAAAAGCCAGGACTACTGCAGTGTCTTGACATTCCTTTTCTTTCCTTCCCATTGTCACCAGCCTCAGTGTAAATTCTCTCAACTTCCAATATACACTACTGAGATCAGCACCCCCCTCTCCCCTCTCTCTTTGTTCCTCTCCCACTACACATGTTTCTGGACTCATCTTCCTACACCGTAGTTCTCACTTACTTTAGCCTCAAGACAGAAACTTAAAAGTCTTTCCCCTTTGCTTACTGAATACAAACAACTTCAGCTGACCTGAGTGGATAAATCTTTGCAACATGATCTCCCTAATCCAAAATTTCTTTCTGGCTGAAAATCTCTTCCATTTCTGTATATATCCTAACTCTGCCAGCATAAACTTCCCAGTGTCCCAAACTCAGCCTAAATTTTTGTTTGTCTAGGTCAGATGTTCTTAAACTCACCACTACTGATGCTTTGGACCAGACAATTCTTTCTTTGCTGTGTGGGGCTGTCCTGTGCATTGTAGGGTATTTAATAGCATCCCTGAACTCTACATACTAGATGTCAGTGGCATCTCTCTCCAAGTTATGACATCAAAATGGAAGTGGTGGGAAACATTGAGTCCTCATAATATTTTCCCCAGGATAATCTTCAAATTAATTTAAACTCTAAACATTCAACAGGTAGCAGAAAAGTTTGCTCAGAAATTGGTGGGGTGGCAAAGGAAGATTTAAAGGGATTATGATTAAAGTTATTGTGTATGAATTACAGTGTTGATAGCCATAGTCCACACACCTCTTGACTTTTTGACTTTTCCTAGGGATAAGACAGTTTCCCCTATAAGGTTTTACCTTCCTGATTTCCAGGACAGGGAATGTTCCATTGATCTGGGTTCTCACATCACAGACTTTATAATAATGCACAGTGCCTAACATGAAAAGGACATCGATATTCTGACAATGTATGATAAATCTCAATAGAGTGATTCTCCCACATCAAATTCACAGCAAATCTCATTTCTCTTCCATTAAAACACAGCTCAATAGCAACAATCTCCATGAAGACATCCCTGATGAGTACTAACCACAATGATCTTCCATTTTGGTATGTCTACATGGTACTCAGCCCTGCTTAATGACTCAAGATTTACCACATTTCAGATGTTTATCACAAATAAAATTAAAGGTCTTTTAGAGAGTCTGTCTCCCACCTTTTTATTATTGTCCTTAACAAGCAATATACATTTGGCAATTCCAAATATTTATAGGATGAATGCATGAATAATTGTGTCACTCACTTAAACAGCTGCAAAGTCCTCCATAACAAAACTCAGTCTCGTAATTGTGATGGTTAATATTATATACCAACTTGATTGAACTAAGGGATGTCCAGATAGCTGGTAAAACAATATTTCTGAGTGTTTCTGTGAGGGCGTTTCCAGAGGAAATTAGCACATAAATCAGTGAACCGTATAAACGAGGCCTACTAAGGTGGGTGGACATCACCCATCTCTATGGGCTTAAATGGTACAAAAAGGCAGAGAAAGGAAAAATGTATTCTCTCTTCTTGATCTTGAATAGTCACCTTCTCCTGTCCTCAGACAGCAGCACTTCGTGTTCTGAGGCCTTTGGACCCAGGTTGGGACGTTCATCACTGGCTCTTGTGACTCTCGGATCTTTGGGTTTGGAGTAGAATCATACCACCAGCTTACCTGGGCCTCTAGCTTGCAGATGGCAGATTGAGACTCCATACTTAAGTGATACAATTCTTCATAACAAATCTCTTTTTGTATATTTATCTACATCAATATCTATCGATCTCCAATTATTTCTCTTTTTCTGGGTAACCCTAATATAGTAACCACATTTTGAATTTATGATATCTTACTAAAATGTTTATCTAATGCTTTCTTCCAGTGTTTTGGCACTAAACTGATTCAAATTCAATTATTATTTATTTTGCAATAAGCATTTCACTTAAATATGGCCTAGAAAAGCCACCATATATTTTGATCATCCTATAAGTTTGTGATCTGGTAGAAAGAGTTCCTTATTAGAAAAATTTGAAACTAGACTTGTTCCAAACGTGGGAGCTAACTTAAAGTAATTCAAGGGCTGGACATGTGGCTCAGGTAGTAAAGTGCCTGCCTCTCAAACACAAAGGCCTGAGTTCAAACCCCCATACCACCAAAAAAAAAAGTGGCCAAACTGAAGAATAGGCTCCTGATTTCCTCCTTACCCAATAGACACATGTATTGAAACAAATCACATTATACCCCATAAATCTGTACAGTCATTATGTGTCAAAAATTGAAGTAAAACTCAATGAAAAAAATAAATCTGAAGTAATTCAACTTTCCTGGTCTTCTCAATTTATGAAACAGGGATTTTAATATGTGCCTGCCTCCGAGAGAGGTGATAGTTTCTACAGACTTTGGGTTTGGAGTCCTACAGACTGGATTCAAATCCATATTCTACTTCCTGATACCTTAGTATTTTAGTCATTATGCTATCTCTCAGCCTTGGTTTCTTTGACTATAAAATGGGAAGAAAAATAGAGCTTTCCTAATGTGAGCCGTATATGCTGGGTGCATACAGTTAATGGTTACTAGCAAGTACTTCAAGAATGCAGGTTCCCTACACAGAGAAACAAATGAGACAATGCAATTATGAAAGAACTCTGGATAAAAATAGTTCCAGTGGGACACCCACGTCACAAATACAGTTATCAGAAAGTTAAACGAGAAACAGTATCAACTGCCTAATATCCATTAAAGCCAAATCCTTACACTTCTCTTCAGACTGAAGGCCACAAAGTCAGCCCACAATTTTTATGAACTCAGACTAGAATTGAGCTCAGGACATACATTATATTTCAAAGTGTATAAACCTAGAATTTTCCCCCAGCTTCATGAAACCTCTTTGGACTTTTAGGAGACCTTTCTGTTAAATCTGGTGATTCTGTCTGGAATATCCAAATCTGTTCCAAATCAGTTGGAACTTTTACTGCAGCAAAATGAAGGCAAAGTAGAACTGCAAGTTCAAAATGAAAGCAAGCAGGAATGCAACTTGACGCCATGGATGTCAGTGGCAGAATGCTTTTGCTTTCAACAGACTGAGCTGAGAGAACCAGGCTCTTCACATCTGTCTCTCTTGCCACACTGTACAGCCCGAGCCTCCATTTGTGGATGGGTGTCTGGCTCTCTCTCCTCAACTTTCTTGAGGCTCAATTAAATTCACAGTTTAGAGGGCAATCTTCTCAAGAGCAAAAAAAAATGAAGAGATATTTTGACTAATTTAGATCCAAAATCTTTTTTTAATATGCATATATTACGCACTCAACAAATACTTATCTTCAGCTGAAATACCAAATAAATGTCTCAAGTTTCCCTTTCGTTTTGGCTCTGAGGGACCTGGATTTTGTTTGACCTTGAACAAGATTTTACTCTCAAATTTCTCATCAATAAAACTGAGATAATGACAGTATTTGCCCACTGCATGGGGGAATTGTAAAATTTAATTAATTGAAATGTTGGATGAAATGTAGTAGCAACACTAGCATTCTGCATTACTTCCTGACCTGTGCATGAATGAGTGTTGCTTTAAAAAGACAATTTTTTCAATTTATTATAGCGGGATTTTACACACACAAGCACAGACATGCACACCCGCACACACACGCTCATCCATATACATAAGTATCTGCATATGTGTAGCCTGGCATTTATATGAATGTGTGATTTCAGGAGCAAATCAGCCAAAGGAAAAATTAGCTACAGTATCTTCCAAGGGAAATAATTTCTGTTCATGTTCTGTTATTTTCAAAAGATCTAATGCTGTTATTTCAAAACTAAATGTGCTCAGACAAGGCAAAGACAATTCTTCATTGAATTATGCTTATAGGTGCCAAATTTTCAGTGTTGTGTTAGAGACCTGCACGAATAATCAAAAAAATTTTAAATGTATATGGAAACATTTTTTAAATGAATTAAAAATACTCCAATCTTTTAGGATCAGATAACTTTAAAAAGATGATAATTACTCAAAAAGAGAAAAGGAAAAAAAGAAGACAGGTAACAAGGTGGGTATATTTGAAGCCTTCAATATTTTCATCCCTTTTCCCCAGTAAAATATAAATAAAAATCATCTATAAAACTTATCCTGCATCTGACTGATAAAGTTGAGCAAGGTCTTTTTGTGACAAAGTTTTTGAAGGGAAGAGCTCTGATGTACTATAAGAGTCTTAAACTATTTTACTGGGTGTGGTGGCTCACACGTGTAATCCTAGGCAAAGATGAGGTGGATTGCTATTCAAACCCAGCCTTATATCAAACCCAGCCTTGGCAAAAAGTTCACGAGCCCTCACCTCAACCAATAAAACTGGGCATGGCAGCACACACGTATCATCCCAGCTATGCAGGAAGTAAAAATAGGGGGATTATGGTTCAGGACAAGCCAACATTAATGTAAGAATCTCTTCAAAAAATAGCTAAATAAAAAAGGAAGGGGTTGTAGCTCAAGAGGCAGAGCTCCTGCCTAGCCAGCAAGAGCCCCCAAAAGAAATGATTTCTTCTTTTCTTCATTCATGTTTTCTTGGGTAACCGTCATATATGTAAATCCTGGCCTGCTTTCTTTGGGACACAAACATCTTTCAAATAAATATTTTCTCTGGATACAATTCTTTTCATAGCTGAATAGATGACTTGACTAAATGCCATAATATTTTAAGTAGCTCATGTATATAAGGTAGGCTTTTATTTAAGATATTAGCATTTAAATATAGACTCCTATCATAAGGAAGTGTGGGGCTCCGAGAAGGACTGACCACTGTCTGGCAAATGCCCACAGTGGGAAGAAAACGTAGAATAGAGTGATTTATCTTATAGCATGAATGAGAATCTTTTGTTAATTTTTATATTAATTTTTATAACACTGTATCTTAACACTTAGTAAAGGTGTTAGATGTGAAATATATAAGGGAGGGGGTGGGGGCAGGGGGGAGAAATGAACCAAGCCTTGTATGCACATATGAATAATAAAAGAAAAATGAAAAAAAAAATTTATAGCTACATTATGAATTTTAATATTATTTAACTTTACTTTGTTAAATCACTATCTACATAGGTGGTATATTTTCATTAACTTTTTTTTTTTTGAGGGATGACAGTACTTGGGTTAGAATTCAGGGTTTCATACTTGCTAAGCAGGCACTCTACCACTTAAGCCATGCCTCCAACCCTTTTTGCTTGGGTTATTTTGGAGATAGGGTTTCTCTTTTTGCCTAGGCTGGCCTGGACCACTATCTTCTTATTTTAGGCTTCCCACCGCTGAGATGACAGGCATGTACCACCACATCCAGTCTTTTTCATTGAGATGGGGTCTCAATGAAAAAAAATGAAATGGTTCCTGTTGGCCTGGAACCATGACCCTCCTGATCTCAGCCTCCACAGTGGCTAGAATTACGGGTGTCAACCACCAGCACCTGATACTATTAACATTTTTAATACAGAGAAAGAAAAAACCATGTAAATTATCAAATGGCTCTTCAAAAGATGACGAGGGGGTTGTTTTTGGCTAAACAGGCATATACACCAAAAGAAAGAAGAAGTGGAAATACTACAAGTTACCCTAATGGAACAAATGCAGCTGTTAAGAAATTACCAAATCTTCCCCTCTATTGCTGAAATCCCATTTTTATTCATTTCCCTCATTGTTAAAGGGAAGCATTTTTGTTTGTTTTATGTATTACCAGATCATTGGCACTAGCCTGACACTAGTACATGCTCAATGAATCTCTGTTGAATAAACAAACAGAGGAAGGTTAGCTGGACAGGGCACTTTGCAGCACCTGTAAAATCTGAGACTGATTAAAAAGCAAAAGCAAGTCCAAAGAGGTCTTCATCTATCACTTTGAGGTCTAACAAGAAAGAGAGGAAAAGGAAAGAAAAAGAATGTCAAAAGCAATCAATAAACAAGGGCTTCTGGCTCACTCTGCACAGATCCTGAAGAGTAAGAAAACAGAAAATGACCAAAGGCTCCTTGGAAGTATACACTCTTCTCTTACAAAGCAATGCAACACTTTTAGCAAGAAAGGAGTGGATCGAAGTAGTAGGAAGAAGTAAGCTGGAAACATTTCCAGCAGAGAAAGGGGCTCAGTAAACATGTCTGAACTCAGGAAACGTTTTCTGGACCCTCACAAGGCACTAGGATGGTAACTCCTTGATGTCTCCAAAGATCACACAGTCCACATAGGAAGAAAGGTAGAGGTTGGTGCAGATCCTCAAAGAAAAGAAAGGAAAAACTAGGTAAAAATGTGACAAAATTGTAAGGGAAATAAGCAGGTGAAGATAGTGTTGTACACACCTATAATTCCAGCTACTTGAGAGGCAGAGACAGGAGGATTGCAAATTCAAGGTCAGCCCAGGGAAAGTTATCCAGACACTATATCAAAAACAAGACACAAACAAAAAGGCTGAGGGTATGATTCAACTGGTGGAGCACTTGCCCATAGCTCAGCAGTCTTTGCTTTTTCTAACACGTGACAGGTTTAGAACTTGTGCAAAATTGCACACATACATTAGAACAGACACAATGAGTCCTAAGAGATAATTTCCTTGAAAAGTCTTTGAAATGAATACTGATACACTTGAGAACTGTTACCGGGGGAGAATAATAAATTCTTCTGGAAGGATGCAAGCTCAGGGGAAATAGGACTGGAGGTTTCAAAATTTACAAAATAAGTGAGATGAGCACACATACACTTGTTCAAGAAAGTTCGAGAACTGCAGAACAAGAGCTAGCTCTCCCAGCGTTAGAGTGCTACTCTTATGATAAACTTTAAAAAACACTACAACCAAATATAGTGCAGACTGAAAGTATAAATAGACTGGGATGTGTATAGAAAAATTCATGGATCACAGACAACTTTGGTAGCCTGAAGTCAAACCTGGCCTGTGGCCATGCATTTTTTTAACTATTATGGAAACTTCAAACATATGCAAATTTAAATATGTATATATTCATCCATCAGCTAGCTTCAATAATTATCAACTTAGGGCCAATATTGTTTCACTTATAACCCTTGTTTCATTTAAATCCATTTCCTTACCTTGACCCCAGGTTCATTTTGCAGCAAATCTCAAGAACTGCATTGTTCATCTATAAAGATTTCAGTGAATGTTTCTAAAATATAAGAACATTTTAAAAAACTTACCTACAATATCAAAAAGTTCATATTAATTCTGAAATATCACCCAATATCCAGATTGCCATTTTAAGTTTTCCTGGTAAATAGCACAAATTGATGCTAAGAATAAGAAATTCAGCTTTACCTTAGAAAATAGAGCTACTTCAACCAAAAGTGTGTTTCTGATTTTTCTAAACAGAAAAATGAAGCAACATTTGGTACAACACTCATTCCTGGATAGGAAGAATGAGCAAGAATGAAGGGTTTTCTTCACCTTTGGACTGGTCTCTCACTAGCAGGTCTCAAACTCTCTAGCTCCCCATGGTCTGAGCTCAGCATTCCCCATTGTTCTGCTCACTGCCCACCAAACCTGCCAACATCAACTGCCTGGCTCTTATGTCCAACTGAGTTTGAAACGCTGCATCTAAGTTCACATGAGTTTTGAGTGATTGGAGCCATCTTTAGGGTTGGGGGTTAATGTCAGAAGTGGCATTAGTCATGGCATAGCCTTGAAGACTTAAGTCACAGGTAGATTGAAAGCCACAATCCTAAAGACAAATGGTCAGATGTGAAGGTCAAACCACGGGCAGAAAAAGAGAAGATGCAAAATAAACAGACAAGGGAGCCAAGAGAGAGAATAGAAGAGTTATGAGGCACAGATTTATTTGATTAATTCAAGAATTATTTGGAGAACCAAATTATGTGCTGGACTCTTTGCTGTGCTGCATTCCAAGATCCAGTGATGGGTAATGTTGATTTTAAAGGAGTTATGCCAAGTTCAACACTACATAAAGCCTTCCCTCCTTCTCCATTCACTTGTCAGTATTGAAACGTGAGAATGTGAACACAGTAGGTTAAATTAAAAGTGTAATCTCTAGAGTGAGGTATTAATGTTCCTGAAATTAAAATCAAAACAACATTTCTTATGCTCACCTAGCTCTATATGTTGACATCTTTGCAGATATGTAGGACTGTTAGACATTCAATGTAAGAAAATAAAATGGTGTGTGTTTGACAACTAGATGCTATCCAAAATTGAAAGAACTGAATTTTAAGAGTGGAAAAAATTGAAATGAACAATTTGCTTGGTATGCACATAGTAAATTAAAAACTACAAGAAAGCAATGAGTGTGAAATATTAAATATTTACTTCTCAGGGTATTTTTATGCACTCTGGTATTAATGGATAATAATAATTACTGTACCTTATCCAAGACACACCTAGACTGAGAAATTAAACTCCCAACATATGGGGATACTCATCTGTCGATGCACATGCATAGTTCTCATTAGTGTTAATTGTACCAGAGGAAATGCACCAATGAAAGCAAGAGAGACTCCCAGAAATGCAATATAATGGGAAACCTGGAAGGATCTGTTTCCATGAGAAGGAAGTGAATTAATTCCACTAAAATTTTGCAAAAATAAATATGCATCCAGGACACAGAAAAGCTGAATGTGCAAATGATCTAAAAGAAAATGTCTTCCAAAATTGCCACATGGCAGTCTCTGGTGTATTGAAAACATAAACGTGGCTTGGAACACTCTATAGATGCTCAAAGAAATTGACCATTTACCTTGTCAACCCCATGGTTGCTCAGCACCGAGGTGCCTTGCTTTGCTTTTCTGCTCCTTTTTCTTTGTGTTCATTCAAGAGCCCCATTGAAGGGTCCACCTGATCACTGTCACATGCATACCAACCCAAGAACGAACACAGCTCAGAGTCATGGGACATGAAACACATGTAAGAGGCTGTATAGACTCCCTATCAGAGGTTAGAGCTCTGGTGTGATTTCTGCTATATAACCACATGGATGACTTTGATCTAAACTTCAGCATTTCTATCTATGAAGAAGGAAGGTAATCATCCCTATCCACTCACTTTAGATTTCAAGGCTCCAAAAGGATAATATGCATGTGTGAAGGTGACCGCAAGTTGCCAAAGCCCCAAACAACTACATAGACCAATAATGACTATGCTCTGCTTTTCAGAGCTTTGATTTCTTATTAAAGATTTTCTTGTCTTTTGACTTTTTTCTAATAAGTAATACATGTAATTACACATAAATGAGAACAAAATATGAAGAAAGAAGAGAGGATACCATGTATGTTCTTGTCATTCTGAAATAGTGCTTATTGACACTGTGAAACATACCAATCTAAGACAGAGCTTCTCAAACTGGGACAATTTTGTCCTTCCACTCCAGGTAACACTTGGCAATTTCTGGAGCCATTTTTCATTGTTCACAATTCAGGGAGCTGGGGTAGAATTGCTACTTTATGCAGAGAATGGACGCCAAGGACGCCATGGTACAGTTCCTCACAATAAAGAATTATTCAGTCCGAAATGCCAATAGTACCAATTCTGAAAAACCCTGCTGTAAACATGCATACATGTATGTGGTATAAGATTCATGTAACATTAATGCCAGGAGATCATTCTAATGTCTTCTACCAAATTGTGTTAGGAATGCTGTTCCCCAAATCTCACACTTAACCAATGTTGGTGCTATGGCAACAGCACATACATAAGGTTCAAATGAAATTTAAGGCTGAAATTATAAAATGTTTCTTTCATGTACATGTAGTGGAGGAAATGTTCCATTTCTGATTTCTTTTATAGCTGTAAACTGATAAGATAATGGGAAAGGGGGATGAGAGGGCTTTTGAGCAAGCAAATTTAGCATTGATTTTTGTTATTTACTCCTGCAAATATATTGCTTGATATTGCCATGGGCCATATTGATATTAAACTGATATTCTAGAGTATGAGAGTGGCTGTGATTATTATAAGGACTTTTTTTTTTTTGACAGTACTGAGTTTGAACTCAGGGCCTCATGCTTGCTAGGCAGATGCTTTACCACTTGAGCCACTCCACCAGCCCTTTATAAGGACATCTTTAAAGTGGAAATATTGTTAGGAATGATAATTCATTTTTGTTTTCTTAGGAATGAGTAGTTAGAATTAAGCAAATAAGTTAGACATACTGAATTTTCTTTAATAAAGTTAATATTACTTTTTATAAATCTAAGAAATTAAACTGCAACACAATAAATTTAATAAATAAGTTAATTGAAATGAAAACAGGTCAAATAGGAAAGACAGAACATAATTTTTCACCTAATTAATATTGCACATAGGGATTCAAGCTAAATAAGAATACAGCAGTCAAAAAGCAAATGTGCCATTTTATTTTCATTTAGCAATACATTAAGTTATATCTTTATTTGTCCATAAATATAACTCTAAACCCTTTTAAAAGCACAAAATATTTCATTATATGGAAATTATGTATCTTTTGTTATAAATATTGTATTATTGACAGTCTTTCATAAAACAATGCTATTTTGAACATTTTCACCACTAAATACCAATATGTATGTTGTGAAATTGAGAGAAATCAATTATAAGTCAAGTATAGAATTTACATGGCCAAGTTATTCTGCAACAGATTTTACTAAAAGATGAATTCAAGTTTTCTCCAATACTTGCAGTTTTGCCTTCTTGAAGAATCTGCAAGCATGATGTTTTCCAGTGACGCGGATTACTGTGTGCCACAGCCTGTCCCAAACTGCCTCAATTGGAGTGACTTCTCAGTTTTCATTTAACCAACTGGTCAATGATCACTGAATTATCATTCAGGTAAACAGACCCAAAGAAAACTCAATTCAGCCATGAGGGGACCTCTAAGGAATCGATCCTTTAAACTAATCTTAAGCCTCATCCAATTATCTAGTCATCAATTTGATTAACTAATGTGATTACTTTTTAAGAATATTATTCCATTGTAACATATACATAACTTTTCTTTCTAATAGTCTCTTAAGCAGTCAGAAAGACAGGCATCATTTTTCAGGCTTGCTTTCTCTCTCTCTCCTTCTCTTCCTCCATCCCTCTTCTCCCTCTTTCTTTCTCTCCCTTCCTTCCTTCCTTCTTTTTTCCCTCCTTCCCTCCCTCTTTCTGTCCTTCTTTCTCTCTCTTCTGTCTCTCTCTCTCTCTCTCTTTCTACTAAGAACTACTGCTGCACTACTCTAAAGACTGGAAGTGGCTGGCCAATCTAATCCCAAGGTCTTGGATGGGGCCTATGCAGAAATAACTGTATTGTGTTTTTTAAAAAAAAAATATCACTGCAATAAAACGTGTTTGTGCCTGGGCATATTGCAATTCATGTAACTCACAAAATATGTTTAATTAAGTGGAAAGGACTCCTCCAATATGAAGAGATCTTCCTGATCCAGTACCTTAGACCATGGTAAGATGCTGCAGTTCCTCTATTTGACTAATAGGGTGCCATTTTCTACTTTGTAAAAGAATTAGCTACATGGGGGCTCTAGGATATAATACATCCTTCCAAGTGTGAATTTATTCTTTCCCTCCTTGCTGGCAATTTTTACTTTTCCAGCTTGGCACATAGAATCTTGCAAGTCTCCCTGGAAAGTGACTCATATTTAAAAATGAATGGGGCAGCTGGCTTCTGTTATCCTAAAGGGTTATGTCATTGAACATTTCAACTGGGATAAAAACAAACTATACGTTTTTCACACATCAGTTCCAGGAATATATATATTTCCATGAGATCACAGGGACTTATAAAGTGTCTGAAAATTTTCCAGCTTTAAAAATTAAGACCAACGTACTGTTACTTAATAATTCAGCAGCAACAACAACAAAAATCCCTTCATTACCTGTCATGCTGTTTGGGATTTATTTTTAAAACATGATAGTGATGTTAATGATAATGACTGCAATGACCATATGACAACAATAATGCTAATAACAAATGTCAATACACTTCCCCCATTGACCATATACCAGACATTATCCCAACAGCCACATTTGCCATCTTTGCCATGCTCCAAAGACAGGATATTCTTATTGTTCTCATCTTTGAAATGTAGAGTCAAATGCTTAAAGGGGATAAGGTCAAAGAGCTAGCCAATGGCAGAGTAGGGTTTGTAGTAGCCAATTTCAAAACCAAGGCCTGTACCAGTAGCCATTATGATAAACATTCATCCACATATCTCAGGAAATATTTTTCTGAGACACTAATAAGTGAATTTTGAATTTTTCCCTCAGAATGTATTTTTTCTGGGAAGCCCTTTCCAGCCAGCGAAGGCTAGGTGAGAAGGCTCCATGAGATTCCTTGTGTTTAACCAGACACCATGTACACAGACTTCCATGAGAACAGGCTCTATTTTAAAGGCTGTCCATACACTACCAGCCCACATAGTGGGCTGAGAGCAACTTGAGGACACAAAGTGAATCACCCTTACAGTACTAGCACTTGACAGATACTCAGTGTTGATCAAAGAATGAACATAGGAGCCAATGAGTTGTGTTGCTTTTTACTTTAGAAGTTCCATCTAGTTGACTTCTTATCTTACAAAATATAAAAGCAAAGTGAAATTCAGAGTACTATGTTCTTCTCTCTTCATACCACTCTCCATCATGTAATTATCCTAAATCATGCCTCCCCTCTAAAGACTACTATACACAACAGTCAGACTGCCTGGCTTAGTATCCTGGTTGTTACCTGGTATAGATGTGGGGCTTCACCCTCTTACTTCCATTTTATTACCTGTGAAAGGAGTTCCATGAGAGCACTTAATCAGTACTGGAGAGCTGTAATATGGATGAAATCACATGATGCAGGTATGGTTATTGGACTAGCACCAGCCACATGGCAAGAAGCTGGTGCAGGCAGGTGGTTGTGGACTTATTACCAATAGTATTAGTAATGAGTATTCGCTGAAAAACTGAGTACCAAGTATTAGGGAAGAACAGTTAGGACATAGTTTTACTTTCTCAAGGTTGAAATTGCTATTTGGTGCCTCCATCATAAAGGATATAGCTTCCTCCACAAAAATGAACCGCAGTCTTCTTTAGGCACCCATTGATAATAATAATTTCAAAATGTTATAAAATACTAATTCTTATGTGTTAAGGACTATACAAAGCACTTATGTGCAAGAAGTAATTTAAACTTCACAACAAACTTTCCAACTTCAATTAACCTTAGTTGCGCTGAGGAAATTGACTTTCATAGAGTTCAAGTCATCTTCCCAAGGCCACTCAACACAGCTGAAAAGTTAGGGTACCAGAAAATGAACCCAACTTTATTTATTTCTGCAAGAGTTCGTCCCTTCTACTAGACTGAAAGCACCAGGAGGAAAAAGACCACATCTTTTCTGTCCATCCATTGTTGAGTTCACAGCCTATAGCATATTGCATAATCAATAATAGGGAATTTGGGGGATGTGTGAAAGAAGTTAATGAATTAATGGGTGAGCATACCAAAAGCCTAAACCCTCAACCAAAACAAGTCTGTTAATTGCAAGTGATGATTGATGTTTTCACACACTATATTGCTCTGGTTTGAATATGTCCTCCCAAATTCATGTGCTGGCAACTTAATCCTCATTGCAACAATGTCAGGTGGTGGGACTAAGGGGAGGTGTTTAGGCCACAAGAGCTACACTCTTAGGAATACATTAATGACACTATAAAAGGGTTTGTGGAGTGGGTTCTTCTTCTGCTCTCCTGCCATGTTAGGGCACAGAGGTTTCCCTTTCCTGTCCTTCCACCTTCTGCCATCTGAGGATGCAATAAAAAGAGGGCTACAGTGGATGCTGGCACCTCAATGTTGGATTTCTCAGGCTCTAGATCTGTGAAAGTAGAAATTCCAGTTCTTTATAGGTTACCCAGTCTCAGATATTCTGTTAGAGTTGTACAAGAACTAAGACATATATCACTGGCAAAAGGAGAGGGTGGTCAAGAAACTACAGAAAACTAACAATACCTGCCATTTATTGAATGTCTACTTTAGCCATTGTTCCTGTGCAATCATTTCATCCTTGATTAATTCACTCATTTAATCAACAAATACTTATGGAGTGCTTCCTATGTGTCATAAATGCTCACTAATATAAAGGACATGAAAGAGGAATCATAAATGACAGTAACCACTATTCCTGTTGACTTTCTCAAACTTTCTGTGTATAGCGAAAGCAAAATAATGGTACCCCCCAAAGATATCCACACCCAAATCTCCAGAACCTCAAATATGTGACCTTACCTGGTGAAAGAAACTTTGCAATGCACCTGAGGTTAAGGAACTTCAGGTAAGGAATTAGCCTATGTTACCTGGGTATGTTTGAGTCACATGAGTGCTTAACATAGACTTTCTTTGGAGGTCAGAGTCAGAGGAAGACATGAGTATGTGAGGACTATGGGGGAACTAAAAGAATGCAACATGACCAGCTTTGACAATGGAAGATGGTGCCATGAGTCAAAGGTTGTATTCAGTCTCTAGACTGTAGAAAAGACAAATAAATAAATCACCCCTGTATCTCCCATTAGCAGCATGGCACGACACCTTGATTTTGGCTAGTAAGACACAGAACTGTACAATAATAAATTCAGATTGTTGAAGCTGCTGAGTTTGTGGTAATCTGTTACACTGGTAATAGAAAAATAATACAATGTGTGGCAAAAAAAAAGAAATAGGAGTATTAGGCTTTCAAATAATAAGAAGGCTAATTTTTTTAAAAAAAAGTGTTTCAAGGATAAATATTCATTTTCATGCCTAAAAATTGGAAAGTACAAGAACGTAATGAATAATAAAATAAATATTAATATTGGATACACTTCGTACCAGCTGCAAAAATACCCATTACACATATCATATTGCAAATCTTCCAAAATCAATACACAGCATTAGCGGATTAAAATGAGCCCTCTCACCAGTTAGGGTAGAGGGCAGTTCATTGCAACCAGACATCAGAACTCCAAACTCTGCACCAAAGATGTCTATCAGTCACTTGGGTTTTTTACTTTTTAAATTTCAAATATTTTCATCGGTCACATTCACCTGTAAATGTGCTTTTTCAAAAATACATGTTTTCCACTTAGATTATTTCATCCACTGGGAAGGGAAAAGGAAAAAAGGCTTGAAGTTGTGCCAAAGAAGAAAAAAATTAATTTTCTTGTTAAAATGAAAGGTCTTTCCCAAGAAATGGAAGCTCACACAACACAATGGAACACTAATAAAGTTCTTTCATGGCATTTTTCCTGAA
Organism: Castor canadensis; assembly: GCF_047511655.1. Taxonomy (NCBI): domain Eukaryota; kingdom Metazoa; phylum Chordata; class Mammalia; order Rodentia; family Castoridae; genus Castor; species Castor canadensis. The sequence goes on along the minus strand of NC_133395.1, from coordinate 127,544,363 downwards.
GATTACTTGCATTTTAAAAATTGCCTTTCATATTGGCCCTGAGTGATGCTTAAGAAGCTAACTGACCTCTGAACAAGAGTGACTTTTCCCTTGCTTTTTCCTGGATAACTTAAATATGCTTTTGTGAAGTGATCTTTAGTCAAGGAAACTCAGCAAAAGGAAAGTTCATTAACTGTTAAAAGGTACAATTCATATGACTTAAAGGAGCGCTAATAAAGTCTCAGATTTTCCCAAGACAACACAAGAACATTAAAGACTCATCTCTATGCTTAACATTGAAGAACAAAGTCTTTACATTTAATATTTCACAAACAGTATATTCAATTTATGCCCACTTAATATATGCAATTCAAAGCCATACTTCTAAATATATACTAGTCACTTCACTTCATAATGAAAAATGAACACATCATGCTTTTTGGCCATGATGGGGCAGGAGGAGAGTATAAATTTTTAAGAAAATAGGTACTTATTTCATCCCCCCCCAAAGAAAAAAAAGGGGGGGGGTGGATCAAGAAAATGTTAATGGTGCCAGGGTATTGTACTGCTGGTGAGCAGGTGTGCTGCTGAATTGGCCTCTTGTGAATTGAAAGCTTTTAAAAGAGATTCATTCTCTTGCTTAACTAATTATTTCAAACATGCTTTTAAAGGTATTAATTACTTGCAGAAGAGTCTCCATTTGCTTCTAAATTGTTTCTTTGCATGATTCTTTGCCTGCAAAAATGACTGGAGTAAAAGTGAACATTCTGACACTATAAATTTCAATAAAATATTTAAATAGCATATTTAAGTACAGCATTTAACTGTTTAAATGGTACATTTAAATTTTTATTTAAAATTACATAAAATACATTTAAACTTAATTAAAATCATATCAAATATATTTAAAACCATAGAAAATGTTTTAAATTATTTGCTTTCTATGCAAAATTATATATTTTATGTACAAAAATAGTTACACTTATTTAATATATAGATATGTAAGTGCTAGATTGAATAGCCCTTAAAAGGAGTTCACATTTTTCTTTTATTTGTGTGTGTGTATGTGAAACACAACACAATAGTATGAAAACTTGCAGTGTCAGAACTATAATCGGACACTAAATCAACCTCCTCATTAAATTCAATCCCTGTTCTCAATGTACAAGGTTATTGATTCAATGATTTTGTTTTTTTTGGTTTGAGCTGCTAAAGGCATTTGAATCAATATCAAAAATATATTTTCAGTTTGACCATAATGTTTTAAATCCATAGAATATAAGATTACAGGGCAAACAGTCCTGTGATCTTGAGAACGTTAAGCACAATTCTACATTGCCTGCTGACCCAAATTCTTGAGTTTTAGCAGCCTCAGATGTCCGGTTTGCCTGAAAAAGAAAGTAGCGCCCTATCCCCAGAACCATTTCAAGCGACAAGAGGCCATTTTGCCAGTGTGCTGCCCAGAACTCAGACTAATGAGTCACAGACAGCAGAATAAAGAAACTTAATACTCTTGGCATTAATGAGTAGGCGAAGGATTAGTCATTTTAAATGCTCCTTAGTAATACCATAAAGTAACAAATGACACTTTTTAAAGAGAACTTGCAGGCACCTTGATGTTTGAGAAACTACTTTATTTTAATCCAGCCAGCTGCCAAAATTTGTAGGAATATCTTCCCAATGCCAAGATTTATATATAAACATTTTTATATTTAAACGTTTTGAGAGCAAGAAAAATAGACATAAAAAAGCTATAGGATCATTTTTTCACTCTTTTGTCAGATTTGTAATAATACTACAGCTATTCACTGTCACTAATCCAGAGTTTTAAAAGTTTCATCTCATGCAAAATGTAAAGATAAGGGAAACACAGAAGAATAAAAAAATCCACATCCAAATGCATCTTTGATTGCATTTCAATACAATTTTAATACACTGACTCTAACTGTTAAAACCAACACAAAAGACTGGAGCCTTTCTCTTAATGTTCCCAACAGGATAATGTAGTCTCACAGTTTATAAACACAAGGCAGGAATTAAAACTAAAAAACTACCCCAGGTCAGAAATGATATCAGATTATAATTAGAGAAAAAAACTACTGGTACCCAGTGGAGATTAAGGAGCTGGTTTCTGAAAATGTACATAAGAGTTACAAAAATAAACAACTTCCACAGTCTGGTGGCATGATTCTGTTCCCTTGTGGTAGAAACACAAAAAGGAGCCTCTAACAAGCTCCAAAAATATGTGTTATGTGTATTTTAAGTAAAATTTAGCTTTCTAGCCAACTACAGTTTTTTTTCCTGCATGAAATAATTAACTAACGTAAAAATGATATACGGATATGTGTAAAAAGGACATTTAAGTGAAACAGGTTGAAGAGCTCCATAAATTTACCAAGGATGAAATCGGAGTGAATTGTAAGAGGTAGTGATAAAACAATTTGGGGTGGCTCCTTCTTGAAGCAACAACGCTTTGGGCTTTATCAGGAGCCAAGTTTGCATAACTAATCAGTTGCAGGACCAGCCCCAGTTGAGAAATGGGAGCGCCAAGTAGCCCCTTGCAATCCATATATGCTCAAAACTCATTACTTTTGATATGCCTTGCTCTTGACCTAAATGAAATAGAAATTCTTCCTTGGGGTGCATGATATACATGAAAAGTACAACTTCTTTTTAAAATGCCATTAGAATATTTTATTGTGTGTGGACGTACACTCTTGTTACTCCTAAATGCTATTCCGTTGAGTACAGTTTATGTTCACTGGCAAAGCAAAATCTCCGGGGAAGCCAGAGAGGGAATGCAATTTCTAGTAATAACAGCTCACAACAGTGAATACTCTCCACTTATCCCCACAATTTCCAGCTATTTTGGACTCCTTTCTGAATTAACCTTTCATATCAAAAGGAGCAATTCTGCACACTAGAGACTCCGGCACAATTTCATGCATAATTTATTCACTCAGTTCAACATGAAGCGCACAGTCCTTGACTTTGTCAAGGTGGATTCTGTTGGCAGACTTCACAAGCAGCAAAACAGAAGAAATGAAATCTACAACTCAACCTCTTCACCTATTCTGTCTGGTGAGAGACGGTGGGAGGGGTTGGTGAAAAGAGAAAAATAAGGCAAGATTTTAGTACAGTGCTCTGTGATCTGGAGAATCTCTGGCAAGCACACAGTATTATTACACCCATAATCTCTCAAATATGTCATTTTGAAGTCCAAAACAATAAAATGAAGCCTTGAATTATATTTCACCAACAAAAATTTGGTACAATGTGTTGCCTTCCTGATAATTTCACCATTTGTGGAAAAACAATTATTTAATCCTGGGTTGCTTCACTGGCACTGTTGGGAGAAATTACCAGGAGCTCTTATTCAAACAGACCCAGCCATCAGCTTGAGGTCACATTAGAAAGGCTCATTTTAGAAATTTAAATAACATAGACACTCCAGTTGAGATCTCAAATCCCAGATTTGTACTCCCAGATTGGCTTTCAAGAATATAGACATTCATTTTCTCTTCCTAAACTGCCCATTTGAACCCTCAAATGAGGGATACGTGCAACCACTTGTAAAAATGGCACCCTGATTCACCAGGAGAGCCATCCTAAGCCTTTTCAGTGTTAGAAGAAACTCAGAGTAGACAGGGGATCTATTTTACTACCTTAAAAGGTAACCTCACTAAAACCCCCTGAATCCAACCACCCTGGTCCAACTGTTGCCCAGGTAAAAACCCACAGATTGTTCTATGCTCAATTGCATGAATCACAAATCATTTTTGATCATCCTATAATAGATTTTTCCTTGTTAATAATTACAAGGTTAGCTTCCTATTGTAAGTACTTGCTACATGAGAGTGACATTACTGTGAGCTTTATAAGCAATATTGAGTTTGTTCCATCGATCATCAACATGAGATGGCAATTAGTAGCCACATGTTCTAGACAGAGAAACTAAGACTCAGGGATCTTAACTACCATGCATACCAACTCTCATACACCTTAATTTCCCTTGAAACGCAAATTGTGAAATAAAGCATTAATGAAATTTTAGTGCAGAAACAGACACCAATTTCCCTAAATAATTCGGTCCCTAACTTTTGCACTCACCCTTTAAAAATACTATTTCCCAGCAGCAGACACACCCCACTTTCCAAACCTGTATCAAATACAAGGCCTAAGAGGATTCAATGAACCGTCATTGGAAATTCCACAAATGCTGGAAATTTTCACTCAGGACAGGTCGGCAAAAGTCTTGAAGTCTAAAGTTTCTTAGCTAGCAGCCCCCACAGTCTAGTTAGAAAAAGCCTAATGCACATAAATTTGAGCCTTACCAAAACTGAGCCTTACTTTTATAATTTGCCTGTCAATTTACTGCAAGACTGTGAAAATTAAATGCCTCTGGTCCAGCAAAGTAGCTGAATATTGAAAAGTCCTGCTTCTGCTCGGTTACCATTCAATAGCCTTTTTTATTGTCTCGAGACAGTTTCTGGATTTGGACCAAATCATTGAAATCTGTGAAAACTCAAGAGGCACAGCTGTTTTCCATTTACTACCTTTTCTACCCCTGAGCTGTTGATTTGCATCCTGATAGTGACATACCAAGATGAAGCTAAGAAGCTTCCTATAGTCCTAGACTGCATTTACCACTTCCCAAGACACTGCAATTTAGGATGATTGGCAGGTGGTGGGAATAGAGCAAGCCATGACAGACACATTGGATTTGGGATGCTCTGGCTAAGCATCCTCTACCTGTCCTCCTCGATGTTGCCTTCTCTTGTCTCCCTTGTTATAGCTTTCCTGGTCTGTGAAAGCCCATAGTATCGGCCTGAAATTTAGATCCTAGGTCAGCTTCCAGAGTGACACCACATCCCAAAGCTCTTGGAATTATATTTATCCAACACTGAGCAGTGTCTCAGTCTGCTGCTTTCTTCAGGGGACAGGGTGACTGTATAAATGTAGACTGATGCCAGCTCCTTTTTCCTAGCCTGGCAAGCTTGTGAGTGTGTCTTAACTCTTTTGTGCCTTAGTTTCCTCATTAGCAAACAGGTTGCATGATGCCCATTTTAGGGATTTGTTGTGAGAATTTGACCTGATAATGGTTTTAAGTTGTGTAACCCTCTGCCAGGCACAAAAGTTCTCAATATTCATAGGTGACATTCATCTCCTTTCTACGTATAATATAAATTTCAATTACCATCTTCACAATACATCTCTCAAGTGGTCATTGTAATAGTTTTCATACAGATGGAGGCTCAAAACACAGAAATTAAGTTACATGAACAAATCTTGCTTAGCTGGCAAGTGGAGAGCTAGAATTTATCATGTACCTCTTTGTCTTCAAGGCCCAAAATGTCTAAATCAACATACCATGCAGCCATACTAAGAAATGGTAGATAAAAGGAGTTATTCCAAAACTGACAATGTATTGAGGGGGAATTTGTGTGTGGCCATAAACTTAACTTAAAACTAAAATAAATTTAATGTTCTACTGTTTATTCCTGCAGTCTCCCCCAAGTACTCTGTAAAAGGGTTGTTCACATGCATGTCTCTCAAGTCGGTCACTACTCTACAAAGATTTCCTCTCTCTACTGGTACTCAGTCACTGTGAGGACCATTGCCCAGGTAATCTGTGCAGACTTGTCCTCTGCTGATGGGAGCCATTTCTGGGAACCATGTGCAGAGAGTCTAGTAGCCAGGGTTCTTCAGAGAAGGAGTGCCAAGAAAATGTGTGTGTGTGTGTGTGTGTGTGTGTGTGTGTGTGTGTGTGTGTGTATAGAGATTCATTATAAGGAACTGGGTGACAAGTCCATATTATGGAGGCAGACAAGTTCAAATCTTTAGTGTGAACCAATAGATTGCATACTGAGAACTGGTATTACAGACAAAGTCCAAGGGCAGTCTACAGGTAAATTTCCTCTTATTTGGTAGACCAGTCTATTTGTTATGTATTTTAGTTAAGTATTCAACTAACAGGAAGGGGCCCATACCTAATATAGAAGACAATTTGCTTTAGTCGGAGGTTACCAGTTTAAATGTAAACCTCATCCAAAAACATCCTCCAAGTTGACACAAAAAATGAGCAATGACAGGAGGTTACTCCCAGCCCTCTTGAACCAGATAGCCAATAATTAATGGATACAGAATTTAAAAGACGCAAGGAGGACTGGGGGTGTAACTCAGTGATAGGGTGATTGCCTAGCATATCTGAGGCCCTGAGTTTTGTCCCTAGCAACAACAACAATAACAATAACAAACGCAGTGCATTGTCTCTGGTTCATAGTAGAACTCAGAGATATCTGAAACATAAAATGACCAAAAATGCTGTTTTTGGCTTACAGAGGGAGGAGACCACAAGAAAAGGAATGTAGGCAACTCTAAATGGCTAGGAACAACTCTTGGCCAACACCCAGCAAGGAAGTAGAGACTCAGACCTACCATTGCCTAGCCTGGATTCAGCTAACAACCTGGATGAGCTCAAAGTGAATTCTTCCCCAGGTCAACACCCTTGTCTTGGCCTTTTGAAACCCTCGGCAGACTTCTGATCCACATAATTTTGAGGTCATTTGTATTATATTAAAAACTGCAAAACAATCAAAATGAACACACCATTTTATCCTAAGAGTTCTTAACGTGGGGCAAAACACTAAGAAATAAAAGTTTTGATGGTACTTACTACTCTAAACTTCAGAGCTGTCCTAAGTTTAAGGTACCCACAGATGAAACCATTAGAGGATTTCTGGGCTTGAACATTTCTTTTTGGTTCTTATTTATTTATTTATTTATTTATTCATTTTTCTTTTATTATTCATATGTGCATACAAGGCTTGGTTCATTTCTCCCCCCTGCCCCCACCCCCTCCCTTACCACCCACTCCACCCCCTCCCGCTCCCCCCCTCAATACCCAGCAGAAACTATTTTGCCCTTATCTCTAATTTTGTTGTAGAGAGAGTATAAGCAATAATAGGAAGGAACAAGGGGTTTTGCTGGTTGAGATAAGGATAGCTATACAGGGCATTGACTCACATTGATTTCCTGTGCGTGGGTGTTACCTTCTAGGTTAATTCTTTTTGATCTAACCTTTTCTCTAGTTCCTGGTCCCCTTTTCCTATTGGCCTCAGTTGCTTTAAGGTATCTGCTTTAGTTTCTCTGCATTAAGGGCAACAAATGCTAGCTAGTTTTTTAGGTGTCTTACCTATCCTCACCCCTCCCTTGTGTGCTCTCGCTTTTATCATGTGCTCATAGTCCAATCCCCTTGTTGTGTTTGCCCTTGATCTAATGTCCACATATGAGGGAGAACATACGATTTTTGGTCTTTTGAGCCAGGCTAACCTCACTCAGAATGATGTTCTCCAATTCCATCCATTTACCAGCGAATGATAACATTTCGTTCTTCTTCATGGCTGCATAAAATTCCATTGTGTATAGATACCACATTTTCTTAATCCATTCGTCAGTGCTGGGGCATCTTGGCTGTTTCCATAACTTGGCTATTGTGAATAGTGCCGCAATAAACATGGATGTGCAGGTGCCTCTGGAGTAACAGTCTTTTGGGTATATCCCCAAGAGTGGTATTGCTGGATCAAATGGTAGATCGATGTCCATCTTTTTAAGTAGCCTCCAAATTTTTTTCCAGAGTGGTTGTACTAGTCTACATTCCCACCAACAGTGTAAAAGGGTTCCTTTTTCCCCACATCCTCGCCAACACCTGTTGTTGGTGGTGTTGCTGATGATGGCTATTCTAACAGGGGTGAGGTGGAATCTTAGTGTGGTTTTAATTTGCATTTCCTTTATTGCTAGAGATGGTGAGCATTTTTTCATGTGTTTTCTGGCCATTTGAATTTCTTCTTTTGAGAAAGTTCTGTTTAGTTCACATGCCCATTTCTTTATTGGTTCATTAGTTTTGGGAGAATTTAGTTTTTTAAGTTCCCTGCATATTCTGGTTATCAGTCCTTTGTCTGATGTATAATTGGCAAATATTTTCTCCCACTCTGTGGGTGTTCTCTTCAGTTTAGAGACCATTTCTTTTGATGAACAGAAGCTTTTTAGTTTTATGAGGTCCCATTTATCTATGCTATCTCTTAGTTGCTGTGCTGCTGGGGTTTCATTGAGAAAGTTCTTACCTATACCTACTAACTCCAGAGTATTTCCTACTCTTTCTTGTATCAACTTAAGAGTTTGGGGTCTGATATTAAGATCCTTGATCCATTTTGAGTTAATCTTGGTATAGGGTGATATACATGGATCTAGTTTCAGTTTTTTGCAGACTGCTAACCAGTTTTCCCAGCAGTTTTTGTTGAAGAGGCTGCTATTTCTCCATCGTATATTTTTAGCTCCTTTGTCAAAGATAAGTTGCTCATAGTTGTGTGGCTTCATATCTGGATCCTCTATTCTGTTCCACTGGTCTTCATGTCTGTTTTTGTGCCAGTACCATGCTGTTTTTATTGTTATTGCTTTGTAATATAGTTTGAAGTCAGGTATTGTGATACCTCCTGCATTGTTCTTTTGACTGAGTATTGCCTTGGCTATTCGTGGCCTCTTGTGTTTCCATATAAATTTCACTTCTGTAGAAAGAGATTGAGGAAGACTATAGAAAGTGGAGAGATCTCCCATGCTCATGGATTGGTAGAATCAACATAGTAAAAATGTCGATACTCCCAAAAGTAATCTACATGTTTAATGCAATTCCCATCAAAATTCCAATGACATTCATTAAAGAGATTGAAAAATCTACTGTGAAATTTTTGGTTCTTATTAATGGTAGTGTCTGCATGCTATTCCAAAGGCAATCACAAAATAATCAATTCACTGATGGTACTCATTATTTAATGAAGATAGTTTGCCAAATTATTTTATTGTGTGCAATTTCTATTTATAGTCAGTCAGTGTTTATACACATAGTGATTTGCAATATTGAACAGCTTTGTAGTGTGTGCTCAATGAAATGTGTTGAACACTTAGGTAGTTATTTTATTTTAATTTAATTTTTTAAATATCTGAAACATTCTTTTACAGAAGGTTGCACTTTTGTTCTATCTCCTCTTCTTCCTCACCTATTTTTCCTGGAAAAATCTCATCCAGTCCCATAATATCCAGTAAAGAAGTTAGTAACTCCCAGATTACTCTATCTAGCTCTATTCTTTCTCCCCAAATATGGATGTTTACTCATCTGTCCATTGAACTCTACCTGGATATCTTATAGGAATCTCAGAGTGGACATACCCCAAACCAACACCACTACATGCCTAAGGCTCCCCATTGCTTCCCCTTCCACTGACATTCACCTTTTTCCATATTTTCTGGTTAATTTGGTGGTATCACCAATCATCATTATTAACCCAATCTACCAGATTGAATAATTAGGTGATGATTTCAATTTCACCCTCTGCTTTAGTCCATCCCCAGATAATTGCCAAGTGCATTGGGCTATGGCTTCCATATGTTCCTAACAAGTCTCCTCTTTCTCATTCACATCTGACCCTTTTTAGGTCATGATGCCACACCTGGACTGTTACAATGGTCCCCTAACTCCTGTCTCTGATCTCTGTGCACAGCCTCCCTCCTGCACATACTATCTGACCTGCAGTTACTTAAAAGATAATTCTGAGTTCTTGTCATGCTTCATAATGCTCTCCATGTCAATCCCAACATACTTCTCCATCCTCTCTCCTTTCCAGCTCCCACTGTCCAGCACTCCACAGCCTCCCTGCCATTCTCCATACATCCCATCACCTTTAATGCCATTAAGAAACACTGCAAGGTCCATGGTGATTTTACAGCAGCTGCTCCCTCTTCCTGGAAGTAACTTGTGCCTCCCACAACACAGTCAACAAACTTCTCACAGTGTTCCACTCTAGCTCCAGTTCCCCATACTGTCTCACTTGGGGCTCTCCTAAAAGGAGAGTCTGTATCAGAGTCTTAGGTACAGGTGGTCCATTTGGGAAATAATCGCAGGGAGCAGAAGAAGGAAGTGGGGGCCCTGAGAAAGAGAAACTGCATCATCAAGTTCCTGGAGCCAATGGCAGTACCCTTTAAAATGACACAGAATGGGGGGGAGAAATGACCCAAACATTGTATGCACATATGAATAAAAGAAATAAAAATAAAATAAAATGACACAGAACACTTCTCAGGTTGCCCACTTAAAGTCTGGCTTCCATCCCCTGTCCTGTCAGAGGTTGCCCTGTGAGTGCTGAATTCTCTCTGTACTTCTGGTCCTGGTGCTTCAGAGAAAGTCCTCACTGAACAGCTGAGGGGCATGGTGTCAGACCCATCCTCTGCCTGGACAACAGAATCAGAAGTAGGCTGGAGGGACATGGGAGGTTCCAGAGCACCTGCTATTCCTTCTTTGCAAAGCATTCCCTTAGTCCTCCAAAGAGAGAAGTTGAGAAAATGTGGTATTTATAAACAATGGAATTTTATGGAGCCATGAAGAAGAATGAAATCTTATCATTTGCAAGTAAATGGATGGAACTGGAGAACATCATTCTGAGTGAGGTTAGCCTGGCCCAAAAGACCAAAAATCGTATGTTCTCCCTCATATGTGGACATTAGATCAAGGGCAAACACAACAAGGGGATTTGGACTTTGATCACAAGATAAAAGCGAGAGCAAAGTAAGGATGTGTGAGGATAGGTAAGACACCCAAAAGACTAGATAGCCTTTGTTGCCCTCAATGCAGAGAAACTAATGCAGGTACTTTAAAGGGACAGAGGCCAATAGGAGAAGGGGACCAGGAACTAGACAAAAGGTTAGTTCGAGAAGAATTAACTTAGAAGGTAGCACACATGTACAGGAAAGCAATGCAAGTCAGCTCCCTGTATAGCTATCCTTATCTCAACTAGCAAAAACCCTTGGTCCTTCCTATTATTGCTCATATTCTCTCTTCAACAAAATTAGAGATAAGGGCAAAATAGTTTCTGCCTGGTAACAAGGGGGTAGGGCAGGAGAGGGAGGGGGCAGAAGGGGTAAGGGAGGGGGTGAGGGGGAGGGGGAGAAATGACCCAAACATTGTATGCATATATAAATAAAATAAAAAACAAAAAAACAAAGAGAGAAGTTGGCCCAAAGTCCTCTATGCTCAGTCCCTTGGTAGAACTTACTAGACTTTTTGTAATTGTCTGTTTATCGCCCTCTCTTTTGCACTAGTCTCTGACATCTAGTAGGGAGTGTGCAAGCTGGCCCTCACTAAATGCATCAACCAATAAAGCTTATCCTATAACATCCCTTGACACTAATATCTACCTTTATGTGTATTTTGTACACATAAAAGTAGATAAGACACCAACTTGTTAATATGAAGTTTGAAATCTGCAACTCTGTCAATGGTTCTTGGTGACCAAGGACTTTGATTGATTTCAAAATGTAACAGTAAAATTGTATTCTTCCTGGCCTTTGTAATTTAAAAAGTAATAAGTAAAGGAGACAGAGCAAAACCCTCTAGGCCGAAGGAATTTAAAGTGTGTTTGTGTGTATACGGACATTATACATATTTTAAAGTCACCGTTCAATACATCCCTGTTATATTTTTAAAATCTTTGTGGTTATAAACTCAATCGATAAAAAGTTACCTTTAAAATAATTTAAGCAAGTGGCTACGTCTTTTTCTACTACAGACTTACTCAAATTAATTTGAAAGATTTTCTTCCCTCGACCCTTCTGCCTATTTCCTTGATGCACTCTGACATAAAGTCAATACAAATATGGGTGACCGTGCAGAGGAGCAGCCTGGAAATGTTAATTGACTGATCAAAATAATGCCACTCCCCCAATTCTAGGCAGCTCCCATCCCTAAGACAATCATATTTCTAAATTCCTATAAATTTAAAATAGAATTTTGGTGCTTTGATTGAGTGTGCCAGTTTGCATTATTTTTCCACTTTATAAGACATGGTTGAAAAAAAATGCACATTGTAACAAGAAAGTATAAAACACAACTCATAAGTCCTCTTTACAGTTAACTTAAAATTATTACGCATCTGTCGGGTTTTGATAGTCAGGTGTTCAGTCAACAACTATGGGTTGAATAGATAACATGTGCCTGGCACTGTGCGCATGGTACATTTATTAGTAATAATGAAGAGCCAGTCTGTCACTTCAAACCCACCAGCACACAGTGGTTTGATGTATTATAATCAAACTCCCCCAGAAAGTCAAGCAGATATCCCGGTAAGTATGCACATACCTACATAACTAAAATGAGCATTTTATTCTCTGCAAAGACATTTGTCATCTGTTAAAACTGATAGTCACTATAATTTTAAACAACTTCTAAACTTAACTTTGCATTTCAAAATCCTTTTTTCGTCTGGCAGAATTTTACCCCTCCCAAGTGTGTATACTATATACAACATAAAATTTATAATCTTAACAATGTTAAGAATACAATTCAGTGGCTTGCAGTGTATTTACAAGGCTGTACAACTATAACCATTTTCTCCAGAACTTTTGCTTATTCCCCAAAGAAACTCTATACCCATTTAACAGTAACTCACCATTCATCAGCTCTTCAGCCCTTGGTCACCTCTACTTTACTTTCTATCTGCATGAATTTATCCACCCTAGGTTCCTCATCTAAGTGCTGCCACACAGTGTTTGTCCTTCTGTGTCTCGCTTAGCTCACTTAGTGTAATGTTTTTCAGATTCTTCCATGTTGTAGAATGGATCAGAATTTTATTCCTTTTCAGTGTATTCACTGCATTTTGTTTATCCATTGTTCTATCAGTGGACACTTGAGTTGTTTCTGTCTTTGCGCTATTTTAACTAATACTGCTATGAACACTGTTGTACAGTGCCTGTCTGCAATGCTTTCAGTTGCTGTGGGTATATATCTAGGAGTGGAATTGCTGGACCATATGGTAATTCTTTATTTAACTGTTTTTCACAGCAGCTGCACAATTTTACATTCCTACCAGCAATGCATAAGTGTTCCAATTTCTCTACATCTTGTCAACAATTTTCCAACAATTACTAAATGAGTGGTATCAGATTTATTTATTCATTTATTTATTTAGGAAGTTCTGGGGATTGAACTAAGAACCTTGTGCTTGCTAGGCAAGTGCTCTACCACTTCAGTCATGCCCCAGCCCTTTTTTTACTTTTAGTTCTTTTTTGGGTCTTGAGTTTTTGCCTGGGCCTTCCTGGACTATGATCCTCTGATCTATGCCTCCCATGTAGATGGGATCACAGGTGCATGACACCACACCCAGCTTGTTGGTTGAGATGGGGGGGCTCTCATTAAATTTTTGCCCAAACTGGCCTTGAACAATAATCCTCCCAGAGCTCTGCCTCCTGAGTAGCTGGGATTGCAGATTACATGTCACCATACATGTCCCCCCCTTTTTATTTTTAATATTAATTTTAAATATGAAGTTGTTTCTCATTATAGTGTTGATCTGCATTTCTCTAATGATGAATGAAGTTGAGTAGCTTTTTTTCCTTCTTTCCTTCCTTCCTTCCTCCTTCTTGTTCTAGAATTCTGTTGGGAGAATTTACAAATAGCAGTGTCTCTCCAATTTAAACAAAACTGGTAGGGAAGAAAACTAAAGCTAGAGGCCAGTTCCCTGTTTCTCAATCAACTAAGCAACGAGAAGGAAAATCTAACTAGGACAATACACTAAAAACATGGTATGTGAAAAGAGAATTAATTATACACTTGATTTGCTATCTAACGCTAACAATTCATTGGCAGCAGCTATTTCTATTATGTATTTAATTTTTTATTCACATCTGGGCAAATTTTTTGGCAAAAATATCAAATAAAATTTTATATTATCATTTGTTTTCCCTGTTATTGGTACTTATACACGATAAATATTCCATACAGCATGAACCAAAATTAAGCTCAATTAGAAATATTGTTAAAATTGAATTTTTTTCCCTACAATCGAGGAAACCAGAATAAATATAGATTTCAGAAAACAGTTGTAAAAGTGAGACCCGATCAGATAAACGGACAGAAAGAAAAAAAAAAGATGTCTTAACATCGTCCAGACACCAAAGAGCAAGAATTTCAAACAAATATTCCTACTAGAAGAAGTTAAAATCACTATCAAAGAACCAATAGTTATTTTCATCAGCAAATTAAGGTATAATTAATAGAAAGACAATTCTCCCTTCTGGCTAAATGAGAAGTTTAGAACCACTTTTGTAACTCTCAATAGAGAGCAAAGCACTTGGAAGAGATGTTAAGACTAAAAAGGACTTTGCTCTGGTCTCATTGATTGTTCAAAGTCTAACAGAAAAGGATTTTTAAAAATCTCAGCATTCATATGGCACCTGTTAAAGGAAAAAGAATTTGCTCAGACTGTGGATATGTGTGGCTGGAAAGAAGCATGGGTTAAACGCATTATCATCTGGCAAAAGCCGATGAATCGGGCAATGACACTATTTATTTTCAAATCTAGTCGATGACTTGATGCTCAGTATCAATGTTGGAATATAGAATGAGATACAAGATTAATTTTGAAACACATGGGCCACATATAGTACAATGAGCAGCTTCTGGCCTCAGGAGTCAGATACTGGATCTATTGTCACCTGAGCAAGTAACTTATCCTTTCTAAGCCCAAATGTCTCATGGGCTTTAAAATGGACTTAAAAATTGTGCTTGTCTCAACCTTGTGGGCAATGTATGAAAACACTCAAGAGCAGTGGCTGGCAGTGCCCAACATACCCCAGCTTTTTCTGCTGTCATTATCTGTGGGGAAACTCCATGTGTGGATACAACTGGGACTTATATTTTTACCCCAGGAAGAACATTAGTCACATCTTATTTTTGAATATGCCTGAAGAATATGAATGACATTGTCTAGAAAGGCCTCATCCCCATGTGTTAAAAATGATTCTGTCACAGTTTTTGCTGTCTTTAGCACAAAAAGTAAGCATCACGTTGCCCAAAGGAATGACTTCCACAAAAATATTCCATTAAGCATTTCATTCTGTCTCCCAATTTCTCAACTGTAGGGTTGTTTTCTCCCAACTAATGAAGATCCAAGCCTTTCCTGAATATGGATGAGACACCTCTATGATATAGATGGGGATTTGCCACCTGTCCATAAATCTTTATCCAGGGCAGGAGTCTCCCAGCCACAAATTCTGCCAAATTTGTCCACCCCTCTTGTTCTGTTAGTCTTAGGAACATAATCTGTTCAAAATGAGGAGCTGGAAGCAAATAGTGCCAGTTCAAAGTAACACAGGTGATCACTTCACCAAGAGAGAGCAAAACCTCAACTGCTGAATCTGCTTGCTGTCAAGCAACAACTTCAGGTGTCTTTTAGATGTGTAAAACAAAACAAAGCAGAGGAAGGAAGGAAGGGAGGAAAAGAGAGAGGGAGGGAAGAAGGGAGGGAGGAAGGGAAGGAAGGAAGAAGGAGGGGATGGGAGAAATGGGTAGGGAAAGTAGGGAAGAAAAGAAAAGAGAAAGGAAGGAAAGATGAAAGAGAAGGAGGGAGGAAGGGAGAAAAAGAAAAAGGAAGGAAGGAAGGAAGGGAATGAGAAGAAGGGAAGAAAAGAAGAAAGGAACAAAGGAGATGAAAGAAAGGAAGGAAGGAAAAGAAAGACTCCAAAGGGGGAAAGAGTAAGTTTTAAATGAAAAGGCAAAACAGTCACATTTGCCCTAAACTGCCTAAGTATGTGTTAGAAAGTCTTCTAAATACTGTCTGTTGCAATCTTAGCCTAAGAGGCACTGGCTTTGAGACATCTTCTATCTTCTTTGCGGAGGCCTGAAAAGAAACCACGGCATTACCTTGCATTTGCTCTTGGAGTCATTAGCCTTCGACGGCACCATCATTTAAGAAATTTATCATCAGTGCTGTCCTTCGCACAACGTATTAGTGCAATACATTATAAGAACTCCTCACATTGATGATGTATGGCTCCAAAGATGGCAACATCAGGGGACGAATGGGTCTAAGAATAGGTTTGTTGTAAAGGAATAAAAGTATAGGTACCTCAGTGGTGTTATTCTGAAACAAGCCAGTATTTGTTGCCATCCCCCAATCTCTCCTCTACACATAGCAATCTTCAAGTTCCCTGATTTAAAAAAAAATTACTACATGCCATTGAATCGATTTTTGATGACAAAGAGGGAAGGTTTCTAAAATTAGTGGGTTGGTACACTGAAGGATAAAGCATCACAAGCTTGATGATAAATTTCAAGAAAAACGCTAATTTAGTCCACCTCTTGCTCACTTAAATTTTTTCAGGAAATTCTCCAAAGGCCAGAAAAGAGATTAATGTCTGATGTCTTCCAGGGTATTAGAACAAAAATTGAGTCACAATTAATTAGTCTCTACCAAATTCTAGCTTTCTACATGGCTGATGATACATTTTTTCTGAAGCTCAATTCTCTCATACCCATTCTTCAAAGTCCAGAATGCTGCCCATTACTTTGTCTAAATAGGACGCAAATATTTTAGCTAACTGCTAAGATAAATCATTATGAACATTCAACCTCAAAGAAAATTATAGCAAATAAAAATGCCTCCATGGCCTGATTCATGCATAGCCGACTCATCTGCAGGGTCACAGACTTCTTGGTTGAAACAGGTTCAGAGAGCCCATTTGACAAACTCCCAGGACAGTCTGGGAACCAACCCTACTCATTTTAAGCACTGTGCCTCCAGAAGTCAATGCTAAAGGGAGGCCCCAATCCAGCTTACTGCCCTGTCCGTTCATCCAAAGATGTTTCCTTAATTGGAGTTAATCAACATGCTTTTTGTTAAGAGATAAAGACTGAGGAAGAAAATGCCATACACACACAATTGCAAAATTATGTCTGGATAAAATATTTCCCGCAAGTATGTTGACATGCTGATCTGTTTGGAATTCAGTGTGGGGAACCCAGAGAATGCCAGCTCTTATTACCTATGTAATCTCAAAAGTCTTGGAGTTTCCCTGAGCACCTTTCAGGCTCCCATAAAATTGTCATACAATGTGATCTTAATAATTTCCCTCTGATGGGATGCTGTGGGTGCACAAAAATCCTGCTTTAGACCCCTTGTCTGTGATGAACAAGGAGTTGATATGTTGTCAACGCCCCTTGCAGTTCATGTTTTAGACTCTGGCAGAGCAATACCCTCTGTTACATGTGAAAGCCTTGACAGTAAGCAGAAATCTTGATTTCAGAAAGATGAAAACAAGGAGAAAGAAAGAGACACAGTAAGTCAGGAGTCTGAAAGTTAGGGAGAGACAGAAAAGAGGAAGGAACAAAAAAGAAATGGGTAAAGGAAACAAATTGCTAGGCTTCAAATTGTTTTAAATTCGATTACCAAATGACTGCCTTAAATCACAAATACTGGTCCCTGAAATCAGAAATCATATTCTCAGACATTTAGACAAAATATTCCATACCTAGAGAGCAGCAGTGACTGCCACCTTCAAGGACATTATTTCCTTTCATGAAATAAATCTAGCACCTTAGCAAAATAATTAAGGAACACATCCTCGTGTCGTGAATACTTTTCCAAAATTATTTCCAACTCTTTCACTTTTATAAATTACCAAACTTTCACTGCATGTCATTTCTAATATACTTACTTGTTCTCCTCTACTTCCTTTTTTCTCTCTGACTTCTTCCTGCAACTAGAATTTCTTGTTTAAGGTGGTTAAGAGCTAATTAAATATAAAGACAACTGGAGACTTAGCTATAACATAAAACTAGGGTATTCATTCCAAGATGCCTTCTAGATTCTTTTAAGTGACTATGTGCCTCAAAACTTCATTATGATTGCCAACCTAACGTTCTAGAGTTTAACCAAGTTCACTGTAAAATAATGTGCCTCTGCACCCAGGTAGATCTTAGCCCACAGTAGTGTCTATGGAAAGTTTAAGGGTACATCTAGCACCTTCTTCATGACTTTCACCAAGAATGGGACAAGCTTGTAATCTTAGCAAACTTCAGTTCATCTTTCCCTCATTTCTTCCTACAACTGACTAAACAGACAGAGAATTCAAATATTCTAGAATTTCCTACCTCTCCTACTCATTTCCCTCTTTCTTTTCCTTTTTGGTTTCTTTGGACAGGTTCTCACTATGTAGCCCAGGCTGGCCTTGAACTCATGATCCTCCTGCCTTGGCCTTCCAAGTGCACTGTGTCTTTCTTTGTCATCAACATTAAGATTCATATGAGGTCCAGGGAAACATATTATTTGGGTTAGGCTCCCATCTCCAGAAAACAAAACAAAAGCCTTTTACTGGAGCCAGCCAGAGGACTGAGTTCTACACTGAGGTTGAAATCGAACAACAACAAAACATTCTGATGCTTTTGTTTTCCTCTTCCATAGATGAATCTCTCATGGACCTTATGGAGAATAACCAAGATTAGGACAAAGCAAAATCCAGCCAGGAGAGAGACAAGCCTGGTGTCTGGGAGCCATCTCCTGGTGGTGAGGATTTGCTCCTTACTAGGACTGCATCTGGGAAGACAGCTTCCTTTCTCCAAAATTCACTTTGCCTGGTGGCATGTGGTAAGCTGTTGATAAATGTCAACTAATTTTGCAGTTATTCCTGAGATGTTCGTCTTAAGATATGTCCGCCTCATTTTTAACTTGTGGCAAATGGATGAGGTAGGTTTGTAAAAACCACAAGGATAAATTATGAAAAATAACCACAAACAATTGTGTTTTTTACCACAGTGTATCAGTGAAAGCAAGAAAAATCATGTGGTTCCATTAATTAATATTAAGCACCTACTGTATGTCTAGACTTGTGCCAGTTGCTGTGGGAATACAAAACAGGTATGAGGCATTGTTTTTCTGGGTCAAAGAAGTCCCAACATAGCAAAAGAAGTGAGGCAGACATAGAATAACCAGAGAACAATCCCAGGCAGAATTGAAACCTGAGACAAACCAGGTGAGTGACAATGATTAGGCAAAAGATAGGAAACAGGAGCTGAACCCAGCCTGGATGAGGAGGTCAGACTGAGACAGGAAGAGGAAAAAGTGGGGGTGATCTACAAGGAGGGCTCCACACAAACAAGGAAAGAGGCAGAGGTAGAGAAACACACCTTTCTTCAAAAGACAAGCAGGCAGGATGCCAGTGGTTCACGTGTGTAATTGTAGCTATTCAAAAAGCAGAGAAACTCATGGTTTGAGACTTGCCCAGGCAAAAAGAAAAAGCTAGAAGTAGTGGTACCCACCTGTCATCCCAACTACAGGCAGAAGCATGAATAGGAGGATTGTGGTCCAGGCTGGCCCAAGCAAAAAGCAAGAGCTTATGTCAAAAATACTCAGAGCAAAAAGAGTTAGAGGCATGGCTCAAGTGGTAGAGCACCTGTGGAGCAAGAATGAAACCCTGAGTTCAAGTTCAAGCCCCAGTATAGCCAAAAAGAAGAAGAAATTAAAAAAAGACAAGACAAGCAGATACAGGTAATTTTGTGACAGTGGACAAATGACAGCCATTGACATTCATGGAGGTAAGAAAAACACATTAGCAGAGGGTACTGCAGTCATGATTCAAATATATTATATATATATATATATATATATATATTTTTTTTTTTTTACTATAAACACTGTCTCCCAGAAGTGAATTTTGAACAATGATTTCAAGAAGTGGCTAAATACCATAAGAAATCTCTGTCTACAGAAAATGAAAGGAGATACAGGGAGAGTTCCTATATGCTGCCTACCCTCGAGGACTGGAATTATTTGTCTATCTTCACTGACATGTTTAAGGAGCCATGTTTGAGATGAGACTTTGCAATCGCAACATCATGGCAATATGTTTTAGAGTCTAGTGGAATGCCACATTAAGAGGGAGATTACATCCACTTCTTCTAACCCTTTTTCCTAACTTGAAGCAATTGTATAAAATTTTTCTTCAAAAGAAATGAATCTATTTAATCTTTCCTCCATCACCAGAATTTCTTTAAAAAAAAACTCACTTTTTTTAAACAACAGAAGTTATTTCATTTGAAAATGGTGGCGTCTTGGTTTTTTGTTTTGGTTTGGTTTTTTGGTGGTACTGGGGTTTGAACTCAGGGCCTCATACTTATAAGGCAGGTGCTCTACCACTTGAGCCACTCTATCAGCCCAGTGAATTCTTTAATGATATTCTGGAGAAATAACCCAAGAAGACAAAGTGAAATGATAAGATGCTAAAGTCCAAAGGGACCTTACTTCATCAAGTCAATTAGAATTGCCTTTAGAATTTACGATACAAGTCAAAGTGCTACATAGATTTTGCAATAAGAAATGAAATTAGTCCCATAAATGTTCCCGGCTGAAAGACCAAAAGAACCAAGAAAACACAAAGAGTCATAAATAATCAGTTGTCTCATTCGGGGCTGGCCGTCTCAGCACAATTTCTTAATGAAATCAAGTTTATACACATTTTGGTGGGGTGGGGAACAACATGTTGTCATTTGAATTCTCTGAGTTACTGTGAAGAATTGGTTTATAGAAATCTTCGTACAACTCAAGGACAACAGAATAGTGGAGGAACAAAATCTTCAAACTGGTAAGAACAAAAGGTCCCTCTTGTTACTCTGCTGCCTCCCAGCAAGCATGACTTCTCAGCAGGTGACATGATGCTCTCTCACCTATCCACCTCTACATCTGGTGCCTGCTCACGTTAAGATCTCAAAGTCTTTCTTCCCTTGATAAGGATTGCTTCTGTAACAATGTTGATGAAGATTTCATAGGTTTCTTTGAAAATAATTATTAAAAAAGAAATGGCTCCCAGGCTTTATTCATGCATAGCAATAAGTCTCAGCTGTGAGCAAGTTTTTCAAGTCAAGACTTGCTTCCTAAAAACAGACTTGTAGAAATACATTTAAAAACCTTATTAATTAGAGCAGACTACAGTCCAATTATTTGAGTGGCTTGAAAATAATCCCAAACTAATAAAATGTATAATAATGGCAGCTGTTTTTCCCTGTTAATATCACCACATCTGAGAAACACTTTGAGCCATTGAACCAAAAATGACTTGGATCCTTAATGACAATTAATTATAGAAGTTTTGGAAAGTGAAAAAAACATATATAATCAAGTCTAGTAGACATACATTTGGCATTACTTATACAAGCAATTTTTTAAACTGCTCTTTTAGCATTTTGCCACTGCCTTCTTGTGCCACAAATGTTTCTTTTTATTAGTGGATGAACTCCATCATTTTCATTGACTAAAATTTTTAGAAAATAGGGTGAGTTATTTTAAATTCAACAAAAGGTTAACAAGGCTGAAAGACAGGCTAACTTCTTTCTTTAAAATTAAACATATCAAATGGAAATAAAAGAAAAGCAAATATTAAAGATGTGTACATTTTTAACTAAAACCAAAAACTCTATGTACTAATTATTATAACAGGAAATGAATAAAATCTTCTCATGGCCCTTGCTTCCCTTTCTACCCTCTCCCACCTCCCCCAAACGCAGAACCTTTTCCATGGCAGCCTCTGTGGAAAAGAAAGGAACCACCCTAAAATCTTTTCTTTTTCTTTTTTTTCACTGGTAACAGAAATTTATTGACGTTTGAAAAACTAGGTACGCACTCTTGGGGATACACCCAAAAGACTGAGACACAGCTTACTCCAGAGGCACCTGCACACCCATGTTTATTGCGGCACTATTCACAATAGCCAAGTTATGGAAACAGCCAAGATGCCCCACCACTGACGAATGGATTAAGAAAATGTGGTATCTATACACAATGGAATTTTATGCAGCCATGAAGAAGAACGAAATGTTATCATTCGCCGGTAAATGGATGGAATTGGAGAACATCATTCTGAGTGAGGTTAGCCTGGCCCAAAAGACCAAAAATCGTATGTTCTCCCTCATATGTGGACATTAGATCAAGGGCAAACACAGCAATGGGACTGGACTTTGAGCACATGATAAAAGCGAGAGCACACAAGGGAGGGGTGAGGATAGGTAAGACACCTAAAAAATTAGCTAGCATTTGTTGCCCTCAACGCAGAGAAACTAAAGCAGATACCTTAAAAGCAACTGAGGCCAAAAGGAAAAGGGGACCAGGAACTAGAGAAAAGGTTAGATCAAAAAGAATGAACCTAGAAGGTAACACCCACGCACAGGAAATCAATGTGAGTCAATGCCCTGTATAGCTATCCTTATCTCAACCAGCAAAAACCCTTGTTCCTTCCTATTATTGCTTATACTCTCTCTTCAACAAAATTAGAAATAAGGGCAAAATAGTTTCTGCTGGGTATTGAAGGGGTGGGGGGGAGAGGGAGGGGGCGGGGTGGGTGGTAAGGGAGGGCGTGGGGGCAGGGGGGAGAAATGAACCAAGTCTTGTATGCACATATGAATAATAAAAGGAAAAAAAAAGAAAAAAAGAAAAACTAGGTATGTTCCATTCACCCCAGAAAAGGACATGTATAAAGTAGAGGATTCCATCCCTTTCCTCTTTTTTATTTATTTATTTTTATTTATATGTACATACAATGTTTGGGTCATTTCTCCCCCCTCCCCCACCCCTTCCATTACCCCCCCGCCCCCTCCCTCTCCCCCCTAAAATCTTTTCCCTTGGGAAATAAAATTCCTACTCTTGGCTCCCTTCCTAAAGCTATGATATTATAATCTCCAAATACCTGTGCTAAAACATGACTATTAGACATTTCAGTCACCATTACCAATGCTTCCAAAACATGGCTCTGCCATTTTCTTACTCTCGGGCACAGACAAGCCCACTTAAATCTAATTTCTCAATCTCAGTTTCTTCACTGGTAAGAATGCGAGTTCATGTAACCATGCGTATTTCACAGGGCTGCCAGGAAAAGGATAGGAAATGGTGCTTCTTAACAGTTTTGCATCATGCCAGGTACTCAATCAACAGTACCTGCTACTATGATGACCACTATTTTTATGAATTATTATTATTAATATTCTCATTAGCTAATGGGAAAGGAATGAGACCCAAGCTGACTCAACCAGATAGGAAGAAAGTGGAGAGAAAGCAGTGGGGGAGGGGCAATTTGGAGATTCTTGGTCCCTGGCTGTCCAGGGAGGGGAAGAGTCTACAATGACCTCCACCTCCTGTCTCTGGCCAGCCTGCCCATGATTCCTTATTTGCCACTGCCACAGATGCCACAAATTCCAAGTTGATGGTCAGGCTAGTAGAAAGAAAACTGTAACGAAGGATATGTGGATAATTTCAACCTCTTAGTCATTTCTGATGAGATATTAGAATTGCACTCTTTCATCTCAGATGCCTGAAAATCCCCGTTCTTGTTGGTTTTTTGCCTTCCTTTTTCTCAAAATCTTTTAACTCTTGATTGGGATGGAGGGATAGTTAAAAGAACAGAGAAGCCTCAAAGAGAGGATAAAAAGGAATAAAAGATGACTTTTAAACCCAAAATTATTATGCTTAGTGTTCATTTCTGCAGGTTTCACCTGAGTGGTTAATTAGTCACACACTCATGACGGGTGCTCAGCCCAGTCCCTGGCATTCTCCCAAAACACCTCCACTTGTTTGGCTATGGCACACTTGGTGCACTTTTGAACTCTGTCCTTAATCCTTCTGTGTAGAACAAGAGGAGCCAGGCAAGACCTTCCCAAGCTTCTGGACTTGAAAAATCATTTGTTTCCAGTGTGTTTCCACCAAATTTTAATAGTTGTCACACAAACTGTCAAGAAGTGTGAGGCAGATTAGGGCAAACAAAACCAAACAGGGTCCCTTGTTGCATGATTTCTCAGAACTTTCAATATGCTGATGTAGCATATCAGTTCCTGAGGTAGGCACTTTACTGAGCATCTACTACTGTTTTCGTGGAGTATGTCGTGTGACTAGCAATCTCTTAAATGCTAGAAAGTGCTTGTGCAAGTCTCAAGACAGTTTTTGAATCAACATATTGATTTGTTCTTTTTGTCTTAACTTATTTTGATTTGGTAACCAAAATGTGTATCATCTGTTTAAGGGAGGAATTTAGAATCCACACAATACCGGCATGACGTTTGTCTAACATACAGCATTCTGAGTCGTTAAAGCCACAAGTCTTTGAGAGATACAGGGAGATGGACAACTCGTGCAATGTCACAGACTCAACTTCTGTGAAAAAAACTTTTTTCTCAGACTCTGCAAGAAAGGCAGTGGTTTTGCCTTCATTACTAGCAAATATATGGAAGACAGAATGAATTTATGTCCTATGAAATCAGAGACCATGGTTTGCAAAGGCAAGCAATTTCTCTGCAGTCTCATCATGAACATGGGTTGATTTTGCCTATAACAACTTCTTCTTGTTCCTCCTCTTCCTCCTTTTTCTTCTTCTTCTTCTTCTTCTTCTTCTTCTTCTTCTTCTTCTTCTTCTTCTTCTTCTTCTTCTTCTTCTTCTTCTTCTCCTTCTTCTCCTTCTTCTTCTTCTTCTCCTCCTCCTCCTCCTTCTCCTCCTCCTCTTTCTTCTTCTTCTTCTTCTTCTTCTTCTTCTTCTTCTTCTTCTTCTTCTTCTTCTTCTTCTTCTTCTCCTCCTCCTCCTCCTCCTCCTCCTCCTCCTCCTCCTCCTCCTTCCTCCTCCTCCTCCTTCTCCTTCTTCTTCATGTGTTATTTTTCCTTTTAGATACCTCCATATCTTGGGGTATGTGAAGGTAAAAGTGCAAACACATTATGGTACCAAATTGAAGTCCTTTTGTCCCCTGGATAAATGCTGTTTCACAGATGAACATGGAGCACCTGGAGTGGGAGGTTGCTAAGAGTCTTCAACCTGGAGCTAAGACCATCTTTGTCATCAAGGCAGATGTCCTTCCTGTAAATGAAGCCACACAAAGGAAAACAGACTTGGAAGATGGAAAGGGGAAGATCACTGGGTGCCATGTTAGAACCCTTGGATCCAGCCATGCCTCTGAAATACAGCCCTCCAAAATTTATCTCAGAGGAACAGTCTGTTCTTTTCTCCTGAAGCTACATGGACTTCTGTTTCTACAGCTACAACGAGGACGTAGCTGAATAATCTACTTCTACTCTTAAAAATTTATGCAAAATTTGCATTCTCCTTCATAATACATCCATGTTTGTTTGAAAAGAAAAATATGTTGAATTATTTACCTTTGAGAAAAGCTGACTTCCAAGAAGATGTGCCATGTGTATACAGTGTCTTCTTATTCCTTCATTTTGCAGGGCTTGTTGCTGAGGACCCCAGTTTTGACTTGCATATTATGGAACAAGAATGTAATAATACCTTTCTGAGCCCTTCCACTCTTACTATCCTGAAGGCAAGAGAATGAAAAATTAAACAAATGAAGATGAAGAAGAATCATATCTAGGGAGGCTTAAGCATCAGCCATTCTGCTGACTATAATTCATAATCTCAAGATGGCTGATTTTACTGGGCACTTACTGTGTGCCACATGTCTTACATGCATGGTTTTAGTTCTCACAACCTTTGAGGTAGTTACTATTATTATCTTTGGTCTATAGGTTAAAAAAGAAACTCACTCAGATATGAAGCTATCGTGAAAGATTACAAACCCCAAAACAAGAGAGCCAGGATCAAAACCTAAACAACTTAGGAATTCATCACCATCACAATCATCACTGACGTCGTCGTCATCAACGTCATCAATATCGTCATCACTGGTGATGTCATCGCTGACACCATCAACATCATCACACTCACTATGTGCCAGGCGGTGCTCAAGGGCTTTATATGAATAACTCATCAGATAGATACTATTAATCTTTTTCTCAAAACCATACCTTCCCACTGAAAACCAAAGATGAGAAGCAGACAATGCTCCCACACCAAAGCTCCATCTACCTTTCCCTACACCACCCTCCCAGGTGTACTTCCTAAACTATGGTGCAGTTCCTGTCCTCTGACTTGACTGGGGTATATGAGAATCATTTTGGTGAACAGAGTGAAAAGAACCCAGTAGATATATTAATTTCTTATTACTGCTACAACAAATTCTTACAAAGTCAGTGACTTTCAACCGTGAATTTGTTACCTCATAGATCTAGATGTCAGACATCTAAAATGAGTCAGTACAGTGGACATCCATCTGCAAGTTACATAGGAGATTCTGTTTCTTGCCTTCTCCAGCTTCTAGAGGCTTCCTGCTTTGATTAGTGTTAGCCCCTCTTCATCTTCAGAGTCAGAAATGTAATGTCTTCAAGGCTTTCTTTGACTCTAACTTTCCTACCTCTTTTCACTTGTATGGTCACTTGTGGTTACACTGGGCCCACTTGGATCATCTAGGGTCGTCACCCCATCACAAGATCAACTTCAACACACCTGCAGAGTTCCTTTTTGCCTGGAAATGGTAACATATTCAGAGGTTCCGGGGTTAAGACACAGACATCTCTGGGAAGCCATAAGGCAAAGGTGTTAGCCCACAAATAACTACTTCTCAAAAGCAATTCCCAGCTTTATGATTTCAGGTTTGAGTTGGCATCTCTCTCTTCCAGTTTAGGATCCCAGGATGGAAGCTGGAGGCTCTTCTGCTCTGTCTGGGAGAGATCAAGACGTGATGATCCTGTTTCTCTTGCCCAAAGCTCACCGCACCTTTTAATCTACAGCACTGCCATTTCTGATTATCAGAATGCACTCACCTTTGGGGATTTATTCCTTCTGATACTTACAGAAAAAGCTTCCACAGGTCTGTCCTTAAAAGTTGTGTTTTAAGGACTCCTATGAGCAATGATCATTTCCTTCTTTAGGTCTGAGATTGCTGATTTCCATGCTTTACTATAGCAAATAACTTACTTGTTTTGTAATCTTGGTTCTTGGATTCCTTCCCAGGCCATGTTTGAATAGTATTATCAGATTTTCCCAATCTTTGTTTTCTTTGCTATTAAAGAAATAGAACTGAAATACACATCATTTTCTTTTTAGACACTTCTTAGCCAAGTAACTTCATGTCTATAATAAAAGGATCTTTAAGATCATGTTCACTTTGGTTTCATTCAGTTCTGGGATCTCCTCACTTTCTTAAATTTTAGACTACATGAGAACAGTCCTGAGTCAAGTTTGGCTTTTGTGAGGGTTATAAATTATATATACACTAAATGAATAATATTAAAAACATATTCCCCTTGCGCACATATTAGGGATGGGGAGAAGGGCCCTAAATTTAAGAATATCATTGGTCAGACCCTAGCAATAGGTACTTTCAAAGCTTTGATTAAATCCTTGGAATTCAAAGGAGTCCTGGAATAGACTTTTAAGGAAAAGATAAGGAGAGCTGCATTGTTCTGCCTATGAAAATGGGACACTGTCTTTGTTACCTCCTTAGGAAGGAACCATAGACTATATATATATATATATATATATATATATATATATATATATATATAAATGAGCTGGGTGTAGTGGTACATGCTTCTAATCCCACCAGGGAGGCTGAGGCAGGTGAATCATGAGTTCAAGGCCAGCCTGGGCTACATAGTAAGACCCTGTCATTAAAAAAACAAAATAACAAATGTACATTTGAATATATGTGCATATATATATGTATATATGAAAATAATGGTGCTGTAATAAACTTTACAAAAATAGTTGATGGACCAGACTTGGTCTGTGGGTGATAGTTTGTAAACACACCCCTAACTCAACTTGTTGGTGTTATTGTTACTGTTATTTCTTTCTTTTTTTTTTTTTGCTTTGCTTTGTTTTAGCTAATTTAAGTTGGGGCACACAAATAAATCATATTCAATAAAACTGGCTTTCTTTATACTTTTTTCTACGCATTTAGAATTATTAATCTTAGGAGTCCATGGTCTTTACCACAATGCCAAAAGGATTGGAAGCACAACAGAAGTGATGAACCACAAGCTGTAAAAACCAGGGCTCTGCACCATCTATATCTTTCAAGAGCCAATTATTTCTAACAGATCACATATGATAAAAATTGTTGATCAGTTATTAAAAAGAAGTTGGGGAGTCTTAATAGAAACTCTAGGGCGTGAGAATGGCATCAATAGAATAACATCCTTTCTCCCCCTGTGCAACAGGGAGAATTTGTCTTGCCTCAGGGTTACCCTGAGTGGTGGGATTTCTTTCCTCTGAGAGACAGCATGGAGGTAGCAGAAGTCATACGAACCAAGTCCTGAGTGTGAATCCCACATCCATCTCTCATTAGGTGTGAGTCCTTGAACTATTTACTTCCTCTCCATGAGTCTTAGTTCTTATCTTTGTGAGCCTTTAAAGGCTACATGGGTAGTAAAGGAGAGAGTACCGTGAAGAAAGGTTGTGCTAGTTTGGATCTCAAATGTAGCCCCAAAGGACCAAGTGTTCAAGGCATAGTCCCCACAGTAGTACTACTGGAAGGTGTTAGAACTTTAAGATGTGAGGCCTTGAGGTCGTCGGAGTGTGCCCTCGGCCAGACCCATTACTCCTCTCACTCTCTTTTGCTTCCTAGTCCTGATGTAATTGGTTTTGCTCCACCATGCGCTCCTGCCATGACATGCTGACTCGCTGCAGGCCCAAAGGAACTGGGCCGACTGATCATGGACTAAAACCTCCAAACCTGTGAGCCACAATACACCTTTTCCCTTTATAAGTTGATTGTCTCAGGTGTTGTGTTATGATGATTGAAAGCTGACTAACACAGGTAGACATTCAGTGTATATGCTCTGTCTCCTCCATCTGCTGTGTGACTGTTTTCCCTGGTTAACTATTTAAAACAAGAACTGCAGTATTTCACAAATGTGTAAGAGCATGGATGCTCATTTACCATTTCAGGTTTTTATTAAGCAGACTGATAAGACTTATATTCTGTAATTGGAGCATGTTCGTTTTTCGCCTAATGACACTAATCTGTTTTTATCTTAGTCATTTAACTGAGTTTCGTGACTGGCCCAGGCAAGGTTTTAGGGATTTAAATCATTTGTTTGATATTTTTGCTTTTAGGCATGTTTGATTATTTATTAAAATTGATAAAATCAGCTGTGTCAACCAGTTATTAAAACTATAATTCCTTTATTGGCTAATACCAGGAGGGCTGAAACAAATGAAAAGCTAAAACATTGCTTGAATTCTTGATTATGAAGCAAGTTCGCATAGGGGTGGCCTACATACTCTGCTCTAACCAAAGCCTATTTAGAATAAGTCTGTGCTATCTTTAGTCAATAAGGAAAAGGACCAAGTGGGTAAGCATATGTGCGTCTCATGTTCTAATTTATGCTTTAAAATAAACACAAGTTTGAAAGAAGCAATGTGTTCTGGTCTTCAGAAAAGAAATACCAAATACTTGCTAAAGAAAAGTAGTGAATAGTATCCAAAGATGGTTCTATCAATTCCACCCCACTCTACACCTGCATATCTCTCCAACCAGTAAGAAGGAGATATTCTTCCCCTTTCCTCCAAACCTGGGCCTGCTGTGACCTTCAGTGACTAGTGCCACCTGGTGGGGTGACACTTTGCCCTCTGGTCTTCGGAGGACTTTAAGTAGAAAGCCAGATGTCCAGATCTAAAAAAGCTGAGGCCAGAATACTAAGTGATGAGATACCATATGGAGAGAGAAGGCCACGTGGAGAAGCATGGGGATGCAATGCTGGACAAGCAACATCTTCTGGTAGCTTCCAGCCTAGCCCACCCCTCATGGGACAGAACTGCCCAGATGAGTAATATCAGCATTCCTGATGCAAGTAGTAGAATGCAAGTGGAATAATAATACATCACTATTGTTTTGAGCCACTATGTTTTCGGGTGCCCTGTTACTTAACAATAGTTAAATAGGAAAAGAAAAATCAGGGAATGAAGACAGCTTGTCAGGAAGTGTTCAAACTAAAATATCTGGTTGAATAAGTGAGCTTCTATTGGCTCAGGATTAACTCTTCCCTTCCAAGAAATTTCAAAAGAAAGAGCTCTCTTCTGAAACCTTGTAGGGAAGAGAAACGATGCACATTGTCACATAGTTCAGAGGACATTGGTCCAGAATTAGGACTTTTAGCTCCAGTCCTAGCTCCATCACTCAGTGATAAAATGGTGGGAAGACTGGTTCACCTTCTGGGCTTCCCTCTTGTCATTAGTAAAATGAGAAGGACATTGACAGAAATGATGGGGGTTGGGAGGAGCTAATGGGGGGTCCTTAGGCCTGGCTTGACAGCCACCAAGAGGCTTAGATGTAAATGTTTGAACGTGAACCCTGTGCATTATTTTAGATGTACTCAGAGAAAGACACCCAAGGATGGAAAATATATAACACTTTCTACTCAACTTTAAATTTGGGCCTTATTGTCTAGACTGCATGTCACACAGTGCTATTTGTTTTGAAAAACTAACTTGGGACCAATACAATTACAGTGCTTTGTATTTTGTATATTTACTAAAACTTTTAAGAATTATAAAAGTCAAACTTTAAAAAATATAATTTTTGAGTAGGGCACCATGGCTCATGCTTCTAATTCTAGGTACTCAGGGGGTAGAGATCAGGAAGATCATGGTTTGAGGACAGCCTGGGCAAAAAAGTTTGTGAGAACTCATTTCAACCAATAAAAGCTGGGTGTGATGGTTCATGCATGTAATCCTAACTATGTGGGAGGCTATAGGTAGGAAGATCCTAGTCCAGGTCAGCCTGGACATAAATATAAGACCTATTTGAGAAATAATTGAAGCAAGTTTGGGGTGTGGCTCAAGTAGTACAGTGCCTGCCTAGTAATGGTTAGGCCCTGAATTCAAACCCCAATACCATCCAAAAAATAGCATGCATGCACACACACACATACGTGTGTACAATTTTTGCAGGCTAATTGTAGCATTATAATGTAATGAGAGTCTGAAGATACAAGTTAATTGTACATTTTTCCATCTTTAAGAAACCCTGGGTGTTTAGTCATGTTTTTTTCTAGGATCTCTTTATTTTAAGAGCCTTCAGATAAATTGGGGATCCAGTTGTGAAGAGACTGACAACCCTTCCCTAGTGGAAACTGAAGGGGTTGTAGCTGTGGGTGTTTACAGTATGCCTCATTACAAAGGATTCATACCTAGTAGATTGCCTGGTATGTAGTTGCCTGGCCTATAACCAGAGAGTCCCTCACAAGGGAAACTCATTTACTCTGGAAGACACCTTTGTGTCTTTTGTCCCATCCATGCCAGTTTATGGCTGTCTGACCATCACTCTGATACTGGGAGCCTGACTTTGTACTCCTCCTAGCCTGGGGAAGACCCTGTTTGTTCAGCCACATGACAAAAATGCAATGCACCACCACGACAGAAAACAAATTTGCTGATTTTCTCCTACAGATGCTGAGCAGAGAGGATGTAACAAGTCAGGAGAGCTTCTCTGTCCTCAGATCATTAAGAACTGTAATGAGGAGTCAGGTGGAGAAAGCAAAAGTGAGATTGAGAAAAAGAGGAGGGAGGGAAGGAGGGAAGGAGAGGGAAACAGAGAGAGAGAGAGAGAGAGAGAGAGACAAAGGCAACAACTAGCAGTAAAAATGAGGGAAAACAGGGTCATCAATGCCACCTTAGGTGTGCAGGCAAATGCCTGAACAGCTCTCAGTTTAAAGAAAGCAACAGAAAACTGGGAGTCCAGTCAGCTAGGCAAACAGGTACCTCTAAGTTCTTATCTCTGGCCACCAGCTCGCACTTTGTAGGCGTGGTGTGGAGGGAAACCGTGTCAGGGATAACTAAGCCTTGTTTCTGGTATAAGAAAGTTTTAAACTTGTATTCAAAATGGGTGGGACGTGCTGCGGATGGATGAGCTCAGTGGTACAGTGTGTTCAATTCCCACCACTCCTAAAGAGAAAAAAGGAAAAGGGTTCTAAGGCAACAGAATTATAAAAATTCACAGCATCTTTTTAGCACTAAAAGTTGACACTCACCCAGGTTTTTAAGTGCACATATATGGAATAATAAATCAGGTATTGAATGTAATTTGTAATTTTACTGACATCTTTTTATGGTATCAAGATACCTTCTTGAGAAATCAAGATGCCCTCTGGAACTTGTCAGCTTCATCAAGGGATAGCAGTTTGTCTGGTGAAATCAGAGTAAATGGCCAGAATGACATAGGAGTGTTGAGGGATTAGCAATTAGCTTGCCCACATAAAAAGCTAACTTATCCACGATAGGCAGCTCTTGGATGGCCATCTTTTGTCTTTGTCGGTGCATGGACACACATGGCCAAAATGTAGAAAAGTTAGCCAAAACATATAGAGTACTCTAATCCCAGTTAAATGAATAATTTAACCTCTCTCCTCCTATTCTGCAAAAGAAAGAAAAAGAAAAGGGGGGAAAATATGCTTTTAGCATTGTAGGAAATGAAGTACCCAAAAGAAGAAAGAAAAATGGTAGTAAATATATAAAATACATGCAAATTAAAGCAGTATAATACCATTATCATCTGTCAAACTGGCAAATTAAAAAAATTAATTCCCAATGAAGGCAAAATAAAGACACTTTTATTTAAAAGACTAAAAGAATTGTCACCAGCAGATACTTACTAAAGAATATATTAAAGAGTGTTCTTTAAACTGAAGGAAGATGATTCCTGATAAAAGAACAGAGGTGCCAAAAAAGGGAAGAACAACAAAATGGTACATATGTGAATATGTCAAAATGGATATTAAATATATAAAACAATCATGTGAATGTCTTGCTGGCTTTTGTAATAGTTAAAATTAAAATACATAACGTCATATAAATCATTAGGGGATAAACAGCATTAAAGTGGCTAACAATAAAGTTCATAAAGAGGTAAAAATATTAAAATTAGACTTTCATAAGTCAAAGATAGTTATAATAACCATGTAAATACTAAAAGAGTATAAGTAAAACTTTCATACTCCTACAGAAAAAAATGTGAGATAATAAAAAATTTCTTTCAGTCTTCCAAAATAATATAAAAACATAAAAAGAAATGAAAAAGAAGAGTGAAGAGGATGGACAAATGAAAGATACTCCTCAATATATGAATAATTACGTTAACTGTAAATGTAATAAATGCTCCATTTAAATGACAAAGATTATCCAACTGAATCTAAAAACAAAGCAAAACAAAACCCTGGTATATACAGTTTAAGAGCGAGAAGTATAATGAATTGAAAGCTAATTTTTTTTTAAAAAAAGAGGAAAATATACACCATATAAACTAACAATGTGGAAGCTTAACATAACACAAAATATACCTTAACTCAAAAACACTACTGGCATTGAAAAGGGGAATTTAAATAGTAAATATTTAAATCGTCATGAAAATATAACAATTCCAATCAAATATGGAGAAATTGTGCCAAACTAGAGATCATTCTTCCCAGGCACACATGAAATGTAATCATAAGGGAAACTGGTCCATGCAGAAAGTCCCAGTAAATTTCAAAAGACTGTGGTCATTATGTTTTCTCTGACTTCTAGCAATTGCATTAATCTTTTTTAAAAAAGGGAAGTAGAAAATCCCATATAATTAGAATTTAAGGTATATATTTAATAGCTTCTTCTTATAGCCATGATGGATACGTCTCTTCATCTTTTATTTATTTATTTATTTATTTTGTGGCTTTGGGGTTTGAGCTCAGGGCCTCATGCTTGCTAGGCAGGTGCTCTACCACTTGAGCCACTCTGACAGCCCTGGATACTTCTCTTCAAAAACAACTAAAAAAAGCCAGATAAAGAAATAATAGTGATGAATATAATTCTTGCATTGTGGGTGAAAGAATTATGTGATTTATGGGTTGATTTTTCTCTGCATTTTTTTCATAGTTTTCAAAATTTGATATTACTTACTTTCTCTGAATTCAAGAATTACTTTTTCACTTAGTGACCAAAAGTTATTACAAGTTCAGGCACTAATTTTTTTCATTGTTTATGTTCTCAATCAGTAGCTTCTATTCTCACATGAGGGTCTTGGACAATGATTGATGTTATTGAAAATGCACAAATCCTTTCATCCAGCACTTCCTTTCTTGGAGATTCACAACTCCTCCCCCAAGATACATAAACATCGCTATCCAAAGTTAGACACACAATGGTATATATTTTATATTTATTTATTTGTATTCTGAAATGCTTGCTGACAGAACACTAGAAACAAATGTCCATGTATTTGTTGACTGGTTGAATAAATTGTGGTAAGTCACTATAAAAGGAAAGTCATGTAGGCATTAACAAGAAGGAAGCAAGTCTAGATATGCTGACAGACTGTATGTGTTTGGCTAAATATCTTTGGTTATAGGTATTTTCCATGCCTTTTAAATTTAACATGAGTTTGCGTTTTCTAAATTCAGTGGGAATTATCTTTTCACTTAGTGACCATAAGGAATTATTCTAAATGACTCCGGCTTACTCAGGTACAAGTGAAACGAGTAGGTCCTGTAGTGAAACGGGAGGCTAGAGATCACATCGGGAGTTGGCAGCTCTGAATCACTTAAGATCAGGTATCACTCCCTCGCAATGACTGGATGTTGGCAATGCCTTCCCATCCTTCTATCTCTCAGTTGAAGTTCACTCTGAAGAGAAAGAACTCCACCTGCCTAGCAAACGTGAGGCCCTGAAGTTCAAACCCCAGCGATACCAAAACAAAAACAAAATTATTCCTTTTCATCAGGACCAAACCTGATTCTGCCAGATCTGAGAAAAAGCATCTAAAGTCATTTTAGCACAAAGCCCTGAGTTTAAATGCCAGTCCCACCAACAAACAAACAAAGAGAAAGAACTCGAGTTTCATACCTAACCCTTGGCTGCCAGAGGACAGAGGACTACAGCTATATTCCCAAGAGGAGTGTGCACAAAGTGACAGCAGTGATTTCTCCAAATAGAATCAAGATGTTATATGCAAGGCTGAATGCTACACATCCTCTGCTTACTGTTACCTCAATAACACAAAGGCCTATGCAGAGTAAGTCAACATTTGCATTTTTAAAAATAATAAAGAAGATCTATCTTACAATGTATGCGTGTAGAACCCATAGTTTTTTTTTTTTTTTTTTTAAAGAACCTTCATTTCCATGAGGGAAAGAATTGTGTCTCCCTCTTTTATTTCTGTATTTTCTAAGGCACATAATAAATAGAGGCACAAGGAAATTTTTTAATGTAATTCTAAAGAAAGGAGGGAATGAGAGAGAGATTGAGAGAGTGTATATGGTTTTCAAATGCCTGTGGTTTCTTTACAATTAGAAAAGGGAGTATAGAAAATTAATAATGACAGCAAAAATTTTTGGCTCATAAATTCCTTACTCTAGGAATTTGGGGAGTCATTGTTACAAAGGCTTCACCTCATCTCCCCCTGGCCTGAAATATCCATTGTGTGCATGCCCAGAGCGAGAGCCAAGCAGAAAAGGCCTCATTGTCCAATGGAACAAACCAGCTCCAGCAGGAGAAGCTGCTCCCCCTCCCCCCCTCAGTGCACACACTGCAACTCAGCTTCTCCAGGGCCTCTGGAAATAATGACTTGTGGAAACACAAATAGTCCAGGGTTATTTGGTCACCACCACACTGGGGCTCCAACTCTTTAAAAGTCTGCACTGATAGCAAAAACATTGTTGGGTGTCTAAATAATTTGAATGATATTAGGAGGGGGACCCTGGAAAGAGGAAAGCAACAATGGCTTGATGACAGCACGTTGACAGTGGAACAGAATTCTGTGGGCTGAGATGATTGTAAAAGCAAACAATGGTGATATTGTCCTTCTGGTGTTATTGTGTAATGCTGTAATTTATGGATGAAGTGGAATTTCAAACAAAATAAACAGACTTGAATTTGTTAACTAATACAGTAAGCCTAGAACATTCTGTTATGCGAGAAGAGAAGTGGGAATGTTTTATATACTCCTGCTATTTGCTAAACAGAAATATGTTTATATTTGGCAGAAAGTCTTGCCTTTGTTTTTGCTAGCATTATGAGAATATCTTTCTTCGTTGAATCCTGAACACAGATATAAACTGGGGGTGAAAGAAGAATATTGTCAATATAGATCATTGCACAAATGAAATGGATGTTTAAAAAAGAAAGACAATATAGTTCACCAGCCAGAGAAAACTCTTTGGTAAACTTGTCAATTAATTTAGTCTTGTGTTTTGAACACCTGACACTGCTCTAATCACAAATGCTATGCTGATATGACAGTACCCACGACAATAAAACTGTCCTTATTACAAGTAGTCTATGATATTATGTCAGTGTACTTGCTTTCAGTTATACTTATGAAAAAGGAACCACTTCTCTCCAAACTATAAGAAGCTGGTTTATATCTCAGTAAGCATCACTAATGATAAGTGACTACTATTTATAAAATTCATAGATTCACCTTATACCTGTGGACAGAGGGCAAATGATATACCTCACATCTCAACGCTGTGATGAATGTTCCCCCTTTAATAAGTGTCAGCAGGTATGTGTCAAAAGCGTCAATGTGCAGCTCTTCTATGTGCAAGATACTATTCTATGTTGTGATACAGCCGTCAAAGACAAAACTAAATCTCAGCCAAAATGAACAAAGGCTGTTTATTCACGAACGTAAGGCAAGGGGACACATCTGCTGTCATTTTCATTGGCATTTTGTTGTTATTGCTGATGAACAGAAAATCCAGATTCTTATATCTTATGTGGATGCATCCAGGCAGGATATGGAAACGTAGCAAAGGTGATGATAAAAGTTTATTAACAGTTAGGGAAAAAAGTTACAAAAGGGCCAGGTAGGAGGTGGAAGCAAAGAGTCTTCCTCTTTTCAGATGCTTTTAAAAACTACTCTAACCTATAGAAAGGGAAGAAAGAACCTGGTGACTCCCAACCACTGAAAATCAATGAGCAGGGAGGGCAATGGGAGGTCCCCGGGCTGAGGTGGGGATAGTTTGAGTTTTCCAGGAGGCAAGGGTATAAATAACCTACACACATTTGCAATTGAAAAGAAGGCTCAGAGAAAGAGAAGAATGTTCACACTGAAGTACAATATAAAGTCATGTATGTTCAAAGAGTCCAGAACTTTTCCTAATTTAGCCTGCCTAATTTCATTCCAAGGGTGGTGGAAAGGGGAGTGAGTGAATTTTCAAGAATAAACAGGAAGGACTAAGAGATTCTGAAGGACCAGGGTCCGATTAAGGTGGGATTTTTAGAAGGCAGGATGACTTTCTAATTGGCCTTCAAGTACCTGTGATTGTTCTTGGTGGATTCCAAGGGGCAAGCAAGCAGTTTGGGGCTTCTTGCAGTGAAGGCTAGGGGCCAGGGTTTTCTATGGCCAGCCATTTCCAGGAACTTGTGGTGTTCCATGCGCTGCATGTTTTTACAGTCACCCTGTCCTAATGGCCCTTTCTGAGAAGCTACATGATGGGCTTTTTCTAAAGCCTGGTCTAGCTTTTTTCTTTTCTTCTCTTCTCTTTCTGTCTCTCTCAAAACTGTCTCTTAATTGCCTCCTAAAAATCTTAAATAAATAAGTAAAATAAAAAATTTGAAAATTCTGCCACCAGCCAAATGTACTAAATGCAATAAAAATACAAGAGAGATAGATCTTCATCTGTTCATGAGCTCCATCGGATGCAAGGAAACCTGATTTTTTTTTTTTATCCATATCTTCTTTAATAATAGATGTTCTCTCAGGACAAAGATATGTTTAACATTTTATGTAATTGGGGTGATATCAATGAAACATTGTCCTGAAAATTCAGGATCATATTTTCTATAGGCTGTATTATGTTTACTGGGCAAAATAACCACCTTAAAAAAAGCTTCCCAAAGATTCACAACATTGCTATTAACTTTGTCTTTATCTATTAATTTATGAAACTACCATCTCAGGGGATGGTAGTAGTGACCATGGGAAATTTTAAATAGAAATTAAATAGACCTTTGGCTCTATGCCCAGAAAAAAATGTCAGCTCTTGTGTAGAAAACCAGGCAAAAGATAAAAAAAGATTCCATTATATCTATAATACAATCTTCTTATGGCTTCAGTACAAGTTTCTTCTCTGCTAACAGAAGTCCCTGCAGAAGGTTTAAACAATCTCAACAATTTCATTATGTGAGCAAAGCTAAATCCAATAATGTAAAAGGGCCTACAGAGTCTTCCCATATGCTCCATCCCGTACCCTTTCCTTCTAGGGGAAGGCAAAGAACTTGGCTCTCTGAAATCTGAATCCATTCCAATTGCCTGCAGCACAAATCTCGCTTTGTTGACATCAACTTGAGCTCTCCTGAGGACACACAAAGAAGGGAAAGAGCCATTAGAATTTCTCGTGACCCTGCTCTGAGCCAAATCCAGCTTTGTCGAAATGAATGAAAATGCTTGTTACATGGCCCGAGAAGCTATTTTGTCCATTTGGAAATTAATTAGACCATAGCTAGATGAACAATCCTAAGATGCTTTCACAATGTTCTTAGATGGATGACCCTGGCTGAGTTCCCAATTTTAACAAGTTTACCCTACTGCAAAAACATGGCCTTTTGGCCACGCTAGTGCTACCACTGTAATGCTTTCCTGAGTGGTAGCCAACTGCTAAGCACCACCTCACCCAGAATGGAAGTTAGCAAGAATAGTTAAAACTTTCACCAACAAGGCAATGGAAATAGAAGATGTCCAGAAAGGAAAGTTCTTTTCTAAGGAGCTACTTTGGTTAATCATTTCACTGGGGGGCTTGAAGAAAATGTTATATGCATCATGATCCACTTTCGATTAAAACTCCTAGGGGCACGGATATTGTTCCTGGCAGTACTCTGAGTATAGTGGGCTCACAGGGTTGATAGGTTGGCTAGAAGCATAAAACCACAGATCCAGATGAAAATCTGTTTTTCCAAGATATCAGCCTATGGATACTCTTAGCTGGTTTATCCCTAAGGGAGAACCTTGGGTCTGTAGGATTGTGAGCTGCTCCACTCACAAAAACACTAAGATCTACTTTTTAAAAATAACTGTACACTGCTACATTTAAAAAGGACTTTAGTAAATGCTAAGTATGACATTTGTAATATAGACTTGAAAGCAGAAACAATAGGAGTTGGGATGTATCGTGTGGAAAACAAAATTCTACAGACTACCAAAAATAGAGCAATGTAGGAAAAAGTGTTCAACTCAACACAGAGTGGTTTTTTGTTTTTGTTTTTGTTTTTGTTTTTTAAAGTCTCATGGGGTAACTGCCATCACAACTGATTGCTTATTGACTCTTTTTTTTAAATTTTTTTATTTTTATTGTTTTATTATTCATATGTGCATACAAGGCTTGGGTCATTTCCCCCTCCTGCTCCCACTCCCTCCCTTACCACCCACTCCACCCCCTCCCTCTCCCCCCTACCCCCTCAATACCCAGCAGAAACTATTTTGCCCTTATCTCTAATTTTGTTGAAGAGAGAGTATAAGCAATAATAGGAAGGAACAAGTGTTTTTGCTGGTTGAGATAAGGATAGCTATACAGGGAGTTGACTCACATTGATTTCCTGTGCATGTGTGTTACCTTCTAGATTAATTCTTTTTGATCTAACCTTTTCTCTAGTTCCTGGTCCCCTTTTCCTATTGGCCTCAGTTGCTTTAAGGTATCTGCTTTAGTTTCTCTGCACTAAGGGCAACAAATGCTAGCTAATTTTTTAGGTGTCTTACCTATCCTCACCCCTCTCGTGTGCTCTCGCTTTTATCATGTGCTCAAAGTCCAGTCCCATTGTTGTGTTTGCCCTTGATCTTATGTCCACATATGAGGGAGAACATATGATTTTTGGTCTTTTGGGCCAGGCTAACCTCACTCAGAATGATGTTCTCCAATTCCATCCATTTACTGGCGAATGATAACATTTCGTTCTTCTTCATGGCTGCATAAAATTCCATTGTGTATAGATACCACATTTTCTTAATCCATTCGTCAGTGGTGGGGCATCTTGGCTGTTTCCATAACTTGGCTATTGTGAATAGTGCCGCAATAAACATGGGTGTGCAGGTGCCTCTGGAGTAACCTGTGTCACAGTCTTTTGGGTATATCCCTAAGAGTGGTATTGCTGGATCAAATGGTAGATCAATGTCTAGCTTTTTAAGTAGCCTCCAAATTTTTTTCCAGAGTGGTTGTACTAGTTTACATTCCCACCAACAGTGTAAGAGGGTTCCTTTTTCCCCACATCCTCACCAACACCTGTTGTTGGTGGTATTTCTAATGATGGCTATTCTAACAGGGGTGAGGTGGAATCTTAGTGTGGTTTTAATTTGCATTTCCTTTATTGCTAGAGATGGTGAGCATTTTTTCATGTGTTTTTTGTCCATTTGAATTTCTTCTTTTGAGAAAATTCTGTTTAGTTCACTTGCCCATTTCTTTATTGGTTCATTAGTTTTGGGAGAATTTAGTTTTTTAAGTTCCCTATATATTCTGGTTATCAGTCCTTTGTCTGATGTGTAGCTGGCAAATATTTTCTCCCACTCTGTGGGTGTTCTCTTTGGTTTAGAGACCATTTCTTTCGATGAACAGAAGCTTTTTAGTTTTATGAATATGGGGCCAATTCATTGGTCATTGAAGACCAATTAGATTCTTTTTCTTTTCCCCTTGGGCTCTCTCCTGCAACCTCTTCTGTGCATGTGCTGAGAGTATGCATTTTAGATGAATAAACACAGATCCCACTAAACACACATAGAGAAGCAGAGTAACAGTTCAGGTGTTGAGTGAGAGAGAGAGAGAGAGACAAGAGGCCTTGTCAGCTTATAAAAAGGAAGATTAGAGAAACCCGGGGAAAAACAATGAGCAGACCACCATATACTCTAAGAATTCTCTCCTCTTGCCCAATGCCCCACTAGGAGATTTTATAGCTTATGTGTAGACATATCTAATCTGTATCAACTTATGAATGGACAAAAAATATGGTGTATATATATATATATAATAGAGTATTATTCGGTCATAAAGAAGAATAAGTTATGTCATTTGTAGGAAAATGCGTCAGACTGAAAAAAGACAAATAGTTCAGACTGAAAAAAGACAAATATCACACATTCTCTCTCATATATGGAAGCTAGAGCTAAAAAAGAATAAAGAGAAAAATAATACATGAGTGTAAAATGGGGGACTGTTGGAAGTGGAAACCAGTGAGAGAAGGGAGGGTAAAAGGATAGGATAGGTGGGTGAATATGATCGAAGTACTGTATATTCGTATACATGTATGAAAACAGAATAATTGTTGAGAAAGGAGGGTATAAGAAAGAGTAATAGAGGAGGCAAATTTGAGCACAGTACATTATATGCATGTATGGAAATATCACAATGAAACCGCCTTTGTACAGTTAAGATACACTAATAAAAAAGAGCAAAAAGTGGGCTTTTTTTCTAATATAACTATTTTAGGAAAATGCTTTCTGCTCTCCCAAATTCCAAATTCTTCTGAGTCCCTGTATGACCCTAACAAGGACCAATCATTGTCCTTCCCTCCATCCTCCAAAGCAGGTCATGTAGGTCTCTGGGTTCTTGAAACATAATATGGCCAGACATCTTTGGGTGGTGTGGCACCATGGATATCAGAGAATGGACAACTCTGGAAAAGAGGGACATTAAATATCTCCTCTGTGCTGTACATGGATGTGGATACCAGTTGATCTATATAAATTTAGGTCAAAACAGAATTTCTGGAATTCTGTGTTAGAGAAGTCACATTTTTTCTTTGTTCTCTAGGATGAATACTTTCTGAAATTACACAAGAGGACTTTGTCACTTTCAGGTTATCTGAAACCCACAGGCAGCCAGCCCTGCTAGCAAGGCAATGGGTTCTGGGGCTTTACCTTGGTTTCTTTAGGGCAAGCTTCCTCATAGTTATTCTAGCTTTGCTAAGATACCCCTCTATTACTCCAATCAACTCCCTTTGATTAGGCTCAGTCACTTTGAATTCTGTCCTCATGCTTTTTGAGTATTTTCACTCTGTCTAAACAACTAAAACTTTCATGGAACATCTAACAAAATGGTGGGTTGGTTAAGTTTCTATTTGCTTTACTTTTTCTTCCACTTAAGGATGAACTATCCAAAGGGATTGGTCACCTTCAAAGTTGAACTGACCATCAAAGGATTACCAGGAAGTACCATGGAGACTCCCAGGCTGAATTACACCTCATATAGTTAGTATGGATACTTAAACAGAAGCCTCTCTGACAAATATACAAACATAATTCATCAAAATAAAATTAAAGTGGTGAACACAAAGATACAAGTCAATAATAATAACAGCAAGTTATATTTCCCATGGTGCTTTACAGTTTTCAAAGACTTTGAAT
The DNA here is from genome assembly GCF_047511655.1 of Castor canadensis. Lineage (NCBI taxonomy): Eukaryota > Metazoa > Chordata > Mammalia > Rodentia > Castoridae > Castor > Castor canadensis. The sequence continues at coordinate 127,502,335 of NC_133395.1, read as the reverse complement.
AGCTTGCCACAACTGAATATCTCACAACAGATTGGAAGGAAGGATGTCTCGGATTGTTATACCCAGACTGCAGAGAAAGAAACTGATCCTTCAAGAGGACTTTGCTAGAACTGTAAGACAGAACTGCAGGAGAGGGTGCACATTGTGGAAGCAGAGATTGAGGTTGGAATTCTGGTTTCCACTTTTTATTAGGGGAGTGAACTGGGACAAGTTGTTTAGTCTATCTATCATTTATCTATCAAATTGGACTAAGTACAAAGCAGTGGGGTAGAAGCTACAAATGCGTTAAATCATGATTCTCTTGATAACCTATAAAGTATCATCCTCATTGGATAGATAAAGGAACTGGGGCAAGTAAAGATTAAGGAATTTGCTTAAGATGACACAGGTGGTAAGTGTCAGAGGTGGGACTGAAGCCCAGCCATGCACCTCCTGTCCAGGCTCAATCACCCTGTGTCCTCTGAACCTGTTTCATGTGTGGGAGTGAAGAGTAGATGGTATAGAGAAGGGAGAGCAATGTCTATTAGAGCAAGAGTTCAGTGTTGTGTGTGGCAACACGTCACTCCTTTTGTTCAAGAGCTTCTCTTATTTCCTGGCTGCCTTTCACCACAGAATGCAATCCCACATGGGTTCACCATGCTAGCACTGTTCACTGTGACAGCCCTAGAACAAAGAATCGAACCTGGTTCAAAGTAAGGGACTCAGGGATTATTGATTAAGGGAATGAGTGAATCAATGAATGAATGTCACATATTTAGAAGTCTTCTGGGGAGTTAAGGGAAGAGGGAGCCAGGACAGAGGCATGAGTTATTCCTTCTGAGCACATTCTCCCAAACTGGTGCCATTTTCAACCATTTTTAGAGAAATACTATTAACTTGAAAGTGAAGGTTATGGAAAAAAGGCACATTGGGAAGCAAAATAAAACACACAATTGAAACTTCAGAGGTCAGACCTGGACACAGGTAGAAAGGCAGAGAGCTGCTGTGCATATGAATGTACTTGTGTTCCCCAGCGTGCAAACCCTGCCGCCTTCTGCCTCCTCCCTCCTCCCTCCTTGCATGTACCCCATGTCAGCCCCAGCTTTTCAGACATTAAAAATTGATGAAGTTGCACCTCAGCAGTTTCAGGACCAAATGGCCCCTACACCTCCTGTTTCCTAGCTCAGTTTTCTCTTCCCCCTTGTGACCTTAAATGCCCCCCAAACAATTCCATAAATGGACTAAGAAGGAAATTAAAGAACTAGATTGAACTTAGGCAGAAAAGTAAAAGTGTCCTTTAAATGCCAGGAGGCATTGCCTTTGGCATAACAAAGGAGTTAAAACATAATTAAGATCTGAAGACCGATTACAGGAATGTGTATGATTATTTTTATTATTTTTCCTCTTTCTATCTTTGTGATAGGATGTGATCAACCTCTGTCATGCTCCGTTGCTTAGTAGCAGACAGTCAGAGTTTTAATTATATACTAAAATAAGCTAAAGAACAGAAAACTGCTTTATGTCTAATACGTATATATCAAGAAAGGCATGTGACAGCATCTAAATTGCTTTACTGCCTGATAAAGAGCGCCTCTGGTAGGGTTGTCATCAAAAGATCACGAATGGAGTAGGAAAGTATTATTAATAAAGCTGAGACTCTATTTATATGTCCTCCATTGTTTGTGATTCCTTGTTAGAAGCTAGAAATAAATTTTTATCTACCACTAATTTCTTCAGGGTTTTTTTTTAAAGTCGGGGAAAAAAACTTTTGTCAATTTCACTGCCAACACCATTCCTCCAAATAGAATTCTTTTTACTCCTCCAGATTTCCAATTCCCAAAATATTATATCTTCCAATAAAGAAATTAAAGAATTAGTTCATTCATTCTTTTAACATTAGCAAAGCAATGTTCTAAGAGCAAACTCCAGAGGCGATCTCTGCTTACTGTGAAGGGGAGGGAAGGATAAAAAACAAGTAGAACAATGAAAAGAAAATCACAAAGAAATTCATAACAAGCATTATAAAAATAATAGAGTACATTACATAGAAAAGGTTTAGTGACAAAGTAACAGAAAATTCTGGCTGATCAGTGCCTTATTTTGTTTGGTTGGGTAAGTTCATACACTGGACTGGTTGTTATGTATGTTGAATATTGATTTTGGCTTAAGAAACTTAATATAGAGGCAGTGAACTTATTCAAAGTACCCTGTATGTGAGCTGGCAGAGTGGTTCAAGTGGTAAAAGTGTCTGCCTTATAAGCATGAGGCCCCAAGTTCAAACCTCAGTACTACCAAAAAAAAAGTATATAAATAACAAAACACACTGTATGTACCTATGGAATTATCACAATGGATTTCACCCTTGTGCTGTTAATATATGGCAGTAATAAAAAACAAGTAAATTCAACTTCATCAGCAACAAGTTTACTTCTGTCTCTCATAGTAGAGAAGGCTAGAGATGGGGTCTTCATCATAAGTTTATTAAAGATCCATATTTACAGTTCATCTCAGCACATAGCTTCCACTTCATGGTCCAAGATGACTGCAGCAGCCACAGCCATTCCATCTACATGAAAGACAAAGGTAAGAGGAGGACAATAGAGGGAAATTTTGTATTTTTCCATAGCCATATATACTCCATTGGCTGTAAGGGAAACTATGGTAGGTATCCTTCAATCTAGATGGTCACATGCCCTTCTGGAAAGGAGGCAGTAATTCCTTTACTCAATAAAAAGGGAGAGCAGATATTAAAATACAAGTAGTAGCCGTTGCCACCCAGGGTGACGTGATAGAAAGTAGCTAGTACAGAAAGCTGCTTTACATAGGGCAATCAAAGGCCTTCTCAGATGGTCTCACTTACACTGAGCTTACTGGGTGCCAGGGAGCTTCCTATATGAAGCTCCAGGCAGAAAGTTTGCATTATTTCAAAACAGGCTGACTTCTGTTTCCAGAAAGATTATAACACTATTATGTAACTACTACATTTTCCTAGGCTGGGATGATAATCTGGGTTCTTCCTAACTCTTTATTCTCTAAGCCCAAAGCATTTTACATTATGTTAATTTTGGAGTTATCAGAAAAATCAAGTATTTTCATTTTGTAATTTTGAGCCTGGGAGGATGAAGATCAAGCACATATCCAGTAGTAAGATACTGTTTGACATTTTATTTAGATGTGTAGACACACATAGAAGGAGTATGAAGAGACAGAGAGAGAGAGAAAGAGAGAGAGAGAGAGAGAGCCAAGTTAAATAAAATATGCATCTAGTATGTCTTCAAACCACCATGAGTGGTGTGAATAACATGCCAGGTTCAGACAAAACTACTTACAAATTAGGGTATTAAGTGACAACTCACATTACAATGACTCGATTTGGTTTGGTGTTCACTGGAATAGAGCCGATCATATGGAACTAATGTGACGTTTTGTGTGAATGTCACATTAGCTATGCATTTGTTACATGATTTTCATGGGTGCCAGAATGTAATCATTGGAATAAACACAGGTGCCTAACAGCATTAAGCCTAAAGCTACAAAGGGGAATTTGCCTTCATTAAACCTTCCTATACTGTAATTAAGGTGACATTATATCCAGAGCATTTTCTTAATGAATATCTTACACTGACATCAAACAAAAGAAGGAACTGGTAATACTATTTATTTCTGCAAATTTTATGTGAACAAAGATCACTATGAAGTAAGTGGTTTTTGTCTAAACATATCCCATAATGGCAACACACCCTCCTACAGAAGATGGAGGCAATATGCATGGATACCAACGTGTTCAAACTTTCCTTTGAGTCTGCTGACCAACCCATGAAAAAAGGTCATTATTGCCACAGAGATCATTATCATATGTCTGGAGGACAAAGCTCCACGTGTATACTTTCTCTTAACTGGCCAGCTGTCCCATACATTTGCCTGTGTCTTGCTATGAGCCAAAGATCTAGTCTCTAGAAATCAAGAAATCACATCTTGAAGGTGAACTTCATTTTCAAGGGCAACGACAATGTATGTCGTTTTTACTTCTAGAACTAACACCTACAGCAATGTTTGATATATGGTAGGTCTAAGTGAGGTTGAAATGAATAAAAGTCAACTCTCATTTCCACGTACCCATCATCTAAGTCTCTATCAATGCATTTGGTAAAAATCCAATACATAATAAAATTTCAAGACAAAAGAAATCTAATTGGTTGTAAAGAAACAAGATAAACCCACCTCTCTCTGGAAAGTCCTATCAATATGAAACATTAGGTCCATGGGGTGAATGTGTGTTCCAACACACACATTTAGGTGTGCAAAACAATTATATTTGCTTTATTTTTCTAAATCTGGGTAATTTCTAACTTGAGCCTACCAACACTTAATAAGGAGATTATCATAACCTTTATAATTTGTGGTTCTCATTTCTTTTCTATAGGATTCTGTGTATATTCAGGTAATCTTCAGAAAACAGCCACTGGGAGAGACAAGGTACTTTGTTCTCAACGTTATTCTCTCTGATCTTCATTGATGCGTCTGTGTGAGTGACTGAAGATTGTCTCTTTCTCCTGTGTTATGTGGTCTTTCCCTGATGGCTTGTTTCTTCCTTTAATTCTGGATCTTTCTCTCTAAATCCCAATCCCACCTAAACACACTATTTTCTTTTACGGATAAACCTAAAAATACCTTAAGCTCCCCTCTGCTCTCAGATCCCATAAAACTATTTAACCTTTTGTCAAGGCCATCTGCACTGTGCCATGTCCACTTTCTGCCTCACAGAATCTACGAGTAAGATAAAGTATCTTTGTTTTATGTCACCATTTTGGGCTGTTTTGTTATGCAGCAATAGGTAAGTGCAACAGTTGTAATCTGAAACATGGAAAACTGGTCTGTGGGAGTTTCCCATTGCTTGATTAGAAGGCTAGCCCAAGGCAAGAAAACTCAGTCTCAATGGCATAGTAGGAGGTGAATTTTTTTGAATGTTAGGTGAGTAACAGGTGCAGGTCCTTTGGCATGTATTAACTGTCAGAGGAAAAGGATATTATTTAGCACCATTTTATAGATGAGAACCAAGAAGTAAAGACAGGTTCAGTATCTTGGCCAAGGTTAGAAGGCAGCATGTGAAGGTCAAGGAATTCAAACTCAGGCCGCCTCCAGCATCACCATGCTTGACCACAACAATGGAGAACCTGGTGTGGCCCAGAACTTATGTGGATTCTGCAGAAGACTCAGTAAACTTAGAGAATGTTCTATTAGTATTTTTAACAGAATAGTAGTATAAATAGTTTATTTGCTCATATGATGTTAAGAGACTAGAAAAGTAACACAAAGTGACTTTATAAAATTTTTCTAATATTGCTAAGAAGCATACCCATTAATAGACAAAAAAAAAAACCAACATCACTGTCTATTTGTACATTAATAACTAGGCATTTTTTTAAATCAAATGCACACGAAAATTGAGGTTTGGAAAACAGATGCTTTGTGGTAAACATCCAAATATTTATCCTCTATCTCATTGCTAAATTGCTACTAGCATTATTGACAAAAGAAAAACAACTATAATCAGTCCTCTGTATCCATGGGCTGTGAATTCAAGGAACTGCAGTTCAAAAAAAATTGTGTCTGTACTTAACATGTACAGACATTTTTCCTTGTCCTTATTTCTTAAACAATACAACTATTTACACAGCATTCACATTGTATTAGGTCTTATAAATAATTTAGAGATGATTTAAAGCTTACAGGAGGATGTGAGTAAGCTCTAAGAAAATACTACAGCATTTTATATATGGGACGTCCTCATAGATAGGTTTGGGTATCCATGAGGGGTTCTGGATAGATACTGAGGTATGACTGTCCTGGCCTTTTTCCTCAAAGAAATCCATCTGAAGTCCCTCCCTTTTTTGTCAGAAAAATGAAATTTGGCTTTATATTTTTGAAAGTATTATGGCCAAATAAAATTTTGGTTTTATAGACACTAACCAAAATATGGGGGCTAATAACATAGTTATTTTTGAAAAAGAAAACACAACTACTGATTGAAAGAAAGCATTGTGACAGACATGACAGTTTTCAGGTATTACCTTGTGAAAACAAGTGTTTTCTATATTTTCTCTCATTAATTTTCACTCCAACCCTCTGAGATGGACATCACTGCTTCCATTTTCCTAGATGAAGAAACTGAGTCTCAGAAAGTTTAAATTGTTTGCCGAAGATTATGAAGTGAGTGACAGAGCCTTCTAGCCAGAAACCCTGTGTTCTATTTATGCCTGGTGTCCTAAACAAGAAAGGTAAGCAAACTACTAGCATTAAAGACCCAAAGTTCATTCCACAAGAGTGTCTTCCCTGCAGAATAGCACATGGCCTCTATCTAGAATTACACAGTGTTTATAAGAGGCTGCATTAACCACTTTGAAGATTCCATAATTCAACAATCTTTGAACAACTTAATTAACAACCCAAGGATACTATTCTTAAACTTAAAAAGGAAAGGTAATTTTATCAATAATAAATGATAAGTATATTACTTCAAAAGAAAGGGTATCCTTTAAATTAAACATAGTTAGGTATATGGAAAGCTCAAGCAACTGTTCTGAGTTTTCTTAGGATACCATAAATATGGAAATGTCATGTATTAGACCAGCATTATTCTGTGGGCTGGTATTTGGGAACCAATGCTTTAGCTGATGTCAATAAATGGTTTCTGATTTATTTCACCATGTCAGAGTGAATGCTTATGTGAGTACTTGTGCATGGGTGGGCATTCGAATGTGTTGTCAGAACAGAATAAGTCTTCAATATTGATGACTAATTTATAACTTAATTGATGGCTCATGAGATAACATCTGACCCCATCTAAGTAAATAAGTTGTTTAATCTAGTATTTTCAGATAAATGCAAAGGCCTACACATCAAATGAAGTTAACATCACTACTGATGCCATTTTAGTTCTATCTCATGACAAAAATAAAAAAAATAGGAACACAGCCAGTGTTTAGGAACCAGGGTTTCCTTGTGGTATGATAATACTATTTCATCTTCAGACAAATAAGAAACAGTCTTAGCCAAAGTTATTCTTGAAGAAACAGGAATGGAAACACTATTTATTATGGATTGGGATGATATAACAATTACGATAAAGATAAAACTCTTTCCCTTCTGTTTCCTAACTGAAAATTTGCTTTATCTCCATTAATCACATCCATGGTTCAGGAGCAAACTCACCCACAGCTTCATTCCTTCCACCTTGTCCTTTTCCTCTCTAACACTTGTATTGAATGTAGTTTTCGACTTTTTTGGCTTTTTTGGACTCCTCATAGAGTCCTTGAAAAGTTTGTGTTCAACCTTTGATCTACCATAAAACTTCTACCCTCCAACCTAAGACAACTTCTGTCTTGTTTCTCTTTCATTTTTCCCCTCTAATCTAAAAAATTAAGATTAAATCCATGAAACATAAAAAAGAGGGTGAAGTTTGTGCAGATAGAGGATATAATAACATGTATTGAAAGCTGTTGAACAATGAGGGGCAGACTGGAAGGAAGGGATAAGGAAGAGTAACAGAGGGGGTTGAACGGATCAAAGTAAAGTATACTCACAGTGGGGACACATCAAGAAACCCCTTTGAAAGTTGACTTCACAATTAATAATGAAAGATGGGACTGTAAAATAGGTACTGTGTGTGTGTGTGTGTGTGTGTGTGTGTGTGTGTGTGTACTTACGGGATGGAGGAGGGTGAATGGAGATGAAGGTGAAGGAATATGGTTGATGGGCTTCATATACATATATGAAATAGAATAATGAAACTTCTTGCAGTTTAAGTGGAATTAGGAAGGGTTTGTGGGGGGTGGGGAGAATGGTGGGAGTGATCTAACAAATGTACAATGTAAGCTTTTTTGAAATTGTCACAAGGAATCCCTCCTATCCCATGAATATATGCTAAAAAATGAAGAGGACAGAGGAGGGTGAATATAGTTGGTAATATAGCTGTATGAAAAGAGCACAATGAAATCTGTTGAAATTGCTTTAAGACGAGGTAAGGGGCAGGAAAAGTAATGAGAGATGGATGGAACCTACGTACTTCGTCAGCATATATGGAACTGTCACAATGAAACCCTCCTGAATAACTAATATGTGCTAATAAAAATGCTTAAAAAATTAATGTAAAAGTATACCACAATGTTGTGTAGCCATCACAACCTAATGGCAGAACATTTTCATCATCCGAAAAGAAACCCTGTACCCATTGTATAATTACTCCCTCATTGCCTTCTCCTAGCCCTTCTTCTGACTTTCTTGCCCCAGCTAATAGCTAGTCTTCTCTGAACCATAAAAAGTTATTTGGTAAGCATCTTTCTCATTTGGTAAACTTGACTTTTGACATCTGTTTTGAGTAAGTTGGACATGCCTTGTCCTGGACAATATAGTAATATGTCTGAGTCACCTTTCCTTGGTCTCCTGCTGCCCTCACAACTTCTGCCCCTCTTTGGGAAGAGTCCTCCTCCTATGAGTTCTTTTTTAACATACAAACCAAGCCCTCCCTAGCCACACTCCTAGCCACTATCCACCTGCCCCAACCACCTCAAGGCCAGGTTCTAGTCAACTAGGATCTGTTTGCACACTGCAGAGCCCCCTGAAATAACTCAAACTAGCCTATCCGAGCATGGTTACCCTTCTCCAATTCCTTCCCAGGGAAACCACAATAAAAGTTCTTGCCTGTGGTCCCTGCTGTCATTCTGTCTCATCACTGATTCCAGTGCTTCCTCAGGTGGCACCACACTTGGCTTCCCCACAAACATCCCTTTCAAAACTATCACCAGGCAATTATCCCCTAATCTCTTTGTCTTACCATGCTGCAAACTTTCTAATACACTACTTTTTTTGGTGGTACTGGGGTTTGAATTTGGGGCCTCATGCTTGTTAGGTAAGCGCTCTACCACTTGAGCCACTCCACCAGCCCTGCACTATACTTTAAAGCACTTTGCTACCATCTCTCATGCTGATCTCACTCAATACAAAGTCAGGAAGCAAGTAGTACCTCAGCTCTGCCAGGGACTTTCTGTGTATCTTTAGGGATAGCAATTAACCTCTCTGGCTTCATTCTTTATCTGTGAATTGAGCATTTCTTAACATTTTATAACATAAGACCCCTTTGTAAGACATAAAAAGGAGAATCTTATACCTCACTCCTCCTAAGAAAATGGGTCACCACACTCAAAATGTGGTCCTGACACACTTCCCTGATAAGAACTTTCTTTTTAACAGTATTTAAGAAGTTATTTTTGTATTTTTTTATTGGCACATATTAAATTATACCTAGTAAGGGGTTTCATGACATTTGCATACATGGATATAATGTACTTTCATAGTATAAAATACAATATTTTAAAGTGTTTACTTCAGTTTTTAAAACCTATACACCCTATCTTGTAAATCACTGAAAATGATGATTGTAACCTTTCTATAAATTTTGAAATTCTATTAAGAACATAATAGGTATTCAGAATATATTTCTTGAATCACTAAGCATGAACATTCAGTCATTCATTCAAATATTTATGGAGAACCTGTTATAAGTGAGGTTCTTGGTTACAGATGAGGGACACAAATAAAGTATGCAAATGAGTAATAAGCTTTGAAATGTCCTGGATCCACAGTTACACTGGGAAGTAACTGTGCCCTCCTGTTTTTATAGGTTTAATGTAAGAGTATGCTATTAGGACAGATGAAATATTAAAATATGGCAGATATTTTTGCTTAGGTAGAAAAAAACCTTTATCAATTTAGATTACTGGTTATTAACCTAAATTACTGATTATTTGGCAATAGGCCAAATAAGACATCTTAGTAGCATCTTACTCAATAAGAAATTTTATGAACCAGGTACATCCTCCCAAATGTATGCTGTAGATAAGAGCTATAAAATAGGTTTCATTTTCAGAAACAACTCTGATCTACACAACTATGGCTGGTAAGAATTCCTTTTTTTTTCAGTGCTGGGGAGTCAAGCCCATGACCTCCTACATGCTAGGCAAGTGCTCTAACACTGAGCCACACACCCGTCCAGAACACCCTTTTGTGATTTGTGAAGCCATGCTTTGACTTGGAACGAGATACTGTTGCAACTGATAAGAGTCCTCAGCAAGTGAATGGAGTGGAGACCATGTTTTTACCACCCTTGAGCTACATTTTCAAGACCAGAAAAAGATTGCTTATGTCACTGGTACTCAGAAAGATGTGCAAAGACGTGCAGAAATCGGGTGTGTGACAGAAAACAATGGAAAGCTATGGTGGTATTAGACATTAGTGAGGTGGATCCTTCTAACACATATTTCTAGAGCGATGTCAACCTTCAGTGAGCAGGAAGTATTGACTTTAGAAATTTACCACATATACATAGCCAAGAAAAGATAAGGAAGGCAACCATTATTGTCCTCTTTTTGTTTTTGTTTTTTAACAAAAACAAAGTGAATCTTAGTATAGACAATAGCATCTGCACTAGTTTTGTTGCTTGTATAATTTCCAATGCTGTACAACGTGTATATGTATAACACCAATACTCGACAGTCCATCATCTCAAACTAGATATGATTAAAGAAAAAGTTCAGCTCACAACAAAAGAAATAAATATTTAATAATATTAGCCAGTCTTTTATAATAATCCCCATAAACAGATAAAATCTGCCTGTGGGTTTCACTTACCAAAGTAAGATACACTTCCTAAGTTTTCTGCTTCCCTCTATTATTAAAAAGAACAACTACATCTCATAAGCTTTGTTTAGGAAACATACCAAATACTTAGATAGCTTTTAAATTCTAATTCAACTATTCTTATCTAAGCTACAAAGGAGAATTTAATTTATTTTTTGCTTAAGCAGAAAAAAAACCTCATTAATTTAGATTACTGAGTCATAAGGCCAGTAGGAAATAGAGTAAATTATGAATTAATGTCATTGACTAAAAGAATAAAGAGAAGGAACAGAAAAAGGAAGAGAAGGAAGAGGAGAAAAATTTCTTACTTTTAAGTAGGAAAAAGAATAGTCTATTTGCATACATAGTGAAGCTATCAGAACAAAAGATCCAAAATCTAGGCCTTCAATATGACACACATTTCTTTCTTGGTCTTTCAGCAACCCAGAGGTGACAGGCATGGCATTTCTGCTATATTCAATGGAGAACATTTATTTCTGGGTACGGAGGCTGTTGTAGTTCTCATTCCTTCCTGTACACAGCAGGAAGGAAGAAAATGGAAGGTTGCTTACATCCCTCTCGGCAGAGTTCAATGGTAAGGTCTCACTAGGTGCAAGAGAGGCTGGGAAATATGGAACCCAGCAATGTGCTGAGCTGAAGTCTAGAGCATTCCACTACTAAAAGGAAGATGAGCAAAGCATTTTGGTGGGACTTATTAGTCTATTCCACAGGTTAAGGGTTGCAAAACTATGCCCAGGCCAAATCTGTCCCATCACCTAGTTTTCATTAGCCTGTGGGCTAGAGTAACTTAGAGATTATAGTTCAAGGCCATAGAACCCCACTTGTGCAAAGTGTTATCCCCCCAAAAAGATCTCCATTATTCTCAATAGTACATATGTATTCTCAAAATTATATGCGATTATTATTATATTTTGAATTTCATCAATGAAAAAACTGTGGAAATTTGCTTTCTCTCTTGTATAAGCAGAAACATAATATCCTTGAATTTTACCTCTCAGCTCACAAAGCCTGAAGTATTTACTACGTGGTCCTTTATAGAAAAGTTGCCTACCCTTGTCGCAGTCAGAGTTGGACTAACCCAGTAAAATTCCTATAAAATGTAGATAGAACAAAGGCCTCCAAGTGGATCAACAAAATAGAATACCGTTACCCTAAAGAGTTTGGCCTGTGTTTCTAGTAAAAATTATGGTTATTAGTTGAGGCAGGAACTTACTATGTAGCCAAGGTTGGCCTAGAACTCATGATTCTCCTGCCTTAGCCTCCCAAATGCTGAGATTACAAGGATGCACTACTATGTGTAACTAATAAAACTTCTTTAACCAAGTCACACATTCAGCATCTTCAAATTAGCCAGAGGTCACCAGAAAAACAAGAAATGAGAGAAGAAAAAGTTTCTGCCCAGACCAAATCAAAGCACTGAAGTTTATGCATTGCATGGGCAAGAGAACATCCAAGACAGTTCCAAAGGGTACACGTTCCTTGTCAGTGACAAGATTCTGGTAACTGGTAATGATTTAACTGGATTACCCTCTCCCAAGCCCTCAGAAGAACTATGGCAGTAAATTTGAAGGGACTGAGAGAAAAGGAGAGGGGGGGGGGGAGAGAGAGAGAGAGAGAGAGAGAGAGATAGGGCCTCTCAAATATAGGAGAAAAACCTTCATGGCATCTCTGAAGTCCCCAAGGACATCTTGTAGTACAGCTCAATGTAATAATGATCTTAAAAGTGATCCTGTGGTATCAAGCACCCAGGTAAAACTATACTCATTATATCCTGTTTCAAGAGGCAGAGAGTAATACATTTATGAAAGCCAACCATTAGAAATAGTGAAGAAGAAATTCTGGCCATTTAAGAAAAGCTCAACTATCTATAAGTTAATTCATTGGAACTTTCATTCTCCCAGAAACTTACATAAATTAGATGCAATGACAGGCTACTTATAAACAGCTATTTCCATAGTCTTAGCAGACACATTTTTTAGCCTAGTACCTTCAGATATGCTTCAAAATATAAGACTGTATATTTTTGGGGGGGGTAGTTCTGGGGTTTGAATTTAGGACTTCATACTTGCTACGCAGGCACTCTACTGTTTGAGTTATGACTCTAGCCCAAGAATATATTCTCTTTGACTATCTTGTGAAAAAATTTGTCAGCCTTTGTCCTTTTGATCATAACTATGAATATTTTATATGTAAAGGACAAGAAGCCATCTCAACCTGGTTTATGGAAAAAAGAAGGAACTAAAAAGGAAACATGGCAATGAAGAAAATAAACAAGAATGCAGGCAAAGAAAAAGCAAAGGAGCCCCCTTTCATGAGGTGGTCAGTGCCCTCTTCTCTGAAGAGGTAGAACTTAACATGAAATGTAAAAGAGCTAGCTGTTGTTGGAAAAACAGCAGGCAGGTAGACATAGGCAGAAAGGATAACTGGAAGAAGTGCTTCCCTGTTTTGAGGGATACTATTTTCTTCCTCATGTTGGTCAGATATTTTCATCACTGTGACCAAACGCCTGAGAAAAATTCAAGGGAGGAAGGATTTATTTTGGCTCATGGTTTCAGTCCATGATGGTAGGGAGGATATGGTAGAACAGCTCACATTATGGAGGACAGAAAGCAGAACAGTAATAGGAAGAGGCCAGAAAAAGACAGCCACCCAAGGAACACATCCACAGTAACCTACTTCCTCCAAGGGAAGACTCCACCTTCCACGGTTCCAACACCCCACAATTGTCTATTCAAATTTTGAATCCATCAATGGATTAAACCATTCATTATGTCAGCACCTTCATCCTTCATGATCAGTCAGAAATGCCCTCACAGACACATTCAGAGGTATGTTTTACTAATCTCCTAGGTGTCTCTTAATACAATCAAGGTAACAATCAGGATTTATCATTACCTCCTCCAGATGGGCTGATCCCAACCTTGTTTAATGTAAAGAAATATGACTAGACATAGCCTGTCTGTGTATTCCATCCCCTATCAATAATTATTGGTTCAGGATTAAACATGCTAGCCAATTTGCACCAATGAGACTGAGAGGAGAGAAAACTTTTTCTAGACTGATTGATAAACTGGAAAGGTGTGTTCAAAGCCAC